>NC_092628.1:89571014-89901047 GCF_039555335.1 Amphiura filiformis | reverse complement strand
GTGTTTGCTGTCTTCAGTAGATAACAGTAAAGGACTAATTGCTGTCTACAGTAGATATCAGTAAATGATTATTTGCTGTCTGTAGTATATGGCAGTAAAGATATACTAGCCTATTAGCCATCATCAGTCGATAGCAGTAAAAGATTGTTTGCTGTCTTCAGTAGATAGCAGTAAAGGACTATTTGCTGTCTGTAGTATATGGCAGTAAAGATATATTAGCCTTCACCAGTAGATAACAGTAAATGACTATTTGCTGTTTTCAGTAGATAGCAGTAAATGACTTTTTGTTTCTTGAAGTACATGACAGTAAAGGTATATTAGCTGTCTACAGTAGATAGCAGTAAATGACTATTTACTATATCTGAAGTAGATAGCTGTAAAGAACTGTTTGTTATCTGAAGTAGATAGATAGCAATAAAGGACCATTTCTAAAGTAGATTAGTATTAAAGAAGTATTTGCACTCTACAGAAGATAACTGTTAAGCACTATTGTGTTGCCTATTATAGGCCTAGTACTAAATGGCCTTGCACCCCATCAATCAGATGTCTAATAATAGATATTTGATCAACATGATTTGCTAATCTTACTTCTAATGTTTGATTTAATTTCAAAACTAATATTCAAAGTAACAGTGTGTGAAGTAGCCTATCACTCAGCTGCTCAAACACAAAGAACTAATTACATTGCCATCTTTTTGTGTCATTCCAAATAGTGCAGAATCACAGAGGGCAGCTATCGTCCAAATAGTACAGAATCAGAAGGCAGCCATTTATACTTTGCAGACACGAAAGAAGGATTTGAATTTGGTCGTTTTTACCAGGTAAGATATCCTGCAGGTATTTCTGCAAGATTATACAGCAAAGTTGATACACTTTGCAGGATTTAAGTGAACAATTGTGGTTTTTATACTTCATCAGCTATTCCCCATTTATTGTTCTATATTGATACAAGCATGACTAGGGAGCATGGGAACTGGGCTGAGATCAAAGAACCACCCTAGGTATGACTTGTGTTAATACATATGAATACCACAATAGAAGTGAAAGTGTTAACATAAAGTACAATACTGTAAAGATTCGTCTAATGACCCTTGACATAACTGGAATTTTAGGCACAAATTTAAAGTGGCCTCCTGTTAAAATCCCACCTGCAAATAAAGGCATAGACCCTTAATTCTTCTTGGATTTTCAAAAGAGGGAGCTCTCTATTTGTATGTAAAATTTACTTTCAGGCAAAAGAACCCATGTGTGCCATTAGGCGAATCTTTACGGTAGTACTAGGCCATAAAATGTTGTGGCTTCAGGGTGCAAGATTACCATAATGGTTCAGATGCAAATGCAGTAATATTTTTCTAATAATAGTGTTATATTCATCAATATTCATTTCATTTTATTTATTATTTACTTTTTGCTTATTTTATTGGACATGTGCTTTTATACTATATTCATGCTAATTAAGTTAGTGTCTTAAGTATTATCAACTACAATCTTATCTTACTAACTAAAATACACTATTAATATAAAAATGTAGGCAATCAAGTCATTGTTCATTTCACTTGAGGTATATAAAGCCTTTGTTTATGAAACTGTACATGAGTCTCTTTGTGGTTGGTTTCCTGCATCTTCTGGATCATCCAGAGGAACTAAACAGGACTCTTCCTCAGAGGAAGTCTCTGTTGGTGCCAGCCTCGATGGGCTTCCTTGGCCCCTTCGTTTCAGTTCCAAGCCTATTCTTTTTGGATCCCAGTTCTTCTTTTTAGATGCTGATAAGCCAGGAGATGAGGACTGCCTTGTTAGAGCAGGAAAATCTGGATCTTTACTGAAAGTCTTTGTCTCCAGAGGGGATGGATCAGAAGTCTTTCTTTCTAGAGCAGATTCAAGACTCTCAACCTTTTGAGCAAGCTCTTGGAGACTTTGAATGATTAGATCATGGTATGGACTTAAGTCACTGATCTCAGGGAGAGGAGACCTGGATGTGCTTTCTGCTACATCTGGAGCAGGAGAAGCTTGATGTTCTTGTGGCTGAGGTGGGTTGTGGTCAGTATCTGGTGGAGTTTGACCATCTGGTGGGGTCTGATCATTGCCTGTGTCTTCTTGTATGGATTGTAGTTTCCGTGGGGAACTCCTTAAACTGTGTATTAATGAACTGCTCTGTTTAACAGATTTTGGTAACACATTGGCATGTACTTTTGTAGGTGTTTTCTGTAGCTTTTTGATCTGCCGTGCTTTTGCTTTCATTTTCTTTTTCATATCTCGATAAATATCTTTTGCACATTGTTCTGGAGTTTCTGGCACTTCATAGGTGGAATTAAATTTTTGGTAATTGATTTTGTACATTCTGTCTTTCAAACTATTCAGCGAAATGACAGAACTTGAAAAACGATGGCCCCACTTGATTTCAGAGGTAATGTATGAAGTACGTGCTTGGGTAACCAATCCTGTTTGTTCAACAACACCTTCTAAGAAAACCATAACTTCCAAATCAGCCTCTACTAAGTCACGAGCTGAAAGTTCATAGAATGGACTGTTTTCATCAATGATGTGACATATGATAACAGGCCATATTAGGAGTGTCCTGTTTTCTCCTGATGCAAACTTAAAGTCAATATTATGATGATACAGAGGTACATATTCCCCTTCTTCAGAAATACTAGGCTTAATTACATATGCCCGGATGTGAGGCTCATACAAATGACTATTACGTATGTTTCCAACACGGAACATGAAGCACAGTTTACCATTGCGCATGGCTATCACAGCATGGCGGCTAAATTTCAATGTGTTGACACGGTTACCTGGGGAACAAATTTTAGCAAAAATCAATCCCAACATGATGGTATTGACGATGTAACTAAATATGTTCTGAACAGCTTCTAGAGCAGCGGCATAAACACAGGCTTCTGATATGAAACGAAATCCATAACCGATTGTGGTCTGTGTTTCAATTGAGAAAAGAAATGCGCCAAACAGGGTGTGTACGTTATAAACGCATGGGTCCTGATAACGAGCCATGGCGTTTGCCGACAACGAGCTCGAGGCTCCTTCTATTAAATCTTCAGCAACTGCAATATCTTTAGCAACATCACCATAGTCCGCTGGACTATTATCATCAGTATTATGTGACCCAGTTTGGGTGCTATGAGTTGGTCTTATATAACTGTTGTAGTAGTCACCATCAGTTAACAAGGTATCCGCAGTACCCCCATAATCAGTAATTTCAATTCCTGGGACATCATATACATAGTCAGGTGTATTGTCACTATGTGAACTCCCATAACTACCAATATCTCCACCTCCACCTCCACCACCTCCAAAAGTAAAGAATGTCGATTCAATGAGGTCTCCATGTGACCAAGCTACCACATACCAACCAATGGCAAAGAAGGACCAACTTAGCAAATATGTCAAACTCAAAAGTAGCAAAACATACCCCCAGTTCAGATCTATCAATGTTGTGTAAATGTCAGAGAGAAAGCGAAATCTTCTGTACTTGAGATGAGTATGAAGGATGTTGCATGCACCATTTTTTTCTACCAGTCTCTGAAATTTATTTCTTTTCTTAATCATTTGACTAAGACTGAAGGTCCACTGTGATGAATGGCGCTGAGAAGCTCGTGGGATTTTTAGAGTTGAATCATCTGGCGCTGGATGCGGGTTGTGATTTTCCGATGTCATGTCAGAAACCTTTAATTTTGGTGGCAGTTTTAAAGGAGTCTTCTCATCGCTTGCCATGTTGAATTTGTTACGGTTGGTCTACTTTGGTGTTACAGTTGATCTGATGCTAACTGTGCAGTAGAAATGGTAGGATGTGATGATTATACTCAAAACTGAAATCCTGTAGTTATATTGAAGACCATGAGGCAGCTGCTTCATCATCAGCTTGGTGTAAAATAATGTTTGTTTTTCATTTTCATCAACTTTATATGGATACTGTACAGCAGTAAACATAATTCATTTGATACGTATAATGCCTTGCGCACATGTCGAAGCACTCAGAGTTATTGCTTGCGTTGAGTAGGCCTGCAATTTAGCGTGTGGGATAAAGGTGGCATTATGAATTGGTATAACTTTGCAGAGATAACCTTTAGCAGGTTTAATCAAACAGGTACTGTAAGACAAATGATATTAACATATCGGCCGGCATAATAGTTATGCGCCATTGAATATTAACATATTGGCATAATAGTTATGCGCCATTAAATAATTTATGACAGGAATTCACAATTTACAGAAGCTCATTTTTTTTGCACATTAATGCCAGACCTAGGAGTTATTATTAGTGGGTTGTTCCCTAACTTTTGTTTCAAAAATATTAATTACCGCTAAGATATGGAATTCTGTGGTTCCCTAAATTTCATGGGTGTAACTAGACCTAACCTTCCGGGGGGAAAGATTGGCCCCCCCTCCCGGCCCCCCACTGGTTACGCCACTGCTAACTTTTGTTTCAAAAATATTGATTACAGCTAAGATATGGAATTCTGTAGTTAAAGCAATCGGAAATAAGTCAATGTTATGATATCAACATTCATTTAATTTGCTTTTATTTTTAAAATATTTTGCTTGTTTGCTTTTGTTTGCCTGTGTTTTGTCAGAAACATCTGAACCAAGTGGAAGAGGAAAAGTGATTGTAGCTTTCCTTTTAACTGCTGAATTGTTGGTCTAAAGTATAATAAAAGCCATATTTAGAATGATAAAGACTTGCAAATCCGTATGTGAGATCAAATTTGGGCAAAAATGCTGTTTTGGAGAAAATCAACTTCACCAAAAATGGTTGAAATTTTGGCAAAAATCTGTTGTTGTTTTTTTGATGATTTTTTTGTGCAAAATTGAGCAACATTTTGATGTGTTTTTCAACATTTTCTCCAAAACTTTTGACTCCAAGTTTGACCTCACAAATGGATTTGTCAAGTCTTTGCCATTCTAAATATTCATACTTTTATATACTTTAGACTAACAATTTAGTAGTTATGAGGCCCAAAGGTTTCCATAATGTTGTTAAAATGAGTCAAATGTTGGCAAAATGTATCTTTTGGCAAACCTAGACAAATGTGGGCAAAATGAGTCAATTGTTTGCAAAATTAGAAAAATGTTGGCAAAATTAGACAATTGTTGGCAAAATGAATCAGATATTGGCAAATGAGACAAATGTTGACAAAATGAGTCAGATATTGGCAAATGAGTCAGATGTTGGCAAATGAGTCAGATGTTGGCAAAATGAGACATATGTTGGCAAAATGAGTCAAATGTTGGCAAAATGAGACAAATGTTGACAAAATGAGTCAAATGTTGGCAAAATGAGTCAAATGTTGGCAAAATGAGACAAATGTTGGCAAAATGAGTCAAATGTTGGCAAAATAAGTCAAATGTTGGCAAAATGAGACAAATGTTGGCAAAATGAGTCAAATGTTGGCAAAATTAGAAAAATGTTGGCAAAATTAGACAATTGTTGGCAAAATGAATCAGATATTGGCAAATGAGACAAATGTTGACAAAATGAGTCAGATATTGGCAAATGAGTCAGATGTTGGCAAATGAGTCAGATGTTGGCAAAATGAGACATATGTTGGCAAAATGAGTCAATTGTTTGCAAAATTAGAAAAATGTTGGCAAAATTAGACAATTGTTGGCAAAATGAATCAGATATTGGCAAATGAGACAAATGTTGACAAAATGAGTCAGATATTGGCAAATGAGTCAGATGTTGGCAAATGAGTCAGATGTTGGCAAAATGAGACATATGTTGGCAAAATGAGTCAAATGTTGGCAAAATGAGACAAATGTTGGCAAAATGAGTCAAATGTTGGCAAAATAAGTCAAATGTTGGCAAAATGAGACAAATGTTGGCAAAATGAGTCAAATGTTGGCAAAATGAGTCAAATGTTGGCAAAATAAGTAATATTGGCAGAATGAGTCAAATGTTGGTAAAAAACTGATACTGGGATATTGCAGTGCTAACATCTGTTATATTGAATTGTGTATCAGTTACCAATATTTTTAAAATGACAGTTTCACTATTCATAGAGGCCCTATTATATAATAATATCAAAATAAAATAAAATCCAATTTTGCTTCACAAGGTAAACATTTTGATTCATGGCATCATATAATCAAATGTGTTAACTTACCAGGTATAGTAGCATGTCTGCTGGAAGTTGATTCTCCAAATGTGCAAATTAATCATTGCAAATGTTCTGCAGATTATATTAAGTGAGTGAATACACACACTCACCCCACACACATACACATAGTCTAACAAATTCCAGTAATGTCTAAGTCAACTTAAAGTTATTCAAAATTTAGAAAATTGCATAATGCTAAATGAAGTCATCACTCCTTGATATGTTTATGATACTACACATGACTCTTCTTGTGGAGGAGGTTTTTCTTCTTCATCCGGGTCATCTATGGTTACTAAGCAGGATTCCTCTCCAGAAGGAGATGTCTCAGTTGGTGCCAGCATTGATGAGCTGCCTTGGCTTCTTCGTTTCAGTTCTAAGCTTATTCTCTTTGGATCCCAGCTTCTGCGGTTTCTAGAGGACGATAAGCGAGGTGTTGAAGAGTGTCTTGTTAAAACAGGTGCATCTGGATCCTTACTGATAGTCTTTCTTTCCAAAGCAGATTCAAGGTTCTGAAATTTGAGCGAGAGATCCTGGAAGCCATGTTGGATCAAGTCTTGACAAGAGCTGCTAATGTCTTGTGTGTCAGAGGTCTGAGTGGACGTACTTACTGTAGTGACTGGGGCTACAGCTTGAGGTTCTTCAGTAGGAGGAAGGGGTGGGTTGTATTCAGGTAGAAGGTGACTACTGTATGTGCCATCTTCTGCTATGGACTGAAGTTGTCCAGGGGAACTCTTTAGACGACTTTGTCTAAAGGAACTATTCTGTTTTACAGAACTAGGTACTAAGTTTACATGAAACTTAGTTTTTTGATGTGTGAGATTCTTTTGTTTTTGACGAGCATCTGCTTTCTTTTTTTCTCATTTCTCGATAAATATCTTTTGCACATTCTTTTGGAGTATCAGGCACTTCATAGGTAGAATTGAATTTTTGGTAATTGATTTTGTACATTTTATCCTTTTCACTGTTTAAGGCAATAACACCACTTGAAAAACGATGGCCCCACTTGATTTCAGATGGAAGGTATGAAGTGCGGGCTTGGGTAGTAAGTCCAGTTTGTTCAACAACCCCTTCCAGAAAAACCATGATCTCTAAGTCAGTATCAATAAGGTCATCAGCTGGGATCTCATAGAGTGGGCTTTTGTCATCAATGACATGACATATGATGACGGGCCATATAAGGAGAGTCCGGTCTTCACCCATTGAAAAATTGAAATCCATATTATGATGATACAGAGGTACATATTCCCCTTCCTCAGTTATAGTGGGTTTTATCGCATATGCCCGGATGTGGGGTTCAAACAGATGGCTGCTGCGTATGTTTCCAACTCGGAACATGAAGCACAGTTTACCATTGCGCATGGCTATCACAGCATGGCGGCTAAATTTCAATGTGTTGACACGGTTACTTGGAGTTCCAATTTTAGCAAAAATCAATCCCAACATGATGGTATTGACGATGTAACTAAATATGTTCTGAACAGCTTCCAGAGCAGCGGCATAAACACATATTTCTGATATGAAACGAAATCCATAACCAATTGTGGTCTGTGTTTCCATAGAGAAAAGGAATGCGCCAAACAGAGTTTCTACATTGAAAACACACGGCATGTGATAATCACCATAATTACCAAAACTGCCGGCATCTGCAGATCCTCCAATGTCCTCCTCACCAATGGCACTATTGATAGATAAACCACTTGTAACAGCAGCATCGATGACTGACCCATAATCATCAGTAATATATTCCCCAGTTTGGGTACTGTGAGTTGGTCCAATATCACTGCTGTAATAGTTGCCATCCGCTAATATAGTACCCACAGTACCCCCATAATCAGTTCCTTCAATACCTGGAATTCCATAGTCATCATATCCCTGGTCATTGTCAGGAGTGCCACCAAATAAACCCAAATATCCGGAGCTAGTGTCTGCAATGTCTCCATGGACCCAAGCCACAGTGTACCATGCTATAGCAAAGAAAGACCAACTCAGCACGTATGTTAAAGTCAAAATTAGCAGTATATAACGCCATTTGAGGTCAATCAGGGTTGTGTAAGCATCAGAAAGAAAGCGGAATCTTTTATTCTTGAGAGGAGTGTGAATGATGTTGCAGGCTCCATCCTTCTCAATCAGTCTCTGAAACTGTTTTCTATTCTTAATCAATTGGCTGAGACTGTAAGTCCACTGAGAAGACTGACGCTGAGAAGCACGTGGAATTGTAAGAGTTGAATTGTTCAGTGAATTTGAGTTTTGATTTCCACAAGTACTGTAAGCTACCTTGCGATGTGGTGGTATCTGTATTGGAATCTTCTCATCGTTTGCCATGTTGAAAATGTTGTTGTGTCTTCACTTTGTCGTTGTAGTCTTTGCGATACTAATTATGCAGTACAGATGGTGTAGCGGCATCGTGTGAGCCATTGATTTAATAGCGACATTCAATGATAAGACATCTTCTTCATCAGCTTTGTAAATATAATGACTTTGTTTTCAATTTTCGTCTACTTTATATGGGTATTCTATAGCCGCAAACATGGTTTACTTGATACACGTAATGCCTTCTGCACATGTCATAGCTTTCACAGTTATTGCTATAGGAGTAGGCCTGAAATCTAGCACGTCATATTATGGCATGATAAATTGGTCTAACCGTTTAGCAGATTTAATCAAAGTTATGGTGGGGAACATGCATGTGTTCTGATTAAACGGGATGAGTCATTTGTTTTTGAAATTAATTTTGAGATTATTAGATGTTTAGAAGAGTTAGACTGCTATTGTATTCCATTGTTGTCCTCAATGCGACAACAACAAATCTCTGGCACTGTAAATCCAATTTCTATGGGATTTCAGCATGTCA
The DNA here is from genome assembly GCF_039555335.1 of Amphiura filiformis. Taxonomy (NCBI): domain Eukaryota; kingdom Metazoa; phylum Echinodermata; class Ophiuroidea; order Amphilepidida; family Amphiuridae; genus Amphiura; species Amphiura filiformis. Next base: position 89,892,077 of record NC_092628.1, on the reverse strand, counting down.
TAGTTTGTTAAATGACCAAGACAAGAATATTAAATGAAAAAATGAAAATTCATATCATGTAACAAATAACTCATTTAGCTGTCAGATATGTTCATTTTGAAAATATTTTCCAGTAATATGACAATAATGCACAATCGTTATGTCCCATTTTAATCATGTTAATGACAGGTATGTATTATACAATATGTGACCGTACACGGCGAATGAGCCGTAAATTCCTCCCCGGTCAATTTTGTTTTATTTCGTGTTTAGAAAATATACATCATAAGCTTTAAAATGGTATATTATTTGATTTCAAACGATATCCAGAAGCGGGGTTATGGTTTGTTGAACTTTGCTCCTTCAACAAAATGGTAGCTTTTTTCGTTTATACATGTGTCTCTTTTTCCACATTGTTGGCAATAAATATCAAACAGTCATTATTTGCGGTCATTTCAAATCATCCCAAAGTCAACAAAGTTCAAGAAAGTTCTCTCATTGTTAATTGTTGGTTATACATACCTATACAAAATACAATGCCTGGTAACCCACCACTTGAACAGGATTTAGCCAGAGCAAACAAAGACCAGAGCTATTAAAATTCTATAGCCATCTAAGGTAGAAGCTTATTATCCTCTTCAACAATAGGATTATTGATTGGTGTTTGACTATAAAAATGAGATAGATGCCGCGCCAGCTAGAGGTACCGATGAATACGACCTTCATGCACATTTTACACTGTAACTCATAATACAATTTAGGGAATTTACGGCTCATTCGTGCTGTACGGTCACATATGATGATCAAGTCAAAACTTTCTTAGGAAAATAGCACACAATTGAAATAAAGATTCATTCTGTCAAGTGTTTTTCATCATTTTAATCTCATTAGCTCTCCTATCAGGAAGTTGAAATCAAGGCATGTTTGTTTGTTTATGTTTGATATTTATTTTGATACAATCATGTATAGATCTGTCATAAACATATGGCACAATCAAACAAAATGGTCTAATTGTTGTGCAGTATTAATTAGCATTCTTTCATTTAATAATCCTCCATCCTGGGGGTACTCAGGTTTGGGTTTGTTATGTGGGGTCCTATGCCATGTTGATGAAAGGCCTTTATTTAAGATTTGTGTGTAATATTTTTGGACAAAGCTTCTAGTGGTGTTAGAATGTATCTGCACAAAATCACTATGCGTCATCTCTCATAATATATTGCCACTGTCCATTTGGCATAACAGCTTTTGACAAAACACTATTTCCATAGATGATATGTAGGCCTAGTTATGCAAATAGACGACGATATAAAATGCTACAATATACTGAAAGCTCTAACAACACCCCGGGGCATTCAACTTTAGAACTGATGAGTATGTGCCTACCGGCGTCGTGAAGTAGGGGGGCTATTGGTACAAAACATTGTTTTAAAAAAGGGTGGTCATTTGATACAAACAAAATGAAAAAGGGGTCATTGGGTGTAATATTTTGAAATAGGGTATCATTGGGTAGAAAATTTCAAAAAGGGGGTTATCAGGTAGAAAATTTTAAAAAAAATAGCAAAATTCTGTTTCTTGTTCCAAATTTCCGATACAAATTTGAAGAGAATTTGAAAGTTTCCGCATTATTTTGTGGCATTTTGATGATACAATTTTTGAAAAAAGAAGATCATTGGGTAGCCGTGTCCAAAAAAGGGGTCATTGGGTAGCCGCACCTAAAAAAAGGGGGGTCATCGGGTATGACTTGGATCCTGGGTCGGCTAATAAAGGGAATACACAAGTTCAGAACTATCTTCTTTCATAAGCAACAAGATTGTAAGCACTAAAACATGACTGAGTAAATCACCTTCATTTTTACTTGGAATTGTTCATAAAGAACAAAATTCACAAGATTGTAATCGTGTCAGTGAATTGTAGCCAAATGGAAAGTAAAACTAGAGGCAAATGGTGGTCATAGACCACAAACCTAGCTGGGGCATGTTGGTGTTGTGGAGGTATCTGACCCCTGCAAAATGTTCCAAAAATGTTCCCCTGTCATGAGGTTTGTTGTCACCGTGCTTGGAGTCCTGTACTCCTCACAGATGTCCAGAAAATGCAATTCTAAGATTTGACCCAGATGACCTTTGACCAGACCCTGCAAGATGTTCCATAATTCACCCCTGGTCATGAGTTGCCACCGAGTTTGAGCCCTGTACCTCTTACAGATGTCCAGATAACGCAATTCTAAGATTTGGCCCCAGAATGATGTCTTTTGAGCTGACCCGTGCAAAATGTTCCAATATGTTCCCCAGGTCAATTGCAAATCCACAGTAGGGTTGCAAATATACCATATGTCACTTTCGAGTGCGACAATTTGTACAGATAAATTTATCACAGGTATTTTTTTTATTTTTTTTACCATTCGTCTGCATATTATGAAAATATAACCCATTTTGGGCTACCGTTTCTCCGCGATGGTCATTTATGTCGACAAATTGTTCACAAATCCACAGTAGGGTTGCAAATATACCATATGTCACTCAGTAAAAGTGCGACAATTTGTACAGATAAATTTATCACAGGTATTTTTCTATTAATTTGGCCATTCGTCTGCATATTACCAAAAATAACGCATTTTGGGCCACCGTTTCTCCGCGAACATCATTATGTCGACAAATTGTTCGCAAATCCACCACAGGGTTGCAAATATACCATACGTCACTCAGAGTGCGACAATGTGTACAGATAAATTTATCACAGGTATTTTTCTATTAATTTGACCATTCGTCTGCATATTACCAAATATAACCCATTTTGGGCTACCGTTTTTCCGCGAAGGTCATTTATGTCGACAAATTGTTTGCAAATCCACAGTAGGGTTGCAAATATACCATATGTCACTCGTAGTGTGACAATTTGTACAGATAAATTTATCACAGCTATTTTTCTATTAATTTGGCCATTCGTCTGCATATTACCAAAAATAACGCATATTTTGGGCCATCCTTTTCTCCGCGAACATCATTATGTCGACAAATTGTTCGCAAATCCACCACAGGGTTGCAAATATACTATACGTCACTCGGAGTGCGACAATGTGTACAGATAAATTTATCACAGGTATTTTTCTATTAATTTGACCATTCGTCTGCATATTATGAAATATAACCCATTTTGGGCTACCGTTTCTCCGGGAAGGTCATAAAATGTGACAATTTATCAAAATAATTTTATAATGAACGCTTTTATGGATATTTGCCAATACAATATACCGTACATCTGACATGTACATGGTATATTAGGTATGCTAGGTGAATTCAAATTTGCCATCAAACTGCATCATTTTATATATCAAATTAAAGCAGCTCTTGAGCAGGGGTAGCGTTTTAAGGGGTCTTGGGGTCCAGGACTCCTTGATTTGGCAGGTCCCCGTGATTTGGACCCCTTAAATTTTGCCCCTTTATTGGCCAATTTGGACCCCTGGACTCAGCAGGTCACCGCTAACCCTGCTCTTGAGTAAACAAAGCCAAAACTGAAAACCTTTTTTTTTTTTTATTTTCCGTAGCAAAGTTACATCTTGTCAAAGATTGACTTTCATCAAAAAGATTCAGCTAGCAAAATTCCCCAAAACGGCATTTCGGGGTGTTTCTAGATCTTAGTCTCATTATGATAGCAGCTTTTTTTAATGGAACTGCTATCAAAATCCTCTAAAATTCCTTGTGCGATTGTCTTATCACCATAAAAATCATATATTTGGGTCAAGTGAAGTATAGAAAACATATTTATGTAGGTTTCCTTCTTCGCCAGTTGTTTTAAATTTCTATGTAAATATGCATTTTGTCGGCGAATTTGGCTGACTAGCAAATGTGTTAACTAAGGTTTGCCTGGGATGAGTACATCATCAGGTTGTAGTATTAAGCTACAAATTTCAAATGTTTGAGGACTTGTTCTCATTGCTTACCTGTGTTTTCACATCATATTTTGTGGTCAAAATGATTACAAATGTGTAATTTGCAATCATTTCCGACGGCTAAGTAAGATGGCCTTGAACAGGGATCTCTGATTTGAATGCACACTAACCAGGGCCGTGACACTCGTATTCAATCCCTGTATATCAGTAAGCTTAAAGACGAAATACCTAGGGGAAACTGGGGAAAAGTGGAACATTTTTTTTTGTCCAGCCCAAACAGGATTACGAAGCAAGGCAAGGCAAAAAGGCATACGCACCGATATTAACCTCGCGCCAATCAGGCCGTCTTCACGTACTAGAGGTAAAGTTTGACATATCAGATATCGCACGACTCTGTGGTATATTTGGTTAACAAGATAGAGGGTTAAATGCACAAAGTGCTATATCTCATTAACCAATGATACTACAGAGATGTGAGCACTGACTTTTTTGTTCTTTATGACCAGAGGAAAAGTTTGACATATCGCACGACTCTGTGGGATATTTGGTTAAAAAGATAGATTGTTAAGTACACAAAGTACAAAAAAGTGACTATATCTCATTTACCAATGATCCTACAGAGATGTGACCACTAACTTTTTGTTCTTTATGACCAGAGGAAAAGTTTGACATATCGCATGCGACTCTGTGGGATATTTGGTTAAAAAGATAGAGGGTTTGGTGCATAAAATACAAAAAAGTGACTATATCTCATTAACCAATGATCCTACAGAGATGTGACCACTGACTTTTTTCGTTCTTTATGACCAGAGGAAAAGTTTGACATATCGCACGACTCTGTGGGATATTTGGATAAAAAGATAGAGGGTTTGGTGCATAAAGTAAAAAAAAGTGACTATATCTCATTAACCAATGATCCTACAGAGATGTGACCACTGACTTTTTTGTTCCTTATGACCAGAGGAAATGTTTGACATATCGCACAACTCTGTGGGATATTTGGTTAAAAAGATAGAGGGTTAAGTACACAAAGTATAAAAAGTCACTATATCTCATTAACCAATGATCCTACAGAGATGTGACCACTGACTTTTTCGTTCTTTATGACCAGAGGAAAAGTTTGACATATCGCACGACTCTGTGGGATATTTGGTTAAAAAGATAGAGGGTAAGTACACAAAGTACAAAAAGTGACTATATCTCATTAACCAATGATCCTACAGAGATGTGACCACTGACTTTTTGTTTCCTTATGACAAGGGGAAAAGTTTGACATATCGCACAACTCTGTGGGATATTTGGTTAAAAAGATAGAGGGTTAAGTACACAAAGTACAAAAAAGTGACTATATCTCATTAACCAATGATCCTACAGCGATGTGACCACTGACTTTTTCGTTCTTTATGACCAGAGGAAAAGTTTGACATATCGCACGACTCTGTGGGATATTTGGTTAAAAAGATAGAGGGTTTGGTGCATAAAGTACAAAAAAGTGACTATATCTCATTAACCAATGATCCTACAGAGATGTGACCACTGACTTTTTTGTTCCTTATGACCAGAGGAAAAGTTTGACATATCGCACAACTCTGTGGGATATTTGGTTAAAAAGATAGAGGGTTTGATGCATAAAGTACAAAAACATGTGCAATTTCACTTAGTTGCCAGCGGAAGAAAACGGGAAGATTACAGTGGTTTGTTGCCAGCGGAAGAACCCGAACGATTACAATACCTAGCTGGGGGGTGTAAACCCCCCAGCTAGGTAATGATCAAATAGTCTTTAGATGAGTGAAACATGCTATTCCACAACCAAAAAAAACCAGCAGTGTCTTTCCCTTCATTTAAAAAAAAAAGAACTGGAGCCAGAGAAAGTAAGCCCAGGGGTACTCAACTTTCATGGGGTGTGTAATGATAAGTGCACTTTGGGAATTGAGAACTTATTTCTTGTCAGAAATGGGGTTTCTGAACTGAAATGTTGACATGCCTTTGGGTTTAGTGAACTGAAATTGTGCCACATTATCATGATTATAGGTTATGAAAAATATTGATTTGGCGCTAATGAACTGGATCATGATTCCAACTGGGGAGGTCTTGGGAAGTTCAGAGGGTGTGAAAAAGGGACCCTTGACTGCCGCATATACCCATACCACCTTTATATGTCATATTCTACTGTATACAATAATGAGACACATCAAAGAAAGGAATAAGACACATGTAGAGTCCAGTTATATGTCATTTTATGACTAATGGAAAGTTCAAAATGAAAAGGTAATACAAAGCATAGATATACCATGTTTATTACAAGTTAATAATGAAGATGAAGTTAACAATCATTAAAATGTTTAGGAAACAAGTATGTATAAAAGGTTTATAGCCAGTAATGATAACCATTTACTTTGGCTAGTAGGAAGAAAAGAGATTAAATCATGAAAAATGTTGCAGTTTAACTACATTGATGAAGAAATGAAAATTTGTATTTTGAATAGAAAAGTTTTTGTTTAAAAATGTGAATATTAAGAATTTACAACATCTTTTGAAAACAGTAAAATCTTAAATCCATCAAGCATTAGTTTATCATTGGATCTACCATTGCATTGAATAGGTTATGTTGCAGACACATATATTTCAGTGTGCTTGTAACTTCCAAATAGCACTTGCTGGACATGTACATATGACTCTACAAAATCCTGGGGGGGGTCAGTCCCATTGTGGCCTGTACACCATCCGCGATAATGAAAACGCGTAAAAGGGTAGTTTTTTAGTGGGTAGGTATCGTGTTTAGGGTATCAAAAACATGGTAGCAAAATTGCAATGGCTAATACGCGGAAATGAAATTTAGGGTATGAAATTTGATGCAAGGAATAAAATCCCTGTTTAGGGTATCGTTTTAGCCAAGGGTTAAATCCTTGTTTAGTGTGTTTTCCAAAAGTTGATTATCGCGGATGGTGTACAGGCCACAATGGGAGTGACTTCCCGGTACAAAATCCATCAAAATCAAAGTTTTTATCAAAATTGTTTACAACAGATTAACATGAAACCTCATGTGCAGGTCACAACTAAAACCTAAATGGGATGAATAGGGAAAATTAGGTCAGTTGGAATAAAAACAATTAAGGAAAAACAAATTAAAGTTACTGATATATAACCCAAGGGTTCTAACCCATATATTAACATTAGAGTCCATTAACATGTTAATATTAAATTCAAGCTAAATTGAAATCACAATAGGACAAAATGTCAATAATGTTAAATATGAAGGCACATATAATTTGGTTGATGAATTTAACGACTTCCAATTTATGAATATGCAGAGTAATAATAGCTTTTGCTTTAATTCAATTATGTACATAATTTGTGACCCATCACATCAAATCACTGCAGGTGTTGAAAACCGCCATTTAGAGATAATAATAAACAAAAAATGTATGAAAAAATATAGGGACAATAATAAGGATTTGTAATATACATCTCTGTCACAGTCAGTATTGTACATGCGACAAAAAAGTAGCTCTTGAACTTGGTTAAGGGATCTAGAATGAGCGTTTATGGCATTTCAAACAGTATTTTTTGTGGGACATGAGAGCACCTCAGACGTATTGAATTGCATTCTGAATACGAAGCATGTCTTTCTGATATCAAATAATTTTCATTTATTGAAATTCATGATATAATACAAATTTTATGACAAATTATTAAAATTTGATATTTTTCAAATTTTTGATATATAACAGTCCTCGAAGTAAACTTTATAAATCTAAAGATATGTAATGACAATTGAAAATTTTGACCTTTCATTTTTAACGGGTTTTTTTCCCAAAAAGACCTAAATTTTGTTCGTGTTTTGGGGAAAAAAAAATCCATATCTTTATTACGAAAGGTCAAAATTTTCAATTGATCGTCTGCTTTTCATCCCAGCTACATACACTTTAATAGATATCATTAGATTTATAAAGTTTACTTTGAGGACTGTTAAATATCAGAAACATCAATTTTTAATCATTTGTCATAAAATATGTATTATATCACAAATTTCAAAAAATCAACATTATTTGAAATCAGAATGACATTCTTCGTATTCAGAATGCAATTCGATATGTCTGATGTGCTCTCATGTCCCACAAAAAATATTGCTCAAACGTTCATACCCCATCCCTTAAAGAGATCTAGAACATTATGGAAGACAACTGTGTGTTGATGAGATGGGTTACAGTAATACAGCATAATATAGAGCAAACTTTTGCATGAATAGATACATATGAGCAAGACATGCTGTCCCACATTGATTATACCCATCCATGTCCCAGTTTACATGTCGTTGAAAGTTTCAGTTGACTATTAAAGATAATTTTAGATGATCTTTTCTGCAACTTGCCCTGCAAAAGATGCATCCTTGCTATACAAATGACAAAAGTTGTTGAACTATTTTTTTGTACATTACTGTTTGCATCATTTTGAGACAGTCTGTGTTAAGCATCAACCAGCTTTTGCTTCATCAATTTACATTTCTATTTGTATGAATACATCAAGCAATAAAATGCATCAGCCTTCATCATGTTTCATCCTAAATTGTTGTATCATATTGAGCAATTGCTATTAGTGTATACATTTGTTTTAAGGACATACATCCTGTCACTAGAAAAGCAACTAGCCCAAACATAGATCTGAATTCACTATAGCATTACCCAGCATCAAATCTGCTGCCAGTTGAATTCCGCAATTTAAAAGCGACACAGCCACAGCGTTTTCACATTGGATACCACCAACATTGATAACATTGGGATTTTTCTCTTGATCACTACTGCTGCTAATATGAAAGAAGTATATCAGCCTTTGTTCAATACACTTACATTTCTATTTGTGTAAAATTATTCATCAAGCAATATAAATCATTGGCCTTTGATATGGACATGTTTGCAGTTTTATCAAGAGCCATGATAGCAGACGCAATATAAAGTCAACTTTTTGCTGAATGCTATATGATTACATTTGTACACTGGAATACTCCTATCAATATAAAGCAAAAGCAATACTTTTCGATCCTGCTTTTATATTTCTAAATGGCACAAACAAAATTGTGTCATCTTGTGCCAAATTTTGCTATACTTATGTGTGAATACATACAAGCCATATTGTAACATTTCCATAAGAAATATATTCGTATTTCTTTTCCATAAAATGTTTGTTTTCACTCTCAGAAATGTCCTCTTCAAATTTTGAGTAGGGCAAATGGTGCAAAAAAAGAAAATTGCTATTTAATCCAATGCCTATGTCACCAATGAATGTTACTCCGTCGATCATGACTGAGCATTTGGTCCTATTTATGTGTTATGACCATCCCATACGCCATGTACGTACAGTGTTATAAGCATCACGTATGCATTTAACTAATATTTTGATCCTATGAATAAAATGACGGGATACATTGTTTATTAAAAATCTCAGAATATGTCATAAATAGAGCACCTAAAGCTTGAATTTTGTGGGTTACGTCATTTTATTATTAAAGTACATTACAATCGTGTTGAAATCTGAATTATGACAAATATTGAGGGCGTCCTTTTTAGCAAATGTTGCAATATGACTTTAAGCAATTATATAACCAGCTTTTCATTAATTAAAGTTTAATATAGTACCTATGTATATACTTGGCACAACTTATAGCAGGCAAAAAGGTAGCCGATTTCATGCATCAATGAAGTCCCAAATTACCAAAGTGCACGTCCACCAGTCTTACATTTGGTATAGGTACCGCATGCTGGGCCCAATTGGTGATGCACGTCATTCTATTCTATAATTCAAATAATAAGTCCAAATGCTATGAATTGAACCAAGTAAGCCCATAGATTGTTTGAAATTTACACCCAATTTTCACATTTTGGTTCAATTCTGTTACATTTATTGTTTAAGAATACATCACACAAATTAAATAACTGGGTTTTTATTTGATTCAGCTATGTTTCATACGGAACCGCATGCGAATATCATATGAATAGCCTCTACACAAGTAAAGCCGAGTTCATATTTATATTATTTAGTGAGTTATGACAATAGCATTATACTAGTTGCAGCCAAGACCCATATATGGATCAATGGTTGCAGCATTGGCCCCTTGTATATCTTTTGCATTGTAGTTGTCTGCTTCTGGCTGAATTGCAACAGGGTTATTTCGGAGCAAATTGACCCTTAAATCCGTGTATTGCTCCATGCAGGTACCACAAGACAAATTATGTGTAATGTCAGTACAAGGTAAAAGTTCCAGAAGCATAGATCAGATCATAGTGGAAAATGAAAAGAAGCCATTTTGTCGGGCCTGTTATTATATCAGCCTCGATATAGTAGAATACATTGGAATAGTCCTGTTATATCAGCATTGATAGAGTAGAAGAATACATTGGAGTAGGCCTGTAATCAGCCTTGATATAGTAGAATACATTGGAGTAGGCCTGTTACATCAGCCTTATTTAAGCTTATTTATACAGGGTTACAACATTACAACATTCAGTGTCTAGGACCTGATTTATTTCATCCAATATACATTTGCAGGTTTTTTTTCTGAATGTATTCAGAAATATTAAGCAACATCTTTATACTTGCTTGACTCATCTACATTATTAGTTTGTATGAAGACCACAAGTGTTAGCTCTTGATTGATCAGTCCGGTCCGACTGCCTGATCAGGAAGTATTGCCGAATCAGGCAGCATGTTGCCGAGTTAGGCAACACAGGCTTTGGTAACCCTTCCGAATTCGACAGACTAAGGACTAAATTGTTCATGGTGATTTTATAAAAGATCGGGGGAAATTTTACTTTGACACACATGAGCTACATGTAAGTTGACCATTTTTCACCGGGCGAAAAAAAAATTCCACCGGGAGAAAAATAATTTAAATAACAAAACAATTTCTAACGGTTTTTTAAAATTTGATTTAAATATGCAAATTAACTTTATTTTAACTAAAATTGATGAAAAATTACTACTAATTGTACATTCATTGATAATTTTATATATTTTACTTACTTTTTTACTCTAAACCAAGAAATAACGGTATATTAAAAGATGCTCTATTTGAAATAGAGCATTGCATTGTGGGATACCATACTGCCTGACTCGGCAACATACTGCCTGATTCGGCAGTACTTCCTGATCAGGCAGTCGGACCGGACTGTTGATATGAAATACATTTAGCAATATGAAACAGCCAGCATTTGTTTGATTCATTTACAAGTTCATGAGAATCACAGAATCGATTCTCGTAATGATTCTCGTAAGATTCGGTTGCGAGAATTAACTTCTCTCATTGTATCATATAGTAAATGCAGTGACTATGATGGATTTTGATTCTCGTAAACCAAAACGAAATATAGGCCCTGCTTGGATCTTTTTGGTGTCCCCTAAACTTTAGGGCTAAAGCTCCATAATGCACAATGGGTTAATGACAAATTCTAATAAGATTTGAAATTGAGTCACATAGAGCATGTTTATAGTCGCTGTTTACAGAAAGAATATACTGCAATAACAATTGATTTTGCAGTACTTATACCCTAATACGCTTAATACAGGATAATATGGCTTAATATAAACATGCTCATAGCTCCATTAAGCTACTTGCGGTTCCATTATGCACTATATGCGGGGAGAGCCTCGAACTGGCAGCATACATGAAAGGAAGAATTATGTAACCTTACACAGAACGTTATGACTAGTTCAATTCCCATTCATGTATGCTGCCAGTTCGAGGCTCTCCCACACATAGTGCATAATGGCGAACTGCAAGTAGCTAATAGATGGGTAATTCCAACAATATTACATGTTTATTTTTACAAGCTTCTGATTACAATGACCAATTGACCGTATTCATTCCATTAAGCACCCATGCTCCAATAGTGCCCACCTACCCATGGTATTTCAACCTACAGAATGTGCTACTATGAACTGCCCATCCAAAAAGTAACTGTCAATGTAAAATGACTTACTTTAAGCAACCTGGGCACTTAATGGAACAAATACGGTACTTACATTACAATCTCTGAGATTAGTCTCTATGTACACTTGTAGAGTATATGACTTTTTTTGATTTGTTACATTTTATAGTTTGAAAGATCAAGCTTTGCTTGACTCTTGATATACATTTCTACTTTTTATGAATACACTCAGCAATATAGTTATAAAAAGCATTCTTTTCATGTGTATGTTGCATCTCTAGTTTACTTAATGCATTCAGTAATACAAAATGATTGGTACCCATCAGGTTTAGGTGTTTATTGATGAACTTGCTAGTTCAATATGAAACATTGATCCTCTTGAAATCCTGGGGATTTCTAGAAATAAGACCTTTATAACATTCATCTATCAATAAGGTAGCTGTGGTAGTCTTGTCCATAATCAATGGAAACGTGGTGGGTACCAATTATTTGGATACAGTCTGTACATCATCATCTTTGATTCATATGGATTGACAAACCTTCACAATATGTGTAACAATATGAGTAAAAAAAAGCATGTGATTAGTTACCTTCGTGACATGATCAGATAAAGTCAGTTGTTTGTTGCTCAAATTTTTAAATCCTTTTCTCAGTTTTGCCAGCTTTAAGCATGCATTATGCTAGTTTGCAGGTCAACATTACTCAGTCCGTGTTTGGCAAAGGTTTGAAACCGATGCGCATCCATACCCCAATACATGGGCATCAACCCTGAGTGGACAGGGGTCCCCTCCTCCCACCTTGCGCAAAATGACCTATTTTTTGTCCTTTTCAGCCACTTTTTGACAATTCAGGCCCCACATAAGACAGATTGACGCTCATGCCCTAATGCAATTTATGCAAAACACAGCGAAAAAGGACTTTGTTAAAGGCAGTGAAATTCTTAGTATTTTCTTGTTTTCAGCAGAATGGAAATCACCATAAGGGCTTATCTCAGGAAGTCAACTTCAATAGGATTTTTAGCCTGCTACCTTTAAAATGCAAGAAATAATGAAAGTGAAAATTGGTATTGCTCATGACAAATACTGAACTAATTTTACTGAAATGTGTCACATTGTATAGTTTGAATACATACAAGCATCAGTTAGCATGCTTATCAGATATGTATGAATATTTATTATATTATTGATACTGTTTATCAATAGCCCCAATGAATAGCATTATTATGTGTCACTCAATACTGGACCATATTAACAATTCATTTGCAGCATAAAATAGTTATTGCTTAAAAAATTCTGCATCGCTGAAATATTTTCACTGAAATGTACATGGTTTTTGTTTTTGTATTTTTGCCTCAAGCAAATTAGTGAAAAATAGCTTTACTGTTATTGTGTCAAGTATTACAATTGAATATCAACATTGTAAAATTTAATATTGAAGGCACTAAATTTTAGAATTGGAAATCATATTTTGGCGTGTCCTTTGTGTAAGACTGAAAGGTGAAGATGACAGAATAAAGCTCCTAATCCGTCATTGTAATCTATACATATTATATGCTTTCATGCATGACTGATAATGATAAACCCTATTTCCAGTCAGGGGATATGTAGAATGTTCAATATAACAACTAACATATCTTCATAATCTATTCCCATTCTATTTCCAGTAATGTTTTAAAACTAAAATTCTAACAAATGTTCGATGACGTAAAATCGATGATATATTTTTACAAGATATTCTGCGAAATATATTATTGATTTTACCTACATTCGTTAGAACTTAAACATAAATAGAATGAGAATAGATTGTAGCCATGTTACTTCAAATATTCTACATCAAATACTCAGGAGTCTGTAGCAGCCTTCAGTCCTGTCAAAGTGATTACACAACTAAATTATTGTTTGAACCATGGATTAGTTGAATTCAGAGAGTTGAATTGGACTAAATATGATGTTTGTCTAACCGTTTTGACCAGTGACCCATTGAAGCAACATGAGGACTATGATGTCATAACATTGTTTTGAGTTGTCAGGCCGACTTATTATAATAAATAAATTTTAGGCTGCCCTTTAATTTAGAAATAAGTGCTCAAGCACTTTTGGGTTCTTGCTTGTCCCTGACCGAATTGTTATAAATAAATAAATAAATAAAATAAAATATTTCTTGGTCATCATGGGTTACCTTTTTTTGAGGGGGGTTATTGGTTGAGTTGATTTAATGTTACCCATGCCACCATCTCAAAATTCAGATGACTTTATGTTACTGTGACATCAAAAATTAATATGGTAATTTCTGGCACTGTATGTGTGCAAACATTGATCTTTGGATATTTTATTGTTTGTTTTGAAGTTTATTAATATAAATTAGACCCACAATGAAACCTGGAAGATGACATTCCCATAGAAAAAAATCAAATTCTTAGTTAAATTCTTAATTTCATTGTATTTAAATCCTTGAAAGTAATTTTTGAAAGGAGGATTATTTATTCAATTACCAGTTGAACTAGGGTAATCCCTATTCAATCTTGTGTAAAGCAGAAAACTAATTGGCCCATTTCTCAGAATAGCAGGTAGAAAAAAATATCAAGGTAATGTATCATTTCCAAAATTATCCATATCTTGCAAAGTATGGATGCTGTTGATAAAATTTTGGTATCATTTTAAAGCTTATTATCTTAATATTAAAATTATAAAATGTCAAAAATGTGACTTGTTCCTGGTCAGAGTGGGTCACAGGGTTAGCACGAGCACAAAAAATCAAGGGGTCCAGTTTAATTTTTCTGGACCCTTTGGTACGTACCTGCAAAACCTACATTTAAGGGGTCGAAACTTTGAAACTTGTCAAATATTCCAGTGAAATTATTAGAGTCGTTCGCCTATGGCGATTCGGAAGATTTACTGATCTTTTTATTTTTTAAAATTTTTAATCAACGATTCTTATACTGATTCGTAAAATTAAGCAGTCCATACAGTTTTTACCTGACACATTGGTTACTTTCAACTTGTGATTCAAGGAGTCCAAAATGGCCAAAATAAAAAAATAAGGAGTCTCTGGACGTGCAGACTCCTTGTATGCGACCCCTGGTGGGTCATATATTTTACTGTGTTTGAAGTTCACACAAGTTATTAGTTCTTCATTCTGAGGGGGAATTTTCACATACATAAAGTAATTTAATGGTAATTTATATGAACCAGGCACCAATACTCTTGAACCATAAAAACCATAAAAAGTGCTCCACCAGCACTAGGGTCTGAGGTCAATGTAATAGTTTATAGCAAGACACAAAGATTGTTTGATAACTTTTTTATGGACCAAAGGCCTGAATGCATTTAATAAAATTGAACTTGAACTAGAATTTGAAAACTTTTCTATTATATGTATGTGTACTTGTATGCTTTACAATTACACTTCTTTTCAAAGTTGGAATAGTTAGTTCAAGTTGACCAGAGGCCTTTGGTAATTCAATGCATTACAACTGAAATGTAAATTTAAGCTAATATCATGAATATACTCGAATTGTGCTGAAAGTCAGTTTAAACTTTTAGAAATCATGAATATAGTTATCTTAAAATATTAAAGTGAGTATGATTTTCTGTACCAAACTATAAAATGGTCGGCACAGAGGGTGGATAACCATTCAATTAAAAATATATTACATCATTCTCTCGATTCGTTTTTGAGTGAGTTTATTATATAGTGAGACAATCGTTCCATTATTTGCCTAGACTGTCACGCAGTCTAGATTTGTCATGATTGGTAAAAAGTACACAAACATAGACTGCGGCAATCCATCTAAATAATGGATAAGCTAGCTCACTATAAACACAATCTTTGATAATCTTGCTTCAACCTATTATGCTGCATAGAAATATAAGATATATCAGCCTAGCAGAAATAATACTATTCTTTGATTTGCCAGCCTTCATTTAATGCCATAATATTTTGATGCAGATTATGCTTTTTTTATTCTTTTTTTGTGTTTTTATATAAACTACTAGGCTCTTACACAGTCATTGTGTTTGTACTTATTACAAAAACATGAAGAGACTGAGAAATGGAACACAAATAATCTGTTTTCAAAGTTGACTGCCTGAAAGTGTTTTGATTGGTATCATCGAATCATGATATTTTCCTTGCCTCCTCATGAGCAGATGAGGAAGGAACCTGCTGAGCATGTAGAGTTGTTTTCACAGTAACCATGGTAATACATGATTGGGTACCAGCAGGTTAAACTGCAACAAGTTTTTCTTTACAGTAAAATATATTTTGAAGTTATTTAAATTCAATTCCACTCTATATCTTAATTTGAAAACAATGGAAGATCACTTTCAGTGTCCCTATAGCAACTTCCTTCCACTGGTGCTGGATACTGCCAAGCTTAATAAAAATTAGGCATTATATTCAAATTTACTTTGCTGGATTTTGCATGCATGCTCAGCACGTTCCATCCTGCCGTCATGAGAAAGCAAAGGAAATAGTATGATTTAATATTGATCAAATACCCAGCAATACCAAAGGACTTTTCGTTCATGATATCTAAAAAATAAGTTTTTCTGCACAAATTTTCTTTTCATTAAAAGTGAATAACGATCAAACACCTTCACAAAGACTGGGATTGTTCATTGGGAACACACAGCCAGCCAATCACAAACCAGGTCATAGTTGACTCCAAGTTTTGATGAATGTGATACAATCCCGGGATACAATGCCCATTATTTTGTGACACTTGCAATTGTTGTAAAAAGGAAGAAATTTAATGAGTTAACCCACATTTGATATGAAGCACAGAGTCAGATGTCAGCAACATAGACTGTGAGATACCTCCAACTTAAAATTTTATTACATTAAGCAACGTGATCATAGGTATTCAGAAACTAAAAATTTGACATTGTGGAAGTTCATTTTGTTGCGCAATGTATCTTGTAGAAAAAGGGCAATAATATTAAAATTTAAAAGTGAAAATTGATTTTTTTTAAAGTCTTGTTTTGCTTGATTGCATGTATGTATCATTATTGAGAAGTCAGACTAAATATTTTGTGACCATGTCATTTTGCATTTTGTTGAAAACTTTTTGAGTTGTTTCATTTTCACATCATTATGTACAGATAATTTATAGACTGGAAATGGTAGTTTCCAGAACCACAGACTTATATTAGGCCATCTTAATTAAATCCTGTGTCTCAAAGCTGCCGCGCGCGTTAGTAAAATTGTGCGCGTAGTCCTCTTTGAAAATCAATAAATTTGTTTTTTCTTATCTCTTTTTAATAAAACTCAAAATTCGTATTTGATTTCAAGTTTTTGATTTTTTTCGCAAATTTTACACACGAAAATAATAAAAGAGAAAAATAATAATTTGTAGCAGTGACATTTTTTGTCTGCTATTCCAACATTTACAACATTGGATATTATTTGCACAAAATGCTTGTCCGAAATCCTGTACTGAGTACTGACACATAAAAGAAATTAAATTAAAAAAATACAGTAAAAAACACCGCATTCCGCATTTTAAAAAAAGCTTTGAGACACATGATTTAATTAAGATGGCCTTACATAGAAATATTGCAAATGTTACTGTTAGTTTGAGATTTGAGAGATTGCAATTTGCATATATGTTTTATGCCTTTTAATTTGCATATTTGCAGTGCAGTCATTTTCAAACTATCTATTCATTAATTTATCACCTATCACAAAATCTTTCCTCATGCATAGTCAGGGCAGAGGTGAGACAAAACTTCTTTTTCTGGGGAATTGGGATTCAAATTTTGTTGCCCTCAATGAGCGACATGCTAACATGGCAGAGTCTGTTCTCTTGCGTGCAATTTGGTTGAATCTATTATGATACACATCATCATACCAGCCTGTCCTATAGATGAGTTGACCTCAAAGGTAAGGGACTGGAAAATTGTCAAAAAACGGCATTGTGCCCCGTCAGGCCCGGTGCTACCCCCAATCATAGTCGATGCCCCCAACTGATGACCCATGCTACGCCACTGTATATCGATATGCTTAAACGAACTGCATAGTCTTATTGTGATGTGGCTGGAGGTTTAAAAGCCCAGGTCCTGAACAAAATATGATGCACACACATAATGCCAGGCAAGGAACAATGGGAATTGCTAACAAACTGCCTGGCAATGACCTCACAAGTTACTAGTAACTCATCTATACATGATTAATACTGAAGTTATTGCTAGTGGTACTTGAAATAATTAATTTGAATAAATTGGTAAAATTCAGATTCAATTTTTTAATACCATCTATATGTAAGCCGATAACTTTTTTTTTGAGATAATTTGCGAGATATGGAAGACAAAGCACTTATGCTATACATGCAAGGTGTGCTTTGCCTATTACAGGTAACTTGGGACAAACTAAATGCAAATTTAAGCAAGTATAACTTGGAACTTTATTTTATAGGTATTAAAAGTAACGGTTTGAGCCAATCAGGTAAATCTGGTCCATAGCGTGATTTGTAAAATGGGTCTGTAGTTCAGATTTTTATCATGTGATCAATACATGATTTACTAAACCTTTAATATAGAAGTAGGCAGTACAAATACAGTCACATACTCTCATAAAATGTTCTAATTTGTTCCATTATTTCAAGGAGACAGGTGGACCATAGGCTTTTTTTTACTAAAAATTCGGCACGTAATTATTCAATGTCTAATATGTGATGTGATAGGCCTTTCTTACTCCGAATTCAGCACACAATTATTTAATGTCTAATACGTGATGTAATAGGCATGTTTCTAACTCCAAATTCGGCACGCAATTATTTAATGTCTAATACGTGATGTCATAATTTCAGAGGATATCAAAATTGCTGACAAACGTGAAGTTGAACAACAGTTTAAGTGCCATGCCCTATTATATTATAATCCTGATAATTTTATTATGGCAAAAGATCATTCTTCTTCTTTGTATGAAGCAAGTATTTATTCTACAGTAAAATTCATTTACCAGCTATGGAGTATAAACCAGGCCTAATCTTTTAGCACGCTACAGGTATACAAAATGTAATTGTTGGCAGCAAGAACGCTATAAGCATTAATGAAATACAAAGACATGTATGACATTACTGTATCCTGCATGGCGACATTTCTTCACTTCTCATTGATTTTGTTTTACTAAAACTTAGCCTAATACAATAAGCAATGATGTTGAAAGCTGTCTGGGCGGGTGCCTGGATTGCAAGGCCTAAAACTGTCAACTAAGCTTGAATTTGAATACAATAACTTCAATATTAAAAACACTGTTAAAAGCTTTTCTTTGAACTGTTAAAAGCTGTCTTGGTGTTGTCCGGCCTAAAACTTGGCATGTGAATACATTAACACTTTCTACATTATACCTGCTGGCCCTAAGAAAATACATTTTCTTCTCAACAGAGGAAACATAATAATAACCAAGAATAGTCAGTCCCCGGGAGTCAGTCTGGGCATTGCAAGGCCTAAAAACTTGTTTTGTGGCAACAATAGCATTGTTCTTCTGCAGATCACCTTGGTATTATTTTGTAAAAACGTGTGAACTAAATCATGACAATAGACCAAGATTTAATGACATAAATTTCAAGCCTACTAGTTGTTGATATAACCTACAAACCTAGTTACAAAAAAGGCCTACAGCATGCATGTACCCAACAAATACCACACAGAATATGTTTTAAAAGATAATAAACAGTTTAGTTTTGGTTAAAATTTGTAATAATGTTTAAATGGCGGGTTATATATTTTTGGTCATGAAAAAGTTTTATGATAAAACACTACAACAACATTGTTAAAATGTTGTCAAAATATTATTTGTAAAATATTTGTTTGTAAACATTTTTGCTTTAGGTTAGAATGTTTTGCAGCAAGGTTTCAAGACTTTTGTATGTTATATAGCATTTTATAACCTAACCTTCAAATGTTTTCTGTACAATAACTTGACATTTTAATGTTTTCTGTAATGTAAACCATTATGTGTAAATATTTGCTGTTTGAGGAGTATAAAGGATGAAATACAAAGTGAAATTTGGGTTACATGGAATAGAATACATTGTGTTGGGTTGATGGTGTGTTACAATTCCTCTTCATTGTGTATTGTAGACATATTCAGGAGATTCTTTGAAACTAGGAAACTAGATCTAGGTCGATATGGTTGAGTTGGAACTTCTGGTAGTTTGAACATTTTAGTGCTGTATATTCGTCAACTATAAATTCGCCAACTATTGACTTAATTGAGGAAATAAGCTTGAAAATGACACCATGTTTGTTTTCGTAGAATTACTTGCAAAAATATTTTGACCTGGTCCACACAATGTTTTTCTCCATTGATTACGGTTGTGTTACAATCGTATTACCGTGTGTCCGCTCAATGCGGTCAGCATACGGTACTTCCATTCACAAAAGTGATGAAAAGTTCCAGTTTGTTGCATGATCGTTTCGTAATCGCCAATGAAAATGGTTATTTAATGGACATTGTAATAACTGTGGCGTGTGTATAGCAGAAGTGATTATGACACAATGACAAGGTTCTGACCGTATCAATGCTCTCATCGTTATTATAATCAAATTATAACGAAAAAATGCCAGTGTGGACAGGGTCATAGTCAAAGATTCTTTCGATATAATGTTTGAAGCACTGAATAATCCAACTAAACCAAGTCATATAATGCAATCTCAGTTCATTTAAAAAAAATCAGTTTTGGCTCTAATATTCCTACCAATTTAAAAACAACATTGATTTTGTTGAGATATGATAATTTTCCTGTGGCTACAAAATAGCAATATGCAAAAGAAATGGAACTCATCACTGGATGTGTTAAAAGTGCAATATTTGAAAAAGTTATTTTAGTGACTTTTATACTCAATTTTCAAATTGCATGTTTTATATCCTGTGCAATTTTGCTTAAATATTTAATTCAATTATTGTCCTTAGGGGCCTATGTGTATTTTTATATTTTAATGATTGTATATATGACTTGGCAATAAAATGATATCAATCAAATATCAATTAAAATCAAACAATATTGGCAGTAATTAACAAAAGTTATACATGTACTATACAATTACAAATTAAGGGGTCAGTCACCCACCTTTGCACAGTATTTTGTGGGGCCTGAGAGCACATCAGACACACCAAATTATTATAAAAAGGCCTAAAATGTAGGTCTTTGGGGAAAATGTGTATCTTCAATACAAAATTTCAAATTGAATTATTATAAAAAGACCAACAAATTTAGGTCTTTTTGCGAAAAAATGTGTATCTTCAATACAAAAGGTCAAAGTGTTCAAATGATCGTTGTCTTTTCCTCCCAACGACAAACACTTTAAGGATGAATATCAGTAAATTTATAAATTTTACTTTGAGGACTGTTAAATATGAAAAATAAAAAATATATAAATTTTTAATAATTTGCCAAAAAATCAAAATTACTTGATATCACTTATCAGAAGGATATTCCTCGTATTCATAATGCAATTCAATATATTTTCTGATGTGCACTCATGTCCCAAAAACATACTATGCAAATGTTGATATCTAAAATTAGATAGTCATAAACATGCTTGATAATTAAGTTTTAATAATTGTTTTTGTTAAGTTTTCTTTATAAAATACGAACTCATGTTTATAGGAATTTTTATGAAAAGGGCATGTAAGCCAGCTTAAACCCAATAAACCCAAATAAAAAGTATGCAGTGAAGTGCACATAATCATGAAAATGGTGTGATGCCAATGCAGACAGTTGACTGTTAATTTAACCTCACTATATAAACTGCATAAATACTACATGAAAACGCTATGTGCAGCAATTTGCATAGTACCATTTAACAATAATAGCAGACTATTCCACTGATTAGGCACTTTAAAAGCTTAACAAGAAATGCACTTTCTGGAATACAAAAGTTAAACATTTTCTAGAATATAAAGAATATATAAAGTCCTATAGAATACAAAATACTTTCTTGGAATACACTGAATATACACAAGTTGTTGATTATTAAAGTCAGCATTTCACAAATTTGTGGATTATGGTAATCAACCTGTGGAAGAATTATTCAGCAGGAATATGGAACCCCTCGATTTGGAAATAAAAATTAAATTTGAGAAGTTCATGAAGATCATCACATAATAGATATCTTTTGTAAATATGAAAAAAAGTAAGAAATTGGTTAGCCAAAGAAAGCTAAATTTTACAATCATTAAGACAAATTGCATGAATCCTCCTTGGTAACTTGTGTAGATGAAGCACCATTTGTCTGCTGTTCTGCTTTTTTCTTGCGAGATGAGGATCGTTTCACTGCTCCTCTATCTTCCATTTCTGTCACTGTAGGCAAAGGTGGTGGAGAATCTGGCACTTGCATTAATGTTTGCGTCTCAACGCAGCTTTCTAGGCTAAGAACCTTATCTCTCAGGTCTTGTAAATGCTGTAGCATTAGCTTTTGGTTTCTTTCAAGAATGTCTTCTTTCTTGATACCCTGTGGCTTTTCAGATGATTTCTGCTCATGTTCTTCACTACTTGTAGATTGCTTTTCTGGGGATTCCTCTGGTGGAGTTTCTTCTGGAATCGCATCAAATGATGAGTTGTTCTCTGCATCAAGCTGTGCAGCAGACTTATTGCTAAAGTTATTTAGGGTATAGATGGTATTGAAATTTTCATAGTTTATTTGAAATTGCTTATCTTGCTTGCTTCTCAGGGTAACCACCTGACTCGAAAAACGATGACCCCATTTGATTTCGGACGGTATGTAGGAAGTACGAGCCTGTGTCACGAGACCTGTTTGCTCAACGACTCCCTCAAGAATGACGAGAATTTCAAAATCCCCTGAATTGAATTCAACATCAGCGGAGTCACTAGATGTGGAACTAATTCTATGCAACTTGCTTTTTAAGTTGGTTTCATTCCTTAAATCAGCTGCCGTTAAGTTATAGAGAGGGCTCTCTTTGTTTATTTCATGGCAAACAATGAGGGGCCACATTAGGACGACTCGATCTTCACCAGCTTCATATTTGAAATCCAGATCATAATATTGTAAAGGAATGTACTCTTTTCAGGTGTGATGTTTGGTTTGATAACATATGCCCTCACATGAGCTTCAAATAGGTGGCTGTTGCGTATGTTTCCTACACGAAACATGAGACACAGCTTCCCATTCCGCTTTGCAATCACAGCATTGCGACTGAATTTCAGAGTAGCTGCACGTTTTTTTGGCCTAGCGATTTTGGCAAAGATCAGGCCCAGCATGATGGAATTGACAAGATAACTCAATACAGATTGAACAACGACAAGAATTGCCGCATGAGGGCATTCTTCACTCACGCTGCGAAAACCATATCCTATCGTGGTCTGAGTTTCAACAGAAAATAGAAAAGCACCGGTGAATGTTTCTACATTGTACACACATGGTTCAAAGTCAAGTACCTGATCACGGGACTTTCCAATATCTCCATGTGCATATGCAAATGAATACCAAAGGATGGCAAAAAGGAACCAACTTAGTACATATGCCAATGTGAATATGATAAGCGTATAGCGCCACTGAATATCAATAAGAGTTGTGAATGAATCAGAGAGGAATTGAAAACTTCTCCACTTCACGTTCATATGTTCCATGTTACAAGTTCCATTTTTGCCAACAAGTCTCTGAATCTGATTTCTTCTTCTCAAAGCTCTACTCAGCTGATGAGTAACCTGTGATGGGCTTCGGCTGTATGGAGGAGCACGGGTGTTTCCATTGGAACCATGATGGGTTCCTTTGTCTTTGTCTGATGATGTTGACGACTCTTTATCATTTTCTGTTGGTGAGATACTCACTTTTTTCTTAGTTGGTTTCATTTGAAGTGCCTCTGTGTCTGCCATGGTGGTCAATTTACTTTAAGTTTCAATCCATAATCAGTCACAAATTGAAGGAATATAACAACACCATGTATAATATACAGCAGTACAAGTACCTCTTTTCAGTGCTATTCCCATGCAGCTGTTTCCATTGTAGGATTTGTAACCCATTCAAATTCATTGGTTCACTTCACACACATGAACACAAAAAGTATTCTACATGCTAACGCTGCACTCACTAACTCAACAAGTGGTCTCGTCTACATGTATAACCACACAAGCATGAACAAAGTTTGCGCAAGTTTATGTAGTTCTGATGATCAAGTCAGCCTCAGTTCCATATACTTGCTCCAGGTAAGCACAAAGTTTAATAACATAGCAAAGTTGATGTTTGGAAATGCTTTTGATCACACTGTTGATCACTCTCTGGTCCACACATATAATGGTCTGATGTACTAGTAGAACTCTTTATAGCACAACTTTGCACAAAGGCACCCAAATTCAGTTTGGTGACCTCTGACTTTTTTTTTCTGTTGAACCAACCTGTAGCAAATTCCACCTTAGTCTATTGTCATGGTTACGCTCTGCTGGTGATACTTGGTTCAACAAAGTATTAGAAGGATAATATTTCCACCAGTCTTTCTTGAACTATTGCCAGGTGAATTCTCTTGTGGAGAACGAAAGTGTGATCAAATCCCATTAAAAATGTTTCTCTCAACTCATGATTAATCTCTGCACAATTCAAACTGATGGCATTATCCTCCCCATCAATGAAACCGCAATGTTTTGACGCACACACTATATTTACACTATATTTATCAAATTTTAATAGTAGGCACTATAAATTTATTGAATTTTATTGTCATTCAACTGGAAAGAACAATAGGAATAAACACCAATGAATGTCCAAATCAATGGGCTCGTTTCATGAGTGGGTTAATTGTATTGTACAGAGCGCAAACAGGTGAATTGTTTTCCACAGTGATACTCAGACACCAATAAAATTATCAATGATTTGACGTCAAAATCTAACACTTTCTGCTTGATTAGAAAATGTTACGAAATATAATAGGTAGATGCAAATTTGCCAGATTTGTATTGATAATGACCCTGGGGAGTGGGAGATGAGCTCGGCATTTTGATTGAAATGACGACAAATGTTCAAATAACATTTTTATACAAAAATCAATCATGGTATTATTGGACGATAGATAATAGCATTGTACCTTTTTGTATATTTGTAATTTATTGACGATAAAAAAACCCTGTTCTACAGGCCCGACCGACCCAGAATTTGCGTTTTTGGAATTTAAAAAAAAAATGTTTTTAAAATCAGCCGTTTTGGGGCCAAAGTTTATTTATTTTGGCTGAAATGTTTAGAAAATATGTCTTTAGATTTTTTTTCAGAATTGTCAGATTTTGGTGAAATTTTAGGGTAACTTTAGCCTCCAGAAAAAAAAAAATGTGACCGACCATAGACTCTAATTTAGAGTCTATGGACCGACCGACCTTAGTTGAAAGGTCCCTCCTCCCATAGAACAGGTTTCTTTTCTGTCGCCTTTTTGTATTATTAATGTAATTGACAAATGATTTTTAAGACGTGATTGTGTGGTAGTTTGTCCAACATTTGACCATTTATAATTACAGGTTAATGACTGATGGTTTTGTTATAGTGTAACTGTAAATGACAAAAATCTGTCCTGGGGCCTTTGTTGTTTAATCTCTTTGTTTTGGACTTGCCAAATTTTGTTAGCTCATCGCTCCCCCAATATGCTGATGACACGCTCCTGTACAGACCCATCCAGGCGGAAGATGACATCAACACTGTCCAAAATGATCTTGACAGTATAGTTAACTGGTGCAATATTAACAAAATGTCTTTAAATCCAGACAAGTGCAAGGTTATGAGATTGTCCAGGAGAGTTGGTGTTTATAGATCCACTCCACAGTACACCTTACTTAACAAACCCTTAGGTGTAGTTCATAGTTATAAATATCTCGGCATTATGATTTCTTCAAATCTGAAATGGGGGGACCATGTTAAATCAGTCACTTCAAGAACCTCGCGTCTTTTAGGATTTATTAGGCGACTGGTCCGCTGCAATGATCCAGATATTTTGGTCAAATTATATACATACCTCCCTCTGCCGTCCAATTCTTGAATATGGTATCCCAGCCTGGCTTCCACATCAAAGTGGACACTTAAAATCCTTGGAAAAAATACAGGGGCGCCTGGCACGTGCCTGTATTCCAGCACCAGGGAGAGCTTGAGTATGGTGTACGCCTTGAAAAACTAGGTCTGATGTCTGTGTGCAATAGATACAATTATCTTGCTATTTCTTTTATTGCCAAGTGTTTTTACTGCAAGCATGATATTGATCCTTTGGAGTATATTTCCATCAATACTCGTCATAGTAATTCTCTTAAGTTCTCCCATTCTTATGCTAGAACCGATAGTTTTAAATACACTGTCTTCAATCGTTTTCCAGTTTATTTTGATCAACTTCCTCCATCTGTCAAAGATCCATTCTTGTTTAGTATATTTAATTTCCTGGACAATCTCAAAAAACATTTCAAAACAATTAGCTGGAATTCAAAATAGTTTTTAGTTGGGCTTAGGCTTATTTTTTATCTAAAGGTTGTGCTTACATTGTATTATCACGCCTCATCTTATGTTGGAGAATGTAGGTAGATTCATCCTTTGCCCTGTTCCCCTGTGCTGATTGTCTGTGTTCTTGTGGGAATCAATTAGGTTTAGCCACTTTGAAAGTGACTTTGTCACTATCTGGCTATCCTGCCAGGGGTTCTCTTGTCCTTTGTTTAAATTGTTCCTGGTTAAGGCATGCCATCTCTCTATTTTCTCCAACATGGGTCAATTCAATTTCAATTTCTTGCTTTATGACCTTCCATGGCTTACATTTTTGCATGTGTAATTTATATATTTATGTGTAATTTTGATATTGTGCAATATTTTATATGTATGTGTCTTTTTGCTGGCAAATAAAATGATATGATATGATATGATATGATAAATCTATGTACACATAAGGCGTTGCAATGTTTCAATGTATTGAAAAATATCAATATTTTTTCCAAAAGACTAGTTTGCATCTGACGTCAGGGCAAAGGCGTGACGTGATTGGTTGCTGACATGCACAGTACAGTATTTTTGATCTAGTTGACAGGACATCATACGCAAACTAGTCTATATCTGTGATTTAATTCGGTCTTCAATAATATATAAATTTGAAATAAGCTATACAGTTGGAGTGCAAGCATGGTAAAAGAGTAATGGGAAGTGGGTTTGATTGTATTTTATTGTTAGACTGACTGCCTGGCCCTGGGACATTGAACTACAAAGGGTGATTTACTACATCATTTAATCTTTGTGAAAGGGTTGTATTAGGCAACCACAAGTGGATGGACTTGCCAAGTACGGTCAAAATGCCAAGTTCGGTCTGTCTGGATGGATTTTTTTTTCGTAATTTTTTTTTACTGAAAGAGGCTAAATGACCCTACAAAAATCACAGAAAGCTTGATAAATCTGAAAAAGCCTAATAATTTTTAGCAAACATATTTTGAATATTGCCTGAATCTTTTTTTTTTCAAAAAATTCAGTCACAATCATTGGCCAAAAACAGCTGTTTTTAATTGCATACAGCTAAAAATTAAATTATTAAAAAATCCCCAAAATGCAAAATCTTGGTCACATAAATCTAATATTATTATTTGTTATCTACTCTTTTGTATTGTTAACTTTCTTCTGCTTCACACAAAACAGAAGTAATCTCTCATACTTGATTTAACATTGTGATCTTGTGAAAGTAGATCAAGTAAGGCTGATTACATTATTTTTTCATGTTATTATTTGGACTCTCTGATTTGGACTGGTCCTACAGGCCAATGCTGTTCAGGTTAATGTGTCACTGCACTATATATGTGACCATCCAGCACAACTGAGCCCTGAAGTCGCCAATCATCATTTTTGAGATATTCAACCAAAATATTATGCTTGAAATTAGCTTTAAAATGATGTATATCATGTCTATAGTACTTGACATTTAAGTAGTGAAAAATCAATAAAACAGTAAATAAATCCTTTGTTTCCTATTGTTTATTGTTAAGTTCAATGGAGCATATCTCAATAGTGGCACTGGCGACATCCGGGCTCAGTTGTGCTGGATGGTCACATATTGTAAATAGTAGGGAATGAATGGGACCAACACCTACACACCACTTCACTATGACCTGCAAACCCAGTTCAAACAAATTAAACATTGACAAAAATGTCATAAGTATTTGCTTGAAATGCCGCCACATTTATACACCATTAAAACAAATGATGAACCCCACCATGGCATGGATTACCAAAAATAACCTTATTTAAATGTGAGTTGCCCGTACTGTCTGAGTAGTCCCTGCTTGCTGGGCACTTTGCAGCAACAGCTCTTGCTTCACACTCGCTATAGCAGTTACGATACACTATTTTTCTCAAATTATTCGCCATCCAAGTGTCAAGATCTGTTTGGGAAAAGCTGTTGTTTCCCCGGTTGTTTCTGCATATACCTCCGATATTCAGCATCAAAAAAGAAAAATGCGACAAAATAGTCATAATTTTAACTTGTTTTATTTGTTACTTATGTGACGGAATGTTTCACATTGTTTTGTTATTCATTTCAAGCATAGGTTTCCTCAAATACCTATGTTTCAAGTTATCTGTTTTATTGGATTTTTCTCTAAATATGTAAGCAACTGTAACTGAATTTTATCATATACGGTACTTAATTTTCAGCACCTGAATGAAGTTCAGTAGTGATGTAGGTGCATATTTCGCTGGTCGTACGCTGGCGAAGTTACGTAATAATCGGATTAACTACCATAGCAATAGGTCAAAACAATTTTTGAATATACCACGCTGCACTGATACGTTCACGCGGTACCTCTGCATTGAACCATATCATGCTGATCACTTGCACCTGTAAGATTAGTATCTTTGAAAAGACCAGTATTCTATTCAATCTATGATTGCAGACATACACAGGTGATTAGTTCAACCTGCTTGTAGTGCAGCGCAATATGTTCAAAATTGTTTTCACCTATTGCTATGGTAGTTAATCCCGATTAATTACGTAACTTCGCCAGCGTATAGTATCCAATTGCATACGTAAAGTTAATCGCACAATTGTTAGCACACTTGCAGGATGACTGAAAAAGCATTGACATCACTACTGAGCTTGGAGTGAACCAAGGTATAGCACTCACTTAAATTACAAATAATTTCCCCAGTGGATAAAACAGGTCAATCTTATTACAAAAATATATAAAATGAAAGTCTTTACATGAAATATTTTTAATTGAAATTGTTCCCATTCTGTGACATGTCTTATCAGTCAATAAAACATCAACATATCAAAGGAATTCAAACCCGATTCAATCCTGAAAACAGTTGTTATTATTATGTCAATTGACAGTCTTGCATTCTATTGACTCACTGAATCCACAAAAGCCATTTACATAAAAGTGTGATCCCCAGAATACACGGAAATGCAGTTTACACACAACATAATAAAACGCAATATACAAATTTTAATCTTTTAAGTAGAATAACAAAACAATATTACAATAAAAGTCGGAAATAAAATGCAGTTAGCATCTGATGAGTCTTTCAATTCACCTCCTGCACAGTCTGTGATTGGTGAGTTGAATGTACTATTATAGGTGGCACCTTATATGATACTAACACCTTTATTTTATAACCACTAAGGTTTGTAGGACATTTTTGTTTTAGCTACAGCCCCTCTCCAGAAGTATTTAATTATCATTTGGTGCAAATTGTGTTACACAATTTGATGCAGTTCTTTTTTTATGAGCATTAAGTGTCTAAAACGGCCTAAAATGACGCTATAGCGCCCTTTCCAGCCTTCTTTATATTAATCTGCATAGACTTTACATGTAAAATAAAAAGGTCCATACAAAAAGAACAGCATCAAATTGTAAAATTTGCACAAAATACTAATTGAGCATGTATGTACGCAATGGTTTTCGAGAGGGGCTGTTCAAAATATTTTTTTATATGGTCTTTTCAAAAATAAAATGTCCATCTAAAACATAGGTGTATAGGCCATGGGGGATTTGATTGACAGGATCATAAGACATGAATAAGTTTCTTTATTTTTTGCTTTTGTTATAGTATACCTGGATTACCTGGAATAAAATAATAAAAACAACCTTGTAGATAACAGCAAATTGGGTAGCATTCACACATTGAGCAATTTTTGATGGAATGTTTGGAAAAATTGATAAAAAGTAGTATTGAAGGTCACTTTACTTTAAACGAAACATGCCATTTACAGCCCTTATTGTTTCCTACGGCCAAAAAAAAATAATTGTTTGTTTATTTTTATTTTATTTTTTGGATTTGGCGTATTCCTGGACCTAGTAGCTAGAGCTAAATGCTACAATCATTCATGGTGACTTAAAAAAAACCCACCATTTTGTTTCTTTAATATGCAGTTAAAGTTATAATTTGTGTTCATGTCATAGTGTTTTAATGATTTCAAATCCAATGTCTTTTGAAGTCACTAAAAATAATAGACTATGACATGAACACAAGTTATAACTTTGCATATTGAAGACACAAAATGTTTTTTGGGGGCTTTTTTTTACTTTCAACCATGAAAGATCTTAGTATTTAGCTCTAGCTAGGTCCAGAGATACTCCAAATCTGAAAAAAAATTGAATTTTACTTATTTTTATTTTAAAAAAATTGAAAAAAAAAATATTGGTCAGGCCTTAATCTGAGGAGCGGGCGGTGGAGGACAAACAAACAGGTTTTTTTTCGGGCCTAATCATTTTATACCAGATTATGTAACACATACAAGAAACAAATGAATAGCATACACAGGTGAACATGGTGAAAGAAAATTGAGTTGTAAAAATATAATATAGAAATAATTGCTTTTGTTCTTCTTTCATATCAGGAATGTTGCATAGAACATCACAAAGGCTTGTAATTCTTCAAAAAGTAAAATCATTTTAAAAACAAAAGGATACAAACTTTCAGATTTATTTTCATTTAATTAAAAAGATCAAAATTTGAAATGAAAAGCATTGGACCCAAGATCACTAATGCTACAGCTTTGATGTACACATAAAATTTACAAACAAATTAAGTTTGCATATTATTTTACACTTGGAACTCAAACCCATAATTATTATAAAATGTTAATCCTTTACACACGCAACATATTTTTTGTTGTCACAAATATTCTTCAGAAGTTTGTCAATTCAGGATGTACAACATATACATTGTATCATTGCTCAAATATTTTCTACAATACATGTATGTGCAATA
Source organism: Amphiura filiformis (assembly GCF_039555335.1). Taxonomy (NCBI): domain Eukaryota; kingdom Metazoa; phylum Echinodermata; class Ophiuroidea; order Amphilepidida; family Amphiuridae; genus Amphiura; species Amphiura filiformis. Next base: position 89,861,121 of record NC_092628.1, on the reverse strand, counting down.
TTATTATAAGTGCCAATTTCAACTTTCAAACTGGCTCTTGCACTGTTACTATGATATAATACTTCAAATTAGACTAATACATATAATGTACTTGCATTGTCTTTTGGCATATTTGCTTTGTGAACATTTCATTATTTTCTTGAGCACACATAATAAGACAGTACAATACATAGTAAACTAAGCTAATTTCTTTACAAATTGGAAGACATATTGACATTTCAAAATCCAAAATGGTTAATAATTAAACCAAGTTTGGAATTAATTTGTACAAACTATAATGGCAAGTTACATAAATGTATAAAATAACAATAATCTGAGACAGAATTAAAAAGACTAGTTTGCATCTGATGTCACTGTCAATCAAACTCCCTACGACCCTTGATGGGTTAGTAGCGCATGAAAAGGAACATTTGATGCCTTCATCAGAGAAAAGGAATCACAGAAAATGGCAACAAATTACAGTAGTTTCCTATCACTAACACTTAATTTTGCACATTACAAACCATCTCAAAAGTTAACTATAAGTGGAGTTTTACCACCGTGTTCAGAAAATTAAGTCATCGCGACAACTTGTAAAACAAATCGTTTCTGAGTTTGTGACCTCAGACGCAAACTAGTATTTTTATCTCTGTCTCCAATTTTAGAATAAAAATGCTGCTGTGGTGCTTGTGAAAAATAAAAACCATGATCTTCTCTAGTACCTCAAAGAGAAAATCACTATCTGCCTCAACCAATAAAATTTATATGAATGTGGCTATGTGGGGAAACCCATCCTGGCTACGGGCCTGATTATACTATTGCAGGCATGCAATCTTTGTTAATAATTTCTTCCTTCATACATTGAACCAGCATGCATAGAGAGATGGGACATATTTAAGCAAAGTAAAATAAAATTTATGTTTCTCATCTCCATCTCATCCTTGGTATATGCTCCTTTTTTTTCTTCACATATTTGTGTCTCATCACAAACATGTATTTTTTCTCTTCTTTTTTTCTTATTATTTGATTAAAAACTCCATTGGTGAACAGGCAAAGCAATGTTCCTCCAAATCACCGTTCCTTTTGAAGTACAGATGAGAAACTTTTTTTTTGCTTAGCCTAAGTTACAAATCTGTACTGATCAAAACAATAATAATAAATGGCTATAATTCTAGGTTAATATACTAAAAGGATCTTAAACCAAATACTTCATTTTAAAACATTAAATAAAAACAGCACAATTTACAGACCAAAACGTTCAGTTTCTGTATCACTTTATATTTTAAAAATACAGATCAATATGTACAATAAAAGTGCACTTATTCAGAATATCACCCAAAAGTGACAACATCAAATGGGTATTTGTGTCACTTTCAGTTTAATGCACTTTTTCAGAGGAAGACAATTGTACTGCATAAAGATTCCAAAAATATGTTTGCTGAATAAAAAGCTCATTATTCAGAATATGATTATCACCCCCAAAAGTGACATCATACAGATATTTATATTACTTTCAGTTGAATGCACTCTTAAGAAGACGAACTGTACTGCATAGCGATTCAGAAAATAATGTTTGTTGAATAGAAACTCATTTTACTCAGAATATCACCCATAAGTGACATCATACAGCTATTTGAAGGTCTATATCACTTTCGGTATAATACACTTTGTCAGAAGACAAACTGTACCTGTATAAAGATTCCAAAAACAATATTTGTTGAATATAAACTCATAAAACAGTCATAGAGCATCAATCATGTAAGAAGAGATCAGAGGATGTGATAGAAATCTTTGGCTGCCTTGGCTCTATGTTGTGGGGGATAGTAATATAGACCGTAACCACTCGGGTATAAGCCCACCTTCAGCTATAAGCCCACCCCCTATTTTTCAAACCATTCGGGGAACAAGGGTACACTCAAGTATAAGCCCAGTAGTCATTTTGGCTAAGGTTTTGAATCATATCCATGCTTTTCTTTCACATTTAAGAACAAATATTTAAAAAATATCAGCTAAAAATCAACATTCCATACTTAAAATTTAAAAAATATTGACCAAGATGATAGAAATTACTGATACATTAGGCAAATACAAATGGGGAAGATTTTTCATTTTTAAATTCAACTACTAGCCCCTCCCTGGTTATAAGCCCACCCCCATTTTTGAAGTGAAATTGCCCATCTAGGGGGGTAGGCTTAGTGGTTACGGTACTTGCTTTTTTTTTAATAGACTGGACTTTTAATACCATATTGCAGTAACTCTGGAAGAATTTCAACATTAGGGAGCTAACAAAACCAAATTTTGTTGATGACCTGTTCTGGGGTGCCGGGGGGGGGGGTCAGTCCTCAGAATCACTGAAAATTAGGCAAAACAAATTTGTCAAAAACAGCCATTTTCCAGTATCTGATCACAGTTTGTTTTTTTAGGGTGGGGAAGAGGGCTGAAGGGTATTTGAGCCCCCCCCCCTGTAGCCTATATATTGACCATTAATGCCACTTGCTTGCTCTAAGAAATGCCAATATGGTCCAACGAAACCAGTATAAAGTTGCACAATTGAGTATCTTAGATAGCTTTAGATTTTGAATTGGCTAAAATCCCCATAAAACAAGCTTTAAAATGGTATATCACATGTCACAATTGCTATACTTGGTACTCAAATCTCAATATTTTGCCTTAAATTCCATTGTTTTGTACTGAATTTTATTTGGTTTATTGGTCCATATCTCTGAATGTGTACTGGCGACTTTACACTGTTTTCGTCGTGGATGGTCACATATTATTATCAAATATACAAAAGCAGAAGGCAGCCTTTTGATGTATCACATTTCATGTCTGAAGTCTTCACTTCCATTTCCCATAAATCAACAAGTCTTTTAGGCACCCATCTATCACAGAGAATTATTATTTTCATATTTTAGACTTGCAACCTGTACCATTTCAGCACATGCCATGCATAGTTGTAGGGAGATTCATTTCATAAATGTGACAAAGCTTAATTGAAACACAATTATAATTGACAGGAACAATACCCCGCCTACGCTTTATCTACCAACCACACCTTATCTTTCATTTTGGCAACATCGTATCAAAATATTTACAATAATAGAAAAATAAATAATTACAACAAAAATAGGTTCTCCGACCTTTCAACTCCCCTCATTTTTTAATTGATTACATCTTTGACATCCCGCAAAATGAATCTCCCTCTCACCCGATTAAATACGTAGTAGTTACATCATATAAATTTGGTATTACATAGTTAAGGTGGTATTGGATGCATTTTCTAGAAATTAGGAAATGCTTTGAGCATATTTTAAACAGATTAATTGAGTAGGGTAAAAGTACACTGATCAATATGCCTTTTGTTCGAACAAATCGGACATACGGTTTCCATAATACATCAATTTATATGTTCTTTGTATCCTATTGTTTTTGTCAATAATCAATATAGTTAATGAGCTAAAAGGACTGCAAAAGCTCATTAATATGTAATTTTTGCCAATATTTTGCTAAAAATCAATGCATAAATGTTCAGGGTACTTTTATTTTGCATACTTTTGCCTTGAAACTTGGTCAAAGTGTTTCTAATATGTTCTAATGTATTATATAATGAAGCTGCCCTGTAATTTGTATATTTGCATAATTAATGAGCTAATTTGCATAAATGCTAATTAATTATGCAAATTAGGGGGCGGCTTCATTATATAATACATTAGAACATATTAGAAACACTTTGACCAAGTTTCAAGGCAAAAGTATGCAAAATAAAAGTACCCTGAACATTTATGCATGGATTTTTAGCAAAATATTGGCAAAAATTATATGTTAATGAGCTTCTCCAGTCATTTTAGCTCATTAACTATATTGATTATTGATAAAAACAATAAGATATAAAGAAAATATAAATTGATATATTTTGAAAACCGTATGTCTGATCTGCTTCAAACAAAACGCATATTGATAAGTGTGCTTTGCTCTACTCAATTAATCTGTTCAAAACATGCTTAGAGCACTTTTATAATGCCTCCATTACCACCTTAATACAAGCAGCATACATTTCAGCATTTTCATATGTTAAATCTATGTGAAAGTAAATTTTCAACTTTTAGTTGTTAGGTAAAAACAGTGTGTCTCAAAGCTGCCAGTTACATTTGTTTTGCAGTGAGCATTTGCCTTGCAGAATAGGCTAATTTCATTTTCCCCACAAACAAATGTTGTTTGTTTGGTGTTTTTTTGGGGGGTGGGGGGTTGTTCTTTTTGTTTACAAAAATGTTGGTTAGAATAATATGTTCTAAAAGCATTTGTTGTAAGAATTTTAATTAAATAAATGAAAATATTTCATTAGGTGTTAAAGAATGTAAATTTTGAAAGTTCCAAGCATTCTGAGTTTGAGTCGAGGGGGGGGGGGGGTAATTTTTTTAACAGAGGGAAAAGCTTTGAGACATACTATTTTGTTGCCTTATCAGTATTCAGTCCCGCAAAAATGATACCAAAACAACATTATCCAATAAATTATATCACAAAAGTTGACATGAGGCCTGGAAGAAACTAAAACGGGGATAAATTTGGAGAAAACTCTAAGAAAGTTAGATGTGAAAATATAAAATAAATTTTAGAATCCTTCCACTTTTAAGGTAAGTGCTGGTTATTCAGGGCATTCACCTTTGATTCCAGCCTTGCTCAAAGGAATCTTTTTGTATTTACTCATCAGCAAAGGAGAATTGGACTAAGATTAAAGTTTGAAATTACTATTACTATTGATGGTTCCCGCCCCACCCTCGCTACCACTCTCCGGTCCACAATTAAATGAAGTTGCAGAGTGTCACTGTATGAAAAGACTATTTATTGATAGGTACCTGTATTGCAGCCTTTCTGTATTTATTTGGCATATAGAAGTGAGGTATAATACATGAATAAGATGAGACAATCAGTTGTTTTATAAATGTACTCAATTTGCTATTTACAACATATTTTACTGTTAATGTCATTAATAATTATGTAACAAATATGTGTCAACCATTGTGGTAGAAAAGAGTGGCATTTTGAAAGATTTCAAGACAGAATTGGATATGTCTATATTATAGAAAGCCCATTGTTTGGCCAATCAGAGAGAGGAGTACTATGGTTAATTTGGCAGGATAACTTTAACGTTTCATTCTTTAATTATGTTATCATCAGTACCATGGTGAAATTATTGAGTCAAGGCATACAAAATTGAAAGAAAAGGTCCAGTTTGACCATAGACAGTAGGATTCTCTCTACTGTCTATGGATTGACTCCCTTACATGTGTACATACCCTTCCCCATTGAATTACCTAATGTTACCCCTTTTTCTAATTAATTCAGAATACACTTCCTAAAACAACTGATCAAAAAACATTGCACTTAAAAATAGGATGGCACACAAAGTGATGAATAAAATATCTTTAAAAATACTGAAAAGTTTTGAACATAATAATATTGTTGTTTTTGATAATTTGCTCTCATTTTACCCAGTGGCGGATTTAGAGGGGGGTGCACCCGGCGCGCGCCCCTCTATTTTTTGCAGATCGGCGCCTGACTCTGTATTTTTGCAGAGCAGCGCCTGACTTTGTGTGGGCGCCAAGCCGCAGTAGCGGCGGTGGTGGCTCGGCGCCCCCTCTATTGAAAATTCCTGGATCCGCCCCTGTTACCAATTAAGCCCTATGTATACTCTGCTCTAAAACTATCACCTGATGCTTTCTATTCACATAATTTGTAAAATTTTTGGTCAAAATTGATCAACAACAATATCACAAAAATAGTGTAGAATGAGGATATCAGAGTTCTTAGCTTTATTGGTTAGAGGGCCACAAAGAGCCAACTAAATTTCAACCATCATGCTTGAGGGCCCAATTTACAGTTACATTTCAGAGTTGGTCAAGGGCCAAATACCATGGTTGCCAGTCGCCTGTTGAGAAACCATGGTTGATGAGATAGTCTTGTACTCTCCTATATATATACGGAGCTGATTTTTTGGTACTGTTCAGATGTGAAGTCACACTAGAATACATGTGGTTGCTTTATCCCATGGAACATTATGGTATCCCATGCTATGTATGGTACTGAAAATTGGACACCCATATTTCACTAAATTCTGCTAGTGACTGTTCTGGTTTTGGAGGGATTGTATGCATGCTATACTGATTTGGTTCAATTATTTCAAATAAAACCTTCGGCAAAACTCAAAATACTGATAATGACTTAATTAATCATCATGATGAATTTACTGTCCAGGCATGGTACTTCATCAGAGGGATATCCATAACCAATATTTTAGTATGACCTTTGACCTGTCAGTTATTACATGATCAGAGAGGCATCATGGTTAAATACATGTTATATGGCAAAAACCTAAGGGTGTAAAAACAACACCATTGCAAGGTGACCATACCAGTCGGTGATTTTAACAAAATTGTGGGGATATTTACTGAAAAGCATTAAAAATAGCAGTGATTGGTATATTCCTTCTGGTAACACTGATCATGGTATTATTTTCAACACCCAAGTTTTTGCAGAGTACCATGAGTCTCTATTAATTGTCAGTAAGATATAGAGAAAACAATATCAAAGCCTAAGAAAATACTGTCCAAATGTGATGTGATCATTAACATTCTTGTATTTTAAAAGAAAGTTCACAGGCTCAAAACACACACGAAATGTGGTCACACATTTAGCAGCTATAAAGAAAGGCACTAATTGAAAATGTTTTTTGGAGTTCCAATGGTCTGCAACTCTGCATTAAAATTCATTCCAAACGACAACCCATAGAGGCCCGGCATAGAGGCTGGCTGCCACACAACTGTACTATGAACATTGTGGCATTCAAAAAGCACAGACACTTACACAACAATGATCAATATTACACCATTTTTACCATTTTTCACATATCCATATTCCTATACTTTAATCACTACCAAATAGGCACACATTCTTTGGTTTGGTTTGTATTTCTTTGCACAATTTTCAGTTGTTATGAGGAGGCTAATTTGGCAGTGATCAAACCATACCATAGTGGGACCAATTTGGTTCCATTTTATACATGTGATTTTGTGCAAGCATGATTTATGCCAGCAATGATTGACCAGTTCATAAATTTGCACCAAACTGGCATTTTCACACCTGTCTGAATGTTTGAAATACAGTTTTGTGCATCAAATTGGAATTTTTTCTCTATAGAGCAGGTGAGAAATCACACAAACTGCTGTATTCTTTGGATTTGTGTACCCTGCCTTTTTGAATGCTACCTATCTGAAGCTTGGAGAAGAGCCCATACCATGACAGCTGCTATCTTGCGCAAGATGTTTGCTTCATCAGCTTGGACACTCATCAGTTCTCCGTTCACACTCTCCTCACTAAGAGAGAACAACAATTTTAATTGGTCTGTCCCACTCATACCGCGGAATCATGGCATTTTTTCTATGGGGATCAACGCTAAGTCAGGTACCGCATGAGCAAAAGTCCGGTACCGCATGAGCAAACTCAAAAATAGCGCAATAGCGTGAGCATACACAAAAGAAACTTCGCGTGTATTAAAGATGAGCGATGTCGCCAGGTCTGAATGCTGTACCGGCGTCAGCAGAATTCGAGTACGCTTAGAAGGCACAATCTGTGTGTTTATTAATCTAAGGTCCCACTTCTATAGCAGTTCTTGTTAACGTTACCAGTATCCACTGCAAGACAAATGTGGTGCAGAAACTGAATCCACACCTACCCAAACCAATCAGGAACCACATGTACTACATCAGGCACTTGATTTGACCTGATTTACTTCAGGAGATTGTGAATTATCACCTTCTTGATGTAGTTCATTTATTCATCTTGATGATGGTTTCATTGTGATGTGCTTGATCTTGGTTCAGATACTGGCTTGCATACAGAGCCACTCTTTCTCATGCTGCTTGCTATACAGGATGTGAACCTGGGATGTGGACCCTGGAACCGCTGTAATGAAGTTTTGTTTCCATTCACAAACTTTTCTGAAACAAGTAAAAAGAAATAAATGACTAACATTAATAATAATATTCTTACATGCTGGTTTTGCATTTATTAAGAGAGTTTTTAAGACACAATGGATTTATAAGATTACTGCATGGAGAAGTGTGATGAGCAATGGAGTATATGCACAGTCCAAAATACTGAGTAGCTTGCCATTGTGGGCATGCCCAGATGTATAAAGATGCATGCAGTCTCTTGATGGAAAGTTCTCTTCATTGCTAAAATAAAACTCACTACTAGCAGAGGGGTTTGGCTAGATGTGAAATTATGAATATGGCAAACATGACATCACAGAAAACTGCATGTCTTTTTCATTAAAAGTGTTAATAAAATATGTAACATCAGCATGGAGTACAATCTAGCAAAATTCATAGTATAGAGCAATGTCAAGTGGGAGTATAGAAAAGCCTGGTAGAAAGGAGTTGCTGAAATTACAATCCCCATCCAAGTTAGATTCTACTATAGAGGGCAGTATATAATGTACCACAGAGTCATCAGCATGCTGAGTATTATACAGGTTGATTAGTTAACACAAGAGGGCAGCAGATTAGTATCCAGTATATTTCTGAGGCAACAAGATTAGACCCAAGAGGGAAAACAGACTCAAAATTGCCCCATAGGTTATGTCAGGTGTAATGCTCAAAATTACCTGTGTAGTGAATCTGCCAAATTAATTTGTCGCACGCTCATGGAGAGCCTATTGTCTAAAGCTTGAAATAGAACAATAATTGGACCTGTAATTGGCATCCAAGAGCGCTACACAGGTTTGCCTATGCAGCCCTTGGCAGTGGTGTGTCCAGGGAGCTTTTGCCCCCCCCCCCCCTCCCGCAGGAACAGATCCTGGACACGCCGGTGCTTTAGTGCACAATTTTTGGCACAACATGTTACATGCAGAACGCAAACAACCATACACTTTGAATACACTATTTTGCCTTCCATGGGCAACACATAAACATGGCAAAGTCTGTACTCTCTGCTTCTACCTCATTGGTAGCAGTGAGCAATATCAAAATATTATGGGTATCAAAGTTGAAATGTAGTCAAAGAGAAAGTGTACATGAAGGACTTGTAAGTGATTGAGGAAGTCATAGAATACCTGCACATCAGTAATTCTTCCACCGATGACACAAAACTAAACTTGTTGTAGAATATACACTTAATTTAGGACATTATTACAGATAATATGGACTAGCCTGGCCTTTTGATATACATAATAAGTAAAAATGGTTTGAAAGGATATGATGTGTGTAACATTCGCAAAAGAAACAGTTCGGATGGCGATTTTGCAGGGGACACCGGAAGTTAGCCTGTTACAAATTACAATACAGGGCGAGCATTCAAAATCTGACATTGAAGGTCACAAAAACTATTTTCTGGACTTGTGCCCTCCCCACTAAATATGTGGGTAGTGAATTGTTACTCTGCATTTACAGCGCAGTATAAATGACCCGATGGTGGTGAGGGGATTAAAAAGCGGCTGAAGGTGAAAGCGTGGTAAAGCGAGGTGCTCAGTATATTAAACCCCGGGTATAAAATACACTCTGTGTGAGATCCCAAAGTTTGATTTCAGCACAAACAGGTTATTGGTTTCATCAAAAGAATGATGATTACATAATGTCTGGACTCAAAGGCTCCTGTATGGTAAATTAACTTAATTACAGTCGTATCATTTCACTCTTTTGAATATTTTGTACACCAACATGCAAATTTTAAAGAATTGAATAAAGGTGACTTAATACAAACAACATGCATGATTTCAGGTGTGACAAATTTACGAAATTTAAGAAGCAGCAATTAAGCCAAATCTGTTTTGACTGTAATGAAGACCACAGATTCTTGAACTTAAATTCAGTGTAAGTGTCAAATTGCATGCTGATCATGGATTTTGTATCAACTTTAAAAAATCAAGGTACTATTTAACATTTTATTGCAGATTTTCTTTTGATTGGTGGGTGTCATTCTTTGACAAGAGAATTCTGTGATTCTTAAAGTAAACCATGTGGTTTATAACTTTTGATATCACACTGCTAACTTAAATTAATTCCTTTAATATGAACACTTTTGGCTGTGAGTTGAAGACCAAAAATTAAAAGTAACCAGTTAGCTTTGACTATATTTATAAATATGTATTTATAAATATGCATGTGACTCCATGCTCGGATGTGATATTGCCATTTTTGACGTAATCATGAAATCTCCACAAACAATTCTAAAGGTGTTATGTGTTGTCAAAGCAAAATTACGTTATTCTAAAACCATTGGAGCACGACAACATGCTTCACTATAAGTACCTATGTTGTTTTTCAATTTATAATTGCTAAACTATTTTGAACGGGTTGTCAGCCTTGTAGGCCTAGCTTCGTCAGCCTAGTTGGTCACCTGTCTCATGTCCTATACTGCCTGGCAAACACAAAGTTTTAAACATTATCAATGGGTTATAAATATGTTTTGATTTTGGTCAAAACCTTCCAATTCATTTAATGTTCCAAAATGTTATATTAAAACTTATCATACCCTTGTATTTTCTGTAAAAGGTTTTGTGTTTGCTGAGAAGGCCAAAAATTGTGTGCATACAGTCTGTGGAAGACTAGCGTCAGTCCAGCAGATTTTCACCTTTTTTTCATAGCCAAAACATGTTTACATGGGCCTAATTAGCTTAATAAAAAACTGAAATAGACATGATTTATTTCTTTACCATATCACTTCATTTAAGTTAAATAGAAATATAAAGAAACTTTTCAAGATGTCAAAAAAAAAAAAAAGCTTTTTCTGGAATTTCAGTATTCTTAATGTTATGTTAGTAAAAACTTTTATCCAGATTTTAAAGACTAAGGTTAGTCTAACAGTTGGTTAGTCTGGTGAGGGGACCTTTAATGGCCTTGATGCACTCTTGATCCAGGACTGACTCAAACTCGATTAAATAAAATCGGAAACTTGGCCATAATTGGCCACGATTTCCAATTTCCTTATTTTTAAATTTTTGCATCTTCATCAGATGTTCTTCATAACTATGATCATGATGATGTAATTAATTTGTCCAAATCTATGACGTCAAAGATCCTTCAGCTTCTTCCGATTCCATCAGCTGAATTAATTTGCATAGTAGATACATGTGTGATGTCAAACTTAAAACTTGGCATCTGAAAAAGGTTGCCAATTTCATCATGAGGTTTGTAGTCTGTGTAGCCAAATATCATTTTGTCACAGCCAATAATTCTGTAGATACATGTGTGATGTCAAACTTAAAACTTGGCATCTGAAAAGGTCGTCAATTTTATCATGAGGTTTGTAGTCTGTGTAGCCATTATCATTTTGTCACAGCCAATAATTCTGTTGAAATGTGAATACAGAGTCAGATTTACCACAGGGAACATTGGGAATATGCTCAGGGTGGGTCAAAATATTGTGAAAAAATAATACAAAAAATAAAGGAAGAGGCAGGTGGAATATCATAACACAGACAACCAATCCCCTTAGCATCTCTCATTATAGTGAGAGGGTGAAAATGCGACCCATATAGGCGGCACATATGTACCGCATTCAAATTCAATGCATTTTGAAATCATTAATAGAGTATGACATGAATACAAATTATCAATTTTCATATATATTTTTTTTTGTTGAAATTTGAGTATAATCCCACCCCCCAATTGTGAAAAATTTTCACCTAAAAATCGGGTGGGACTATACTCGGACCAATACGGTACCTACCATTTTCACAATCCGGCCCTGTGTGAATAATGTCAATAACAACAACCCCACCACCATCGACAATGGCACCAAAAACAATGAGCAACAGCATCAAAACTTTTAGATTAACAATTCTTAATCTAATAGATTAAAAATGAGATAATCTGAATTATCATTTTTTAATCAACACTAATCCAAATATTAATCAAAACTAATCCAAATTTAGATTAAAAAGCAAAGTTTAAAAACTTTGATTTTTAATCTAAATTTGGATTTTAGTATTGGATTACTGTCTATTTCAATCCAAGATTAATCCATGCTAAGATTAAAAAAGCTATCGTATGGATTTGAATTCCAAAATATTAGATTAAAAATGGTAATCTAATTCAGATTATCTCATTTTTAATCTACTAGATTAAGAATTGTTAATCTGAACTTAGATTTGTCCCTCATCGCAATCGAATAGATTAACTTTTTAGGAATTTAAAGAGCAAGCCCACTACCCCTCTCTGATCCCATCTCAAGTCAACAGATGGAGTGTACTAAAATTAACTAGTAACAAACGCACGGCGCATGCGCGAGCCGGGAAATTCAGTTTTGGTTTTGAAACGTAAACAAAGCCGACTATCAAAACAACTCCATGCAGAAAATCACTTCTTTTTATAAAACTAAGCAAAATTACAACAATTACTTCAGGGAATATAAACACCAAAGTCATATCTAGCACATATGTCAAAAAGAAGTTAAAAATTCATCAGATAAGCGAGAAAGGGTCGAATTTTCGGTCAAAAAAATTTCGAAAAAATCGTATTTTTTGGCCTAAAACTTGGCCATAACAAAATTCCCGTACACCACCAATTTCATGATTTTTGTCCTCAAAAATTAACTGAGTAATCCTCATAGTGTTTTCAAGTCAATTCCCGGAGACGGAGAAACGGACATATAGAAAAAAAAGATATTTAATTTTATTTTATTTAATCCACAAATTGACACCTGAGTCGGGCGTTGCAAACGTGTCATATACGGTGAGTATGTGTGTACATGTGTAGGGACCGAGCCTACAGCAAGCTTGAACTTCCCGGCTCGCGCATGCGCCCTGCGTTGTTACTAGTTAATACTAAAATCCATAGAATCTGTGGTTCTATACTTAGGCATTGTCAGGGCATGACAGCTTTCTTGACAGTGATATTACGAACTATCAGGATGCAGCCAATTTGGAGATAGGAGTATTTGGATTCCGCATGGAGGACATGGACAATTACACGACATCAGATTGGGATCCGGATGTTAAAAACATGTAACATATGAATAGTAAAAGTTTGTTGCACTCCCTGTATTCTAGTTCATGAAGCTTGCCTTTAGAGCATGGGTTTGTGTCCTACAGAAATCATTTGTCATCTGTGATCAATACAAACTGATAAGACCTACATGCCCAAATGGCATTTCTTATTTCAAGCATGGCCTGTTGGCTAATGGAGCAATTCTCATTTTCAAGGTCAATGTTATTGTTAAGGAATCGGATAGGGACGTTTTCACATATTTTTTGTAGGATATCAAATAATTTTGATTTTTTTTTAAATTTGCGATATGATACAAATTTTATGGCAAATTATTAAAATTTGATATCTTTCAGAATGCAATTCGATGTCTGATTTGCTCTCCGGTCCTATAATAAATATGTGAAAATATTGCTATCCAGACCAAATAATATTATTAGCTGAAAAAAAATGGAAAAACACACAGGGGGACAGTCAGTGGTTCCCAGGGGCTATTGTTGAAAAAACAAATTATCATAATTATCAAAACATAATTATCATAATGATCAGGAACTCTAGGTTTTGGCTGGAATCAAGTTGACAACCTTAGTCTATAGATGTCGTGTTTTAATATTGCTCATGACTTCCCAAGTTGAACATCTTTGAAGAACAAAAGTGCTGTTCCATTCTGGGATTTCAGGATGTAATTAATTAACTTATTTGTCATTGCATTGCCAATATTTGTATGATTTCTGTTTACAAATTGTAGGCCTCTAATCATCTTTTAGGTCGTTGTTAACTGTGAAGAAAGTTTGTTGAACCTTGTTGTCAATTGCTTTGGCAAACAAAATTATGGTACTTTTACCAGGTTAAAAGCAACTTTTCTAGGTATTGTGACATGGTGCCATGAGGAAAGAAAGTTTCCTATTACTAAGACCTAACTTTTGAAAGGTTTGTACATTTGAACAAAGATACTCAATACATCATACAGTATGTATTGAGTATCTTTGATTTGAAGGTGCAAAATTAACCATATAAAAGCAAGCTGTTAAGGCTTTAATTTCCATGATTGTGTACCCTGAATTATGTATGACTTAAAATTTAATTTGATTGCACATTAGATGATTTTACTATCAGTACTGAACACATACATGTTACAATGCAATGCTTACTATCAAAACATGCATCAGGTTACCATTGTTCTGCTTCATATTGTGTACATTGGAAACTGTTCAAGAAATGTTAACAAATTTAAAACAATAATGCTCTATGTTTTCACCATTCATGTAATGTTCCTGACTTGGGTCAAAAATAATAAACTCAACTGCTCGGAGGTCAAACATTATCTTACAAAAACACTGCTTTCAGTTGGTCTCAATTCCTTGCAATGCAAACTGTATAGCACATGATCACATGAATGTGTAAAAAACATTCTGAACTTTCAGATAAATTTCAGCTCAATTCTTAGAAACTGATTTTTGTTGTTTGAACATTGTCCAGAATGCTTCAGAGCTCAGACCCTAGAAAGAATTTCTAGGGTATGTGTTTAGAGCCAATTTGAAATGGATTCTTGTCATATAAAATAAAATAACCCTTGAAAATGGGTTTAAATAAGACTTGGCTTGTACCCATTTCAAATGGGAGGGGGCATTAAGTCTCACGCCTTATTAGGCCTAATGGTCAAGTATTCAAGACAGCTGTCAGTGTCACTTGACCACTTTTGTCCAACTTTTGCTTTGGTTTCACCATTTGTTGTGGACACACCCAGATTATAAGCTTTATACTTGAGTACTACATCCATTTTTGTATTCATTTTATGTGTGCCCGGTTTTAATTAATTAGGACAAACTTGACCTTGATCATAGTACTTGGTAATGGTCATTGAAACAAAGGTATCTTGATCTTCTTGAAGAACAAACTAAGAAAAATGAATTTCACAAAAGAAAGCTTCTTCTTTCTTCATTCATAAAAAAATCCTATTTTCATTTTTAGACATATGTAAATCTGTCATTATTTGTTACAAATAAAATTGTGAGGGGTAAAACAAAAGCAGTTTTTACACATTATTGTCAAGACATTTTCCCAGATTCGCAGAAAATCCTTAAACAATGGGTCCATGTTTTGAAAGATCATCTAAAAATGGCAGAAATGGGTAGTGTTTTTACAAAAAAGACATTGGTCCATGTTTTGAATTAAATCAGCCTACTTTCTGATTTGTAAACACATCACTGGGAAAAATGATCATGATGTCTAATGTTTGGCCCCCCCCCCCCATACAATATGTGGGGCTTATGTTATGATCCAAATGGTTGGTTGTTTGCCTGCCTGATTGCCTGGATGTTTGGCTGTCCGTCCTTCTGGGCGGAAGCAAAACTATTAATCCACTAAAACACCGATCAACTTCAAACATGTAGGCCTCCATAATGGTGATAGTATATGGTGGCCTGATGTGCTGTATAGTGTCACAACTTCAATTGCTTATTATTTGTATTTACACACCTTTGAGTGGGGAGGGGCACCTTATTTACGAACCACATAATTCTAGTTGTATTCAGTGCAGGGTTACTGTCAGAGGCAGATCCAGGTTGCTGAAAGAAGTGGGGGGCACGCTTATGAAAAATCCCTTCCCTTAGATCTACTCCTGCTCACTGTTCATATGCGGTTATAGCACATGCTCTTTGGCAGCTTTCTGATACTAATCAATTAAAAGGTAGCCCAATGGCTTGCGCTATTTGGGTGTTGCGGTTTGCGAACAGGACTAGTTCTATGGCCACTCTTACACTTTCCAACATATAGATAGACCTTGTGGTACTGGTAGTGACTCATTTAGCTTTCACTTTGTGCAATGCAGGAAATCCCCTTACAGAAATAACTTGGGTTCATGCGTGGGTCTAAAAATATCTCCCTCACAAATTGTGTAGACCACAGTGTCTGACTGAGACATGCAAAGAATATTGACTGTCTTCGATTTTCTTGTAAATATTTTTAGCAGCAACATTTTTATAAAATGTAGTGAAAAAAAAAATTATTTAGCTTACCAGAGCTGTCAACTCTTACGCATTGGGGCATTCCACTCTCACGCCAAGATAGTAAATTCTCACGCATCGTAAAAATAAACAGTTGTCCCCCCCCCCCCCTTTTTAGATTCTTGAGTGCAGTGGGCCTGTGCCTCAAGTAAGCATGGGTCAAAATGATCATTGTAGTCGGCAAACAAGTAGGCCACTGTCCGACATTTCGTTATGCTGAATATGAAATAAGATCTGGGCACTATTTTAAATCCAACCCTAACTTTAACCCTAAATATTACCTTATAGTCCTAACCCTAAACCTAGGCCTAGCTCATCATTCTATTCAAAATCGCAAATCTTATTTCATATTTGACATAGCAAACCTTGTTTCATTTTTACATAACAAGGCCTTATTTTCAACAGAGTGAACCCTCAAAGTATTATTAGTGTTTGACAGAAACGTATACATCATTATTATCCGGTTCATGCCAGTTTCACTTTATTTGCCCCTTCCTGCTCCTTCACAGTCTGGAGAACTGAGAAGCAACAACATTCCTCCCATGGGGTATACATCTGAATCCCCTTCCTATTTTTCAACTTGACTTTAATCTATGAGAACATATCATATTCTGTTTAATACTAACCCTAAACTCACAACAAATAACACACACTGACAAATGGGGGGAGGGGACCCTATCTAGGACACCCCACCCAAACCATCTGTGTGTAGTGTTGAGGGCAAACCTTGAACGAAGATTAAAAATCCTTTTTTCCATGACCTTTGTAATATTAAACCTGATATTCAAATGTGATTAAAATGTTTGAACCAAAATAAAAACACGTTTATAACATTTCATTTTGTGTTTGTTGTACTCAGGACAGGAGCTGTACGTGTGTTAAACAGGAAATGATGCATTAATAATTTTAGACAGCATGGCTGATGTGATAAGGAAGTAGTTAGATATTCCACTAATCTAAACTTTTATTATGGTCAAGCTCTAAATATTGAAGGGGGAAAAAAGGTCCATAACAATGGTAATTTTGATGGTTGCTAGGTGGGGCTGTTCCTTAGCAACCAAAATATTTGTGATTTTTTTTTCACAGGATTTCTTCATTTTGGCATATTGGGAACACATCATGAGCATATCAGCCAATTCCAAGAGGGTCAATGTGGAGGCCTCTGTTGAATTGACATGGATTGGCCCTAATGTCATTTTAAGCTTTGTTTTGCTTTAAGCACTCTGTCTATGTTGAGGGTGCAATTTTGTTTGGAAACTGGTATTGCAATTCACAAAACAGAATTTGCCTTTTTTAAAAAACAGAAAACTCTGGTCACTAGTTTTAACCCAGCATCTCTGAATCTCACCTGTCACAAAAAATAGGAAAACTTTTTCAGCATAGATTGTAACCTTTACCCATATATCTTAATATCTAATAGACCATCTATTTATTTTCAAGTTTCAACAGATACCTAATCATCAACCAATCTACATATTTCACAGACATAAATTCCAAAAGTCAAAATAATCATGATAATACTGATACCAATACTATTTATTATGCCTTGCTTTATAATATCATGCTCTAAAAATGGTTATCTGTTTGAGGAGTCTATTAGCTATCATAAAACTATCAGTCACTTCATTATAAAGTGTTTTGTGGTAATTAACTATGTTCGTCACATACTCATTATCGGACCATATGTACTGAAACGTGACTACAGACTATATTTGTATGTTTTGTATCAATTATGACATTTGCTGACTTATTTCAAATGACTGATGACCCAGTCACCCAGGTAGCTAACCTGTAGGTCATTATCAGCATATGAGATGTTTTCAAACCTCAAATTTTGTGTTTCCTTCTTTCTGCATGTTTCTACTGGGGAGCAGTTGCCGTTTGATGCAGTTTGTCACTGGTTATCACACGGCATGTGCAGTAGAAACATGTCAGGTTGAGTTAAAACAAATGGCAACCTCCAGAGTTGTTTGATGCGATTTGAAAACCAGGGGCGTAGTCAGGGGGGAGCTGGGGGAAAACTGCCCCCACAGAAAATTTTAGATGTTTTTGGGTCCATTTGTGGCTATAGCCTATCAAAGATACCAACACTTAGGGCCTCCTTTTTTAACCTAGTAATAGGCCTAAATCACTGTACTTACATTTTGTGATTTTAAAGCAATTTTTTCTAAGTTTCTAAGGTGAAAATAACACTTGTAATAGGATTTAGTGAAATAGTGAAATTTAAAAAACAAATCTTCACAAGCTTCGAGGCATATCCAACATGATATATAAACAAGTACCGTCGGATCCGTAGCGGTCGCTGCGGGACAAGGAATTCAATTTTGCAGTGTTGGTGTCTTTAAAAAATTTAAAAAAAAAAAAATTAAAAAATTCGGAAAAAAAAATTTCAAAAAAAAAAATTTCGGAAAAAAAAAATTCGAAAAAAAAAAATTTCGAAAAAAAAAAAAAATTCGAAAAACACAAAATTTCGAAAAAAAAATTCGGAAAAAAAAATTTAAAAAATTTCAATTTCCTTAATTCTCTTCAAAAAATCCCAATTTCCCTTAATTCTCTTCAATTTCCTTAACTTCCTCAATTTCCCTCATTTTCCCAAATTTCGGACTAAACTCTTTTCCAGTATGGGGCGGTATAGGCCCTCGCCCTCACCAAGTATCATAGCCATGCGACAAACAATGTAGACGTAACAGCATTTTTTAGCGTTTGTTACTAACGGACTAACGGACGGACTAACAGACTAACGGACTAACAGACGGAGAGACATGGTGACTTATAGAGCTGCTACCCGCAGCTAAAAAATGATTACGCCATTTAGCATTGTTTAGGGGTAGGCCTAAATATGTGGTGGGTTTTATTAATAGTACTTATTATGCCATTTAAATTAAGGTATTCAATGTTGGCAGTAAAATTTTGAGTAACAAATTTGCTCATTTAAATGCAACTAGAGTCTGTTTTGAGAGTTGATTAACAATCACGGGTACTATTAGCACTTTTATATATCGGTCTCCCCAGTTGGCAGACAACAATAATGGCGCCAGTGTGACTACCCCATAACAGCTCCCCATTTTACATATGGGTGGAGTTGGACAAGCAAGATAAAGTGTCTTTTAAGGACATAACACACTGGCCCTGACAGAGTTTGAACTAGGCATAGATCCATGGGTGTAGGGGGGGGGGCAGAGGTTAGGGATTCAATGTATTTTGATAAATACATTCACCCCTTCCCTAATATTGACAGGGTTTCTGATGACCTCATATTTGGTTATTTTAAACTAAAAAGTGACAATTTGCTCTCTTTGCTCAAATTTGTACCACTTTTGTACTATACATGTATGTATTTCACCATTAGCTTCAATATGACAAAAATGTTCGCGCTCTTCACACGCAAAGTCACGCATTTGTACCAAAGGTGCTGGATTTACTATACTTCAAGAAATAATTTCCAACCCCATCCCTCCCATGCCAAAAAGAAATCTAGGCCACTGTTCAACCCTCACTCTTGTTCTATTAAATGAGTTGAATGCCCCAACTGCTATATAGTCCCGGGGTCACTCCCATTGTGGCCTGTACACCATCCGCGATAATCAACTTTTGAAAAGCACCCTAAACAAGGATTTAACCTTGGCTAAAACAATACCCTAAACAGGGATTTTATTCCTTGCATCAAATTTCATACCCTAAATTTCATTTTTTCCAATATTTCATTTTTTGACACCCTAAACGCGTTACGCGCATATCGTGCTTACCCGCAAAAAACTACCCTTTTTACGCGTTTTCATTATCGCGGATGGTGTACAGGCCACAATGGGAGTGACCCCCGGTATATAGTCTGTCTAGGCTTAAGTTGAGAATAATGCCATGTGGGATGCATATACACAAGAGTGACTTGTCTGTACCCTGGCAAAACAACCATGCAAATGCACTGATTCAAATCTGCCACTCAAAAATCATAGACCAGCATCTACATAGTCTATGCCAAAATCCAACAGAGTGTTATTCTCCTGGTTACTCTCAACTTGAGATGAGACTTAAACATGGTAAAGGCCACTCACATAGCACAGATGACTATAGATACTATTAAGTAACTGCTGAGCAAAATTCAAGCCTTCACCACTGACCACTGTTCACAAATGATCTTGGCAGCCAAAAATCAAGTGGCCCAGAATAGATCTCCTGGACTATCCAAATGGACAAATAATCTGGCATTATTTTGACTGACTGTTCTTCATATCAAATGTTATTGTTAACATTTGAATCCTGGATGGTCAGTGTTGTTTACTTTGTTTGTTTGCCACCATTTTTAATTTTGGTAAATGGATAAATTTAGTCAATTTTTAGGATTTGTATTACTCACTCACCTCATGTGATTATATCATGTTGCTAACATTCCCCATGCTCCATATCTTTAGGTGAAAGTTTCCCTTGCGGACACAATTCAGCTTCTTCCTCAGGAGTGAGCTGATTAAGTTCATACACCTCATCAACTTCCTGAAACCTTAAGATCCGAGGAGGACTTGAGGAGGACGTAGATGTTTTCTTCCTAAGGTTAGTGTTCTTCTCATTCTCATACCCATTAATTTTTAACTGTGAATATTGGTTTGCAACCGGTGACTTTTCATCAAACTTGAGAGTATCGCTTACGGATAATTTGCGTGATTTAAAATCTAATCCTTCGGCACGTAATTGGTCCAATTCTCTTGCGCTACACGTTGGTGTGTCGAGTACTGCATATGTTGTGTTAAATTCTCGATAGTCAATTTTTAAATGTTCATTGTCTTCATGTGGTGATATTAGATGGCTGCTAAATCGATGTCCCCATAGGATTTCATGAGGAAGATAGGAGGTACGAGCTTGGCATAGAAGACCTGTTTGCTCCACCACTCCTTCAAGGATAACAATCAGTTCAAATAGGCTGTTTGATAATTCATAACTTGACATATCATACAGTGGACTTCTCTCATCAATGATATGTGTAATAATCATCGGCCATATTAATAGCAGTTTGTCTTCAGAGTTTTCTGTCCCCAAGTCAATCGGATGAGCATATAGTGGAATGCACTCTCCTTCTCTTGTCACTTTGGCTTGAATGATCTGAGCTCTTATTTGTGCTTGAAAAAGATGACTGTGGCGAATATCCCCAATTCTAAACATAAGGCACATTTTGCCATCTCTTTCAGCAATCACAGCATTCTTGCTGAACTTGAGAGTCGCAGCTCGTTTTTTTGGCCTTGCGATTTTAGCAAAAACACATCCAATCAAAATGGCGTCAACTAGACAACCGAATACAGACTGAACAATGACGAGAAATGTTGCAAACCAGCATTGGGTGGTGACAGACCGAAACCCGTACCCAATTGTAGTTTGTGTTTCAATTGAAAAAAGGAAACTTCCAATCCAGTTCTCCACGTTATACACACATGGCTCCCAGTCAATGTCTGTAATATTTCGACTCAAATAATCTATATCATCATGCCACCATGCAAGTCCATACCAAAACACGCTTAAAGAGCAACCATCCAAGGATGTATGACAACGTAAAAATGAGAGTACCCAACGCCATCTCAAATCAATTATAGTGGTTAGTAAGTCATTCATATAATCAATCATGGTTGATCCAACATGGGTATGAAGCACATTGCAAAAGCCATCTTTGTCCACCAATCTCTTCAGCCTCTGTTTCTTCTGTAATTTCACCGTTTGACTCATATTGTAGAAAGATTTCCTGCGGCTGTAGTCCCTCTGAAAGCTTGAAGTTTTTGTATTATTTACATTCGTCTTAGTCACTACATTATTGTTACCAACAATAGTGTTAGACACTTCCAAATCAGGTAACAATAGGCTGGGTGGGCCTGGTGTAAGTTCCTCTTCTAGCTGATTTTTCTGATTCTCTTGATTCTGTACGGTTTATAATAGGTGTACATTGCTCTTCAAAACTGGCACTCTTGCCAACACCATGCCCCAAATGCATTCCAATTCGCCTGTCCTTTGTGATACCAGACATCATCAAGGCCCACAGCTGGATAAGTTAACACAGAACTTTTGATAAATAATCTAGGGAGCATATATGGGTAAGTTTCCTAGTTCCAAGTGAAACAACATCAAAATACACTATGAGAACGCACTACAACTCGTCATCTGTACTGGGTAACGTTTGTTCACAATGAGCGACTATTATCTTTTGGGTCCAAAGTTCTGAAGTTGTCAAATATTGTCATAAAACAATGGCCTGTCACCTGATGAAGTTCGATATGATAAGTGGGTCCATAATTCACCCCTCTATTTATATTTGGTATCTCCCTGGTTTGACCCCGGATGACTTCCACCTGTTACTTAGAATAACCAAATTTTCCACTGCCAGATATTTTGATGCTGATCTATCAAGGATCCACTCTAGCTTTGAATGATAATAACAATACTTTTAGTGTGAAATATATCATTAAAACACATGTTCAATTAATCAGTATTATTCTAGTTTTGATCTTAGTTTAAATTATAGAAATAAGCTAATGATTGAAAATAAAAGTATTGAAAAAAGTTTGAAAAGTTCATGTGGCTTGTGACCTACAAGTACAAGTAGTTTCAGATTTCATCACAAAGTTGAGATAACACATGGTCTTATGATTGTTATATTTTCATGGTGTCTTATATTTCATTTACAGCAGTCTATGGTTACAGCAAAGTGTGAAGGTACTATTAAACTGGTAGTGCACAATTTGCATGAGCAGTAGATAGACTACATGTAGAATCTGCATAGAAGGTGAGAACTCAACATCAAAAGTGGGGTGGGATGGGTACAGGTCTTGATTCCCCAAATACCCCCCCATTGGGTGAATTTCCTGTGGTAGAAGTTGTGAAAATTTTAATTGAATCTGCAACTTATCTCCAGTATTAAATTATGTCATACTTTTATAAGGCCAAGTAAAAATTAAAACATGTTTCTCGTCCGGGTTTTTAAAAATTAGGAGAATGAGGTGCTTTTAATTTTTAATTTTTTATTGGAAAACGACGCTAAATACCTGTATTTGGCACCATATTTCGGGTATTCGACATACAGATTGATATCTGAGAAAAAGGAGGAGGGCCTTTTTATTTTATTGTTTTGAGAGGTAGACCCCTCTAGTGATCACAAAACTCTTCTTGAATGATGTATTTATGCATTTACAAAGCCGTAAAATAAGTTTGAACTTCTGAAGCATCTTTTTCAACAAGTTATAATTAACTGAAAGTTTACAAAATAAAAAGAAATTTGAAATATCTTCAAAAAATGAGGAGGCGCGGACGAGAAACATGTTTGTTTTTTTACTCGGCCTAATGCTAGGTTTCTACTTTATGTCACATGTTTATTCCATACTATAGTATTGGCTTATCCAATTTCCATATAATTGTTTATAAACAAAACAAGTTCAACAGTGCATGTGTTCATATCTCAGGGATGTACGCCCTCACAACATGGAAGTACCATGACAACAGTAAAGGCCAAGTAAAAAAAAAATGATGTAGGCCTATATCGTCCAGACTTTTTCAAAAATCGGTGAGGGAGGCCCTTATTATTTGTTGTTATGATCACATCATAACACATCATAAAAACGAGGAGGCCCCTAATATTTTTTGTTATTTCCCCAAAGCCCTATATACCCCTAGCTTGAAGAGAGTGTTTCAATGTGTTATTAATGATAACCAATAACCTCCTAACATGTCTTTTCATTACGACAATTTTAGAAACAAAGTAAAGAAGCAAAGAAGAAAAATAACAAAAATATTCGAAAATCTCCAAAAAACGGTGAGGGGGTTGATATATACATGTTATTTATCTTACTTGGCCTGTAATACTTGATGGTGCCTGGTGTCATCTGTCATAATAACCAATGAATGATAAAATAATGTGAAATATTATTGAAATCTGAGCTAGAAATGAGCAAATGATTGGAAATTAAATGGTAGGTTCCATGTTAGTATCTATATGATGATGACCTACGTCTACAATTATTATCTGGTCATAATATGACATAAAGTGCAATTTGAGGTAAATATAAACAAAGTTGAATGACAGACAGGACAATTCATATCTTGAAGTCAAAGTTAAATTAGAGATACTATTACTATAATTCAATTGCTGGTATTGGGCATTGTCTTGTTGTTTCATGTGGTTTCATCTCTGTGATCAGGCCCTTCACAATTGATTTTGGGTTTCCTGCCTGCATATGAAATTAAAAATTACCAAATATTTAATTATTTGATTTTTATTAGACATTTACTTTGTTATAAAATGACATTTTTACATGAATTTGCTACTTTCTTACCTTACAAACAAAGAACACCCCTGCATTATTATCAATGTATAAAATTAACTATAAATGCAATATAATTAAATCCACAGTGCCAAAATGTACTCTTGATATTGGGCTGTGACCACTGATTTAAGAAATAAAGGGTAATGCTTTATCCTTTACACCCAATTAATGTGTCCGAGGCAGTAAAAACGTAAATAATGGGTGAGGCGCAGCCGAACCCATTATTTAAACGTTTTTACTGCCGAGGACAATTATTTGCGTGTAAAGGATAATGCTGCACCCTTTATTTCTATTCTATTACCATAAAATAGTGCGATTTAAAGAGAAAATATCATTTTTTGGCACAAATATTTTACGTTGTTTACTTCAAGGTGGAGCGCGTACGCGTAAGTGACAGCGCGTATCGCGAAAAATATCACACGCCAGAACCAAGCGTGATGCTGTGCGTAGAATGTGTTACGGCGCTCGACCCATTATTGCAGAATAATGGGCTCTCACGTGACGCGTTTCAACAAATCACAGTGCGCGATTTTGAATAATGGGTCGTGGAGGTAATTCAAAATAAAGAAAATAATAAGTTACCTCATCCTTTTTTTATAATCTCCAACAGGGAACTTGGAATCAGTTGTAAAGGGCCTAACAGCGTGTTTCTACTGAGCAAATGATTGCATGCAGGTGAATTTGAGTGAATTCAGGGTGATGCGAGGAATACGCAGTAACGGCCCCAGCAGAAACAGATAGGGCGAAGGTGAATGTGAGGTAATGCGAGTGAATCCGTCAACCACCTATTGAGGTGGTTAATAGTGGCAAATAGTGGCAAATACACACTAACGTTCACAGTATAGAAACAGTTCGGGTGACAATTTTGTGGGTGACACCAAAAGTTGGCCTACAGTGTGAGCATTCAAAATCTGACCTTGAAAGTCATGAAAACTGTTTTTCTGGACTTTATTGCGAAGTAGAAATGACCAGATGAAGGCGAGAGGATTAAAATGCAGGTGAAGGTGAAAGCGTGGGAAATGCGAGGTGCTGAGTATAAACACGCTGTAACTGACCTGTCTAATCAGGTCAATTCAGTGGTCAAACCAGACTTCCTGGGCCAGACTTTCACAATGGACATGATGGGGAAGGTCCTTTTAATGGGGGGGCACATGTTTTTATAACACATGTATAAACATCCTAATATATCTGGAGTGAAGTTTTACAGATGCAGAGAATGTCGTGCTGTGGGAAGTTGATATTTTCTGAGCCTTAATTGCAATGCATTTGGTATCCTGTCGTTGGGGTGGGCTTACATCATTATGTTAGACTTTGCATCCTGCAAGTAAGTAATTGAATGGTTATCAGTATTTACCAAAACCTAAAATGTCCTAATCTAGACATTCATATTTACATTGCATTCATTAACTTTGAAATGCCAATTGTTTCAGTTTATAATTACATTTTAAATTCAAATAAGCAAACTTGATTTGATCACTCTAAAAGAAACACATGATGTCCTATAGATAGAACTACACAATCCAGGACAAAATTGTTGGAACACTTTCACATGGGTACTTCAATATGTGCCTGCATTCAAGTTGATTTGGTCATTGCCCTAATAGTATAGAGACACCCAACATTGATTGGTGGGGAAGGGAGAGGGTTATGAAAGGGCTCTAACTTCACACAAAAGAAAGCAAAATTTTAGAATGTCACACTTAACTGAAAAATGACTAATACCCTTGACCCGGATTGTAATATCATTAGAATTTGATCACAAAACAAGTAAACCTGTGCTCAATGCAGAATCTGTTATTATTAAAGTCATCTTGAAGTAAGATCTCAGTGAAGAAAAAAATATCAGTAATAAACTGTTATTCGCTACCATAGTGCCCTTTAGTAACCATTGGTTACTGGTTCAAGCCTGGGCTCATACACCTGTTCCGAATTATGATATGCCATAGGCTTTGTGTTGTGATCATTTCGATTAGTGGTTCGTAACAAAGAAGGCATGAGCCAGTTTACCTAGCAACGGTCGTATTCTAAGGCCGTTCTTTATTATTTTCTGCAAAGTAATGACCTGTGACTTATTTTGTACCTTTGTGTATGATTTGCAGGTATGTTTAGTCTGCAACATTGGCCAATCTGTCTGGCATTGTACTGATTGTATTAGGATGATACCAATTACTTGTGGCTTCCTGGCTCATTTAACACACTACATATTATCACGATTTATGTGCTGAAATATCACTGTCTGGCTAGCTGACAAAATATGTAAGTGAAAGTAATAAATAGAGTGGCATCACTACAGGATTTTTTTATAAGGGAAAAAGCTGGGGGAATAATTTCTAGGCAAGACATTTTTTGCCTCCCCCCCCCTGCAATTTCTGAATCAACTGTTTTATATGATGAAATCATACAACTTCAAGCCATATCTCAATCAAAATAATTCAAATTTTAGTGAACATGATAGCATTACATATAAATTTCACTGGATCATGGAAGTAAATACTTCCATGACTAGCTGGATAAACATTGACAAATATTGTGTAAATACCAGAGGAGAAAGAAACAGAGCGCATACAACCAGTCAAAGTCCCCAGGTATTGTATAATGTAAGTTCTCGCATATTCATGAGGGCCGATTGTTCGATCGATTACACGATAGACCGTGAAAATATGTGGTAATTGCGTAGCAGTCTCGCCCGTCGCATTTCATGGAACATTCGGCCCTCATTATCGGGTGATGCTGAGACTTTGACTGGTTGTACGCGCTCTGTTTTCTTTCTCCTTTGTGGTAAATACACACCTACATCAGACCACTTCCCTGATCAGACCAAAAAAAATTGCTTGCTTGTCCGTAGATTACTATCAGAAGTTGGGTCGGTTGGTGGGGAAAAGTTTTTTTTTTCTTTGTTTTTTTAGTTTGTATATAAAACACTCACTGACCACAGAATTTCCACCAAAGACAAATTCAAGGTAAACCCCCCGGGTAAAAACCCTACTTTATTTGACATGTCTGGTAGACTTCATTTTTTTTAAATTATTTTTTATTATTTCATAATACTTCATTTTTAAAATCAACAATGTGTTACTTTTCACTTGTGTAGACACTGAGCATGATATATGAAGTATCGGAACCCTCAGCCAGGTACATATCAGTGGCGTGTCCAAGGGGGGATAGCCATTAAGCCCCCTGCGTAACTCTAAAAGCCCCTCTGAGCCCCCCGCAGGAAAAGATCCTTGACTCGCCAGTGCAAATGGAGAGGGGAAACATGCAGGAAATGGAATCAGGATCTGGTACAATATTCCCAATGCTCTGGTTATTATTACTTTGTGTTAGGTTGTTCCTGGTATTTTACAACATATCTAATATATCTTTAGTTTTCCAGACGAAAGTTCATAACTTTTTTGGGAAAATTGTAAAAAAAAACCTTTCTATGGTTCGGGACTGTGAGATGGTCAGTCGGACGGACAAGGACAAGCAAGCAACTCAGTTGTTTTTGGCCTCACTAAGGCACATGAGGTTAACAAAAGTTATCTTGGTTTAAGTGACATGCAAAATCTCCCCTTGAAAAAGGTATAATGTAAACAAACATTTTTTGAGCAAAATTAAAACCTTGTGGAAAATTGATTACTAGCCAAATGATGAAATCTATATCTGTGCTCTCTTCTCAGATGAGATATATCTTACAGAGGCATTGTTGAATCAGCAAAGCCTGAACATTATCTTCCATGCAGCATTGGTTCTTTGCCAATTTCGGGGCCAATTTCAGAAGTTTCTCTCAAGCAACTTACTCAGTCTTCTTGGAAGTTGAACAGTGTGTTTGTTCATCCTGCTCCCAATAGGCATGATAGGTAGGTAAATACAGAGCATATGGTCTATGTACCCAAGGGTCACTCCCATTGTGGCCTGTACACCATCCGCCAGAAAAAAATGTGTTCAAAGAGTAGTTTTTTGTGAGTAGGCACGATACATGCGTATCGTGTTTAGGGTGTCAAAAATATGAAAAATTGGAAAAAAGGGTGGCAAAAGTGCTAATACACGGTAAAGGTATGTAAATTGGATAGATCGAGAGATGAATATGAAAAGGAAAATGATCTTCAAAAAGCAAGTAAAAAGAAATTTGTGATCGAAATTTGAAATATCCCCCAAAATCCTGGAGAAAAGTAACCATAATGACGAGTCACCAGTAAACAAATCCTATGAAATTTGATACAAGGAATAAAATCCCTGTTTAGGGTGTGAAAACAGGCGCATGTTACCTGTTTAGGCAACTTTAGGGTATCATTTTTGTTTAGCATGCTTTTGAAAAGTTGATCCAGGATGGTACACAGGCCACAATGGGAATGACTCCCCCGGTCTACGGTCTATGTACAGGGAAACAAAAACCATAATTTCTTAAAATAAAATGCTCTTATCAAAACCTTGAAAGTCCTTGAAATTTGATACAGATTGTAATCGAAACAAAAACAAGATATTGGTCCGTTGCATTGTGTGATAATAACTGATAAGCTATGATAATTCTTTTGTTGGGTGTTGCTTTTAAAATGACCTTTTCTGCAAACTAGATAATCTAAAACTTGGAATACTAATAGAAATATGGTATGTGGAATTGAATTGTTTCCACAAGCAATGGTCATATAGCAGGTCTCATATTCCATCTGCTTTGTAGGAAAATAGATTATCTGGCACATCCAGTGACTCTTGTCTATACTCAATGTACAGCCCAAACCATGATGGGACCAAGCATTAGCCGCATAAGTGAAAAGTCCGGATAAGTGAATTATAATGTAATTCTGCATTGACTGTCTGAAATGCTAACATTGAAACAGCACCCCGGGAGACAGCAAAAGGTTATTTAAAATGGGTAATAACACTGTATGGTCTGCATGTACTTTGCTTGAATGAGTTATGCTTTGACATGTGCGTCATATAGGCCTAGATCATAAATGACTCTCTTGTACGTCACCCACTCTGATCAATGATCATTAGTAAATCGAATACAGGGTCTGTGTTTTGGGTTTCTAGGATGAAATGCTTGTTTCTTTTGACTGCATGACTTTGCAGCATGGCACTAGCAAGCTATCTTGAAAATGCAGTTGGTATGTATATCTATGGAAGCCAACCAACAGGCACTTGAAGACTCTTTGCTATCTGCTGTATGTTCCTGGTTACAGACTTGCCTGCTTCATTAAACAGATGTTCCAGTATCATGAATGTAGTATCAAAACAAAAGGTTGAGAAGATTTGTTTTGGTTTTATTGAGGTACAGAATACCTGTTGGTTTCTTCTTCAATTCTTGGGTTTGAAGTGTACAGAACATCTGTAAAGGTGAAATATGAAGGTACCCATGCCAGTTCTGTTCTTGCCAGAATGCATCATGAGCAAATGACACTTGTAAATTCTGCAAAAAAACAAACAAACAAAATGCACTTACCATTTTATCCTCCTACACATCCGATTCTATTTGACACAGTTGGTATGCCGGAGGACCACAATCTTCTCCCCCTGTGAGGGCGGTTTTCTCATCAGGTTCGTTGAACACCGCAACCACCTCATTAAATCTTAAATTCCGTTTGGTCAGCTCATCTCTGATCTTATTATTGTCATAATTATCCTCAGCCTCATGTTTGGGCTCCCTTCCTTTTCCGCCCATTTTCTTGTCATATTGTTCTTGTTCTTGCTTTTCTTGCTCTCGTAGCATTGCTAATTCCTTTGCGCTGCAAGAGGGCGTTTCTTGAACGGGATAAGTTGTGTTGAACTGGCGGTAGTCAATTTTGAGATGCTTATGGTCATCATCAGGAGAGATGATGTGACTACTAAACCGATGTCCCCAAATGATCTCATTAGGTAAGTAAGATGTACGAGCCTGGCATAAAAGTCCTGTCTGTTCAACTGTCCCTTCAAGGACTATAATAAGCTCAAAAAGACTGTCAGCCAAGTCTTCTCTACATAAATTATAAAATGGACTATTTTCATCAATGACGTGAGATAATATAAGTGGCCATATTAAAACAATTCTGCCATCAATGCCGCCATCACTGTTCAATGAGATATGACGTGCATGGAGCGGAAGACATTCGCCTTCTGCCGTTACCTTTGCTTGCACCATTTCTGCTTTCACATTTAAGCGTCATATAAATGACTATTTCAGTATGTCACCCACTCTGATCATGAGGCACAAATTGCCATCCCGTTCTGCAATCACAGCATGCTTGCTGAATTTCAAAGTTGCTGCTCGCTTTTTTGCACGTGCTATTTTTGAAAAAACTAAGCCAACTAACAAAGCATCTACGAGTGAACCGATAAGTGACTGGATTATTACAAGTGCACCAGCACCCCAGCATTCTTCAGTAACAGATCGGAAACCATATCCAATGGTTGTTTGTGTCTCAATTGAGAATAGAAAAGCACCTCTCCAGCCATCAACATTGTAAACACATGGCTCTCTCCATGTAGCGTTGGAAGCAAGGTGTCCCAAGTCCTCATGCCACCAGGCTATTGAGAAATAAAAGAATCCAAACACCAGCCAGCAAACTATGTAAGAAACTGAAAAGAACATAAGACACCAACGCCATCTCAGGTCAACAAGTGAGGTGAAAATATCCGAAAAGTGACTCCGTATAGAATTGTTTGACTTGGTGTGCAACACATTGCAAGCCCCATCTTTGGCGACCAGCCTCTTTAGTTTCATATTCTTGCGTAGATTGATAGTAGTCACGATATTGTGCATAGATTGTCTGCGATCATATCGCCTGTTGATAGGAGTTTTACCATTCACTTGTACAGCGCAAGGTGGTGCCACCTCGACTGAACCTGTTGAAAGGGAAGCGGTAGTTCCGATGGCGAGTTAGTGTAGTATGTGATTCTTTCCCTGGCTGCAGGCATTGTCGCTGTCTTAATCCAATATATCAGCTGATAACAAACTTAAGTTACAAGGATAAATCAAATTTGGCTCTGCCAATCAAAAATGTGATATTGATAGTTAATTTTAACGAGGCTCTTGGTAATTAACTTAATTAATAATATCCTGTGTGGAAATTCAGTAAACTGACCAGAAATGATTTGGTTAACTTCTGTCACATTTAAGCAAACTTGACAAGATAATTTATAAAACTGGAACCCCCTCTCAATATGGTTGTGTCCAGGTAATCCGGTTTAATTTTCAGTTTAACCAAGTATGATGTCAGATGTTTCTTGCCTCCCGCTATCTTTGTACAAATAGAAGTATTACATAATCCGTCTTGACTACAATCAAAATTGTTCCTTAGTATCAGCTATGTTGGCTTTTGGTTTATAAATTGTTATTTGAATGATCACACACAAAGTATTTACTCTGCGGCCGTTCACATGTTCCTAGAATAATCCAACCTAAACTGTCCGATGAAGTTCACAGACTTTCCTCAAGTTCAAATCTTACAATCTTCGCTTGGGTAAAAAGGAATTGTGCAATTCCTCATGTAGCATATATCATAGGTGGTAATATTCAACTTCCTTCTGATTCTTGATGTGTCACTGTTCTGCTGACTTAATGTTCAGAACATTCATATGCAAGGAAAAAAAGGAAATTATGTCTGTAAATTCAAACAGTTGGTGAAAATGTGCCCTCTTCGCAGTCTGGAAAGCTGACATTGAATATGTTTTTCTGTTGAATCAACTTGTTGACTTTGGCTTGTAGTTGTTGATTCGTTATTTATAGTGTCCATCCAGTCAAAATAAAATACTTAACAATCAGTTTCCTTTGTTGATGTCCTCTGTTAATGAATAATCCAATTTGCAAGTTCCAATTAAATATGTAAAGGAGCTGTGCAAACTTAATTGTTAAACTTGCTCAGTGAAGCTTGTATACAAACTGCAGTGTGTGCTAGTTTTCAGTTCACAAAGTTGCTATATCCTTGGCGTAAGTTCAATTCTAACTGTAGTAAGTACAAGAAGATTTCCGCAATCACAGAATACAAATTGGCTCGTCAAATCTATCAGAATACGTGCTGCACAAGAAGTCACTCTGTTTCTGTTGTTAGCTAGTTGGCTAATAAGCCCAAAATATGAGGGGTACTTTGAAGGGTGCCAGCAATGATTCACTGCAGTGACTTCAGAATGAATACTACCTACACCTGCAATGACTGACAAAATTGACATTCACTTATGGACTAGTGATTGTAACGTTGATATTACAAACTGTTTCCGTCAGGAATAGGGGGTACTTGAGCCCCTATCCTGTACAGTCTAGTAAAGATTGCACAATTAAAGGAACTCAAGATATATTTTTAAACACAGGATCATACTAGTAAGTAGGTTGGCAAGGCTGTCACAAAAAAGGGATTAGTCCACTATTTTGATTTTATTGATATTTGATGCTCGATTGAGTCCACTAAGTTGTTTTATTGATATTTGATAATCAATTGACCTTTGACGTCTGATCAGCTGTCAATCAAGTAATGTAATAAGGTGTCAATCGAAAGTAATCAAGGTCTATGTCATAAGAATAGATTGAACAAATTAGAACTTGTGGTGGTGTAAATGAAGGATAGAAGTGGGACTTCTTTTGTTAATAATAAAGACTGCATGGTGAGATGAGGTTCAAGCATCTCATCAGTGCGTTGGACGCATAGGTACACTCCAGCAATATACCTGTTGCCCGGGGGAGGCACTCCCTATCTGAAATGGCAGGGATGTGCCTCGGCCATGTTAAAAGTAGGGGGCATTCAGGACAAATGTACAATTAAAAAAATATGGGGTCATTCAGTACACAACCTGAATAAAAATGGGGTCATTTGGTATGAAACTTTGAAAAAAGGATGGTCATTGGGGTAACAAAAAGTAAAATGGGAGTCATTGAGTAGCCTACAGGATTGCCAAAAGAGTATCATTAAGCACACATAAATAAGTGCCAAACTGCGTGAAAACAACTTGGCCACCTTGGAAATGTGAAAAATCTCATTATTTCTGGAGGAGAACACAAATAGGCCTATCACCTAAATTTGGGAATTAAAAGAGGGGTCATTGGGTATAGCAGGAAATAGGAAAAGGGGGGGTCATTGAGTACATGAATTTTTTTTAAGTGGGTCATTGGGTAATAGGTAGGACCATAACACAAAAAAGGGGGTCATTGGGTACAAGCCGGTTTGAAAAAGGGGTCTATCCCAAGGCACATGATGCATATCTGTCATGGAAGTGCCCTCGGGACCTGTTGTTAATGTAATGATGCTGTTGTATTACTGTCACTTCTTTTATAGGTCTACTTTAATACTTGTGACAAAGTATCTGTAAAGACATGCATACTCCCCATTACATGAAAATGTCAATATCAATTGAATAGCTGAGTGGAAGAAGGGCCCAACTCCATCAAAACTGTTTTTGAGATATTAAGAAAAAACTTAATATTTGGAAAAGTTTTATAGACAGAATGTTTTCATCTTCAGGGGACCTTTAATACATGAACATACAATATTACATACATTCAAAATTATATATGATGTTTCCATGGCAACGGTACAGGTCTTAATACGAGCTGGAGTTGGGCCCTTCTTCCACTAATATACTGCAAGTGCCAGTTCCGTAAGCAGATGTGTTATAAATAGCTACAGAAATTCGGTAATTATCCATTAATTGCACAAGTAGAAGCATGTAATATGTTAGCAAGAAAGTTATTGTAGTGAAAAGCAGATTTCAGGGATGAACAAAATTCCTCTTTAATCCAATATTTTGTGGAAGAAGGGCCCAAATCCATGGAGTTGGGCCTTTCTTCCATGAAAACCATGATTAAGTGTATGTGGAAGACTATTTAGAGAGTGAATTTTGGCTCATCTTTCACACACAAGGAAGAACAGTCTGCTGGCAATAAAATGCTGGGTCTAACTCATTTTGTAAAAAATGGAGTTGGGCCCTTCTTCCACTCAGGTATTCAATTGATCAGTCTGTCATTCAGATATATCTGATGACAAGTCTGTTTTTGACAATCATTCATCAAGTTGAATGAGTTTTGAAGTTTGTCTCCAACAGGGATGGTGTGCCTATGCATTCAACTGTTCCAATATCTGTGATCCAACACACTGATGAGATGCTAACCTCACCCCCACCATGCAGTCTTTATTATTAACAAAAGAAATCCCACTTCTAACTCTCATTTACACCACCACAAGTTCTAATTTGTTCAATCTATTCTTGATTACTTTTGATTAACACCTTGTAGTTCTTTACTTTCCAATAACAAATGTTTCTCAAATTGAAATCATAATTGTGCACTATGCATAAGAGCAAGTGGATTCCATGGAATAGAAATTTAGGTTCAAAGGTTCTTGAGCTACTATTTTACAGAAACAAACCTGATCCCTTCTGGTTATCTCCTGCTATGTGATCAAGTGATGGGGCAATGCGATTAAAGTTTAGATTTTTACTGAAATTCATTCTTGTTCCTTTAAGAATGACTGTGCATGTTCAGACCAAGTTACTGGAGGATATCAAGCATCTTGGGACCTGTATAAATAGCTGGTTTATCAATAGCTGTCATACACAAACAACTGCCTTACAAATATCACAGTAACTGAACAGGATCGGAAATGAGATGGGGGTCAAAAACCGGTGTCAAAAACAGATGTACGGGGATGTTCCACACAAGTGAAAAACACAGGCTCTGGAATTCCAATTTTCTCCATACCAGTCGTGGATCCAGAAAGAAAAAAATACGGGGGCGTAAAGTACATAAGATTTCTAGAGGGCGACGAACCATATGGCCGCAAAGCGGTCATCGCGTCGCGTTTGCGCCGACGCAGGAGGGTGTCTGAGGGAGGATGTGGCCCCCTCAGAAGTGAGAAACTTTTGCAAAATGAAGACCTAATTGAAGCCATTTGGTGGATCATTTTAACACTATTATTGTGTAAAATTTGAGTTTGAAAGAGCGGAAACTTTGTGTTATGACCATGACGGCCCATTCCCCATTCGTGGACAAGCTTTCAATATTATTGTATAAATTCAATTGGTTTAAACATAAAGTTCCGGGTATCTAAAGCATAAAGAAAAGGGCAACTTGTTTATACATACGCAGGGTGGTGTCTGAGGGGGGATGTTCCCCCCTGAGAAGTTGGAAAATTTTGCAAAATGAAGGTCCAATTGAAGTCATTTGGTGGACGATTTTGACACTATTATTGTGTAAAATGTTAGATAAAGTTCGGAAATGTGTGAAAATGAAGGCCCAATCGAAGCCTTTCTTGGACCATTATTAACTACTAGGCGGTTACCCGTATTTGGCGGTTCTAGGCTGTCGCGATTACCTGGCTGATGGTGACTGTACTCACCAAGTTTTATGCCCATAGGACAGTATTTACTAATTTGACCTCAGATGACCCCTTGTGACCTCGAAATGACCATCCAAAATTTGGCTCTAAATGTTGACTGTACCCACCACGTTTCATGCCCATACAACAGTTTTTAGTAATTTGACCTTGGATGACCCCAGATGACCCCAAAATGACCGTCCAAAAATTTGACTCTAAATGTTGACTGTACCCACCAAGTTTCATGCCCATACGACATTTTTTACTAATTTGACCTCAGATGACCCCTGGGTGACCCTGGATGACCCCAAAATGATCATCCAAAAATTTGACTCTAAAAGTTGACTGTAGGCCTACCCACCAAGTTTCATGCCCATACGTCAGTTTTTTACTAATTTGACCTCAGATGACCCCTGGATGACCTCGGGTGATCTTGGCCCACTTACCGAAACAAACTTGTTCTGAGGTCCAGATGCACCCACCCACCAATTTTGAGGAACGTGCGACCCCTAGTCTCCGAGAAAATAGGCGGAAAACAGTTTTTACTAATTTGACCTCAGATGACCCCTGGGTGACCTTGACCCACTAACCAATACAAACTTGTTCTGTCTTAGGTCAAGATGCACGTACATGTACCCACCAAGTTGCATGCCCATATGACAGTTTTTACTAATTTGACCCCTAGATGACCTCTGGTGACCTTGTCCCACTAATCAATACAAACTTGTTCTGTCCCGGGTCAAGACGCACCTACCCGTCAAGTTTGAGGAATGTGCGACCCCCAGTCTCTGAGAAAATAGGCGGACAGACAGACACACAGACATATAGACACACAGACCATGCGTATTATTATATAGACTAGGCGGTTACCCGTATTTCGCGGTTCTCGGCTGTCATGGTTATTGGCTTTTGTAGATCTCAAATTCAGGGTGTGTCCTTTGGCTGGGATCACTGTCCTCACAGCTGAGCTCAATTGCAGCTTTTTGCAATTTGACCTGACTTTCGCTCTCAATTTGAAATTTGACCTGACCTTTGACCATGGATGACCTAACGAACACAAATCTGAACTTCCTTGGCCAAAGTTACACCCACCCACCAAGTTTGAGCTCACTGAGCAATTTGAAATGTTTATGTTTTTTGACCTATGACCTCTCAACCGCAGATCTGACAAAAAAGTCGCAGTGGAAACTTTTGTTTGTTAGTCCAAAGTCCACTCACCTACCCAGCAAGTTTGAGCTCATAGGGGCAATTTGAAATTGTTACCTTTTTTTACCTATGACCTTTTAACCGTAGGTCTGTAGAAAAGGTCACCGTGGAAACTTTTGTTTGTTAGTCCAAGGTACACCCACCCACCCACCAAGTTTGAGCTCCATAGGGGCAATTTGAAATTTTAACCTTTTGACCTATGATCTCTTAACCGTAGGTCTGACGAAAAGGTCACTGTGGAAACTTTTATTTGTTAGTCCAAGGTCCACCCACCCACCAAGTTTGAGCTCCATAGGGGCAATTTGAAATTTTACCTTTCTTGACCTATGACCTCTTAACCGTAGGGTCTGATGAAAAGGTCACCGTGGAAACTTTTATTTGTTAGTCCAAGGTCCACCCACCCACCAAGTTTGATCTCTACAGGGGCAATTTGAAATTGTTACCTTTCTTGACCTATGACCTCTTAACCGTAGGTCTGACGAAAAGGTCACTGTGGAAACTTTGGTTTGATAGTCCAAGGTCAACCACAATGGCATGGCTAGATTTGCCATTTAAAGTGTTTGAAATTAGACTTCAATTGAACTTGACCCCATCCTTGACCTTTGACCTTAAAAAAATATAAACTTGTTCTTCCTCATACCAAGCTGCACCCACCCACCAAGTTTGAAGAACATGCGACACCCCGTCTCCGAGAAAATAGGCGGACAGACAGACAGACAGACAGACAGACAGAGTCACAGACAGACTACCAGTGTTATTATATAGACTAGGCGGTTACCCGTATTTGGCGGTTCTCGGCTCTCGCGATTACCTGGCTGATGGTGACTGTACTCACCAAGTTTTATGCCCATAGGACAGTTTTTACTAATTTGACCTCAGATGACCCCTTGTGACCTCGAAATGACCTTCCAAAATTTGGCTCTAAATGTTGACTGTACCCACCATGTTTCATGCCCATATGACAGTTTTTACTAATTTGACCTCAGATGACCCCTTGTGACCTCGAAATGACCTTCCAAAATTTGACTCTAAAAGGTGACTGTACCCACCAAGTTTCATGCGCATACGACATTTTTTACTAATTTGACCTAAGATGACCCCTGGGTGACCCGGATGACCCCAAAATGACCTTCCAAAGATTTGACTATAAAAGTTGACTGTACCCACCAAGTTTCATGCCCATACGATAGTTTTTACTAATTTGACCTCAGATGACCCCTGGATGACCTCAGGTGATCTTGGCCCACTAACTGAAACAAACTTGTTCTGTCTGAGGTCCAGATGCACGCATCCACCAAGTTTGAGGAACGTGCGACCCCTAGTCTCCGAGAAAATAGGTGGAAAACAGTTTTTACTAATTTGACCTCAGATGACCCCTGGGTGACCTTGACCCGCCAATCAATACAAACTTGTTCTGTCCTAGGTCAAGATGCACCTACCCACCAAGTTTTTTACTAATTTGACCCCTAGATGACCTCTGGTGACCTAGACCCACTAACCAATACAAACTTGTTCTGTCCCGGGTCAAGACGCACCCATCCGTCAAGTTTGAGGAACGTGCGACCCCCAGTCTCCGAGAAAAACAGTTTTTATTAATTTGACCCCTGTATGACCTTTGGTGACCTTGACCCACTAACCAATATAACCTCGTTCTGCCTGGGGTCAAGATACACCCACCCACCAAGTTTGAGGAACGTGCGACCCCAGTCTCCGAGAAAAGAGGCGGACAGACAAACAAACAGACAGATGGACAGATTCTGGTGAATTATAGTAAGACTAGGCGGTTACCCGTATTTCGCGGTTTTCGGCTATCATGGTTATTGGCTTTTGCAGATCTCAAAATCAGGGTGTGTCCTTTGGCTGGGATCACTTTCCTCACAGCTGAGCTCAATTGCAGCTTTTTGCAATTTGACTGACTTTTGCCCTCAATTTGAAATTTGACCTGACCTGTGACCACGGATGACCTAACAAACGCAAACCTGAGCTTCCTTGGCCAAAGTTACACCCACCCACAAACTTTGAGCTCTATTATATGAGCAATTTGAAATTTTTACGTTTTTGACCTATGACCTCTTAACCGTAGGTCTGACAAAAAGGTCACCGTGGAAACTTTTGTTTGTTTGTCCAAGGTCCACGCACCCACCAAGTTTGAGCTCCATAGAGGCAATTTGAAATTTCTACCTTTTTTTTGACCTTTGACCTCTTAACCGTAGGTCTGACAAAAAGGTCACCGTGGAAAGCTTTGTTTGTTAGTCCAAGATCCACCCACCCACCAAGTTTGAGCTCCAAAGGGGCAATTTTAAATTTCTACGTTTTTTGACCTATGACCTCTTAACCGTAGATCTGACGAAAACGTCACCGTGGAAACTTTTGTTTGTTAGTCCAAGATCCACACACCCACCAAGTTTGAGCTCCATAGAGGCAATTTGAAATTTCTACATTTTTTGACCTATGACCTCTTAACCGTAGGTCCGACAAAAAGGTCACTGTGGAAATGTTTGTTTGTTAGTCCAAGATTCACCCACCCACCAAGTTTGAGCTCTATAGGGGCAATTTGAAATTTCTACCTTTTTTGACCTATGACCTCTTAACCATAGGTCTGACGAAAAGGTCACCGTGGAAACTTTTATTTGTTAGTCCAAGGTCAACACACCCACCAAGTTTGAGCTCCATAGGAGCAATTTGAAATTAGACTTCAATTAGACTTGACCCGGTCGTTGACCTTTGACCTTAAAAAATATAAACTCGTTCTTCCTCATACCAAGCTGCACCCACCCACCAAGTTTGAGGAACGCGCGACCCCCAGTCTCCGAGAAAAGAGGCGGACAGACAAACAGATACACAAACACACAAACAAACAGATTCTGGTGAATTATAGTAGGATTACTGTAGGCCTAATCATTAAGTTATTACTTAAAACAATATAAAGTGTATGGGTGTCCAAACCAAAAGCGAAAACGGCCAGTTGTTTACGCATAGGCCTACGTAGAGGGTGTCTGAGGGGGGAAATTTTGCAAAATGAAGGTCCACTTGAAGCCATTTGGTGCATCATTTTTACACCATTTATATCATTGCTTTAAACAAAAAAAGAGCCCGAACTCAATTTGCAAAATGTTATACTGGTCCAGAGCTTTATATCAGCGGGCTCGCAGTATTATGATTTTCACGTGCTGTTGGGCAGAGGCCCTGCCTTCAAGCAATGCCTAAAATAATCACAGAACCTACACCTATTAGGCCTTCGATCGACCCGACTGTGCAGTTTTTTAGGCACGGGCCTACTCAATTACGCGCAATTTAACCTTTCTCTTCCCTTTTTCTTGCTTTTCTCTTCTCTTTTTCTCCTTTTCTCTTTCTCTCCTTTCCCCTTTTCCCGTTTTTACGGGGGCGTGCACCCCCTCTTTCCTACTTTTGCTATTTTTACGGGGGGCGTGCGCCCCCTCCGCCCCCTCTGGATCCGCACCTGTATACTGTTATAAAGACATAAAAATAGTAACACAGCCATTACGGATACATCTATAGCTTCAGAACTATTAATCATATTCACAATATTTTATCATATAAAGACAGGTGGCTTATGTAAGTGCATTTTGATACCCCATTCATTATTCATAACAATTTTTAAAGGAAAAGAACTCAGATTTAAAAGTTGCACTTACCATAACATTTCCATAAAAATAGATTAGTATTTCTTTTCTATAAAATGTTAGCTTTTACTGTCAGATATGACCCCTTTTAATTTTGAGCCGGACAGTTGAGGTAAAGCAAAGAAAACTGAAATTTACTACCAGCGCAGAGGTCGCCAATGCATGTCACTCCTTCCGTTGTGCTATAGGTGACCCCGGAGGTGACGTCACAAGCCGATGACCTCCGTTGACAACAAATCTGATTCAGAAGTCAAATTTGTAGTTTTCTGTGGTTTGTCCCTTTTCAAATCGGCCAAAATACTACCATTTCTATAACTTCTTGACATGGGGCCTCCAGCCAACAACAAAAATAAAGACTCTCCTCTAGTGGTCGAGTGGTCACGGGTTCAAAACCGCCCCGCGAAAAAAGTTCTCTCTTGTTCTTGTTTATTTCTTCCTTCCTTCCCCTTCACCAAAATAGACCTGGGACATTAGGGTTAAAGGGAAATAAGAGGTTTCTTAACCCTAATGCCTTTTTTGGAAGGAATTGGGAAGAAAGGAGATGAAAAGAACAGTTGTTTTCTTGTGTCTAGTTTTGAACCAAGGACCTAGTCTTTGTCAAAGACCTCATGATCCATACCGAGGGGGTCGAGCGGCTGAGAGCGTACAATAAGATAGATAATGCTCCCACAACAGGGCTCCAGGCAAATGCCTTGTTGAAAGGCTACCAAGGACCCCTCAGGTATGGAGAAGAAAACCGGGAATACCAAGCCATGAGTGGGATGCTTTTGCCTGCAGTCAATTTGTGCAGTAGCCTTTAGTAGCCTGGAGGATATAGGGTTAATCCTAGAGAAACCAAAGTCTGTTTGCAGGAATGTTTTGTTGAAAATAGGGCCTATCAATTTGTTTATCATGTTTATGTGTGCGTTTTGCTCTCGTTTCCTAAAACATGTAAAACAAGACTTATCTTCAACCAACATGACTCATATATTAAGATATAGGAACAGATCTGGGCATCCGTTTGCAGTTGTTCCTCATGAGTTGAGTGGACCTTTTTTGATAAACCTTATCACTGCAATTTGTGTCATTTATTTTAGGAAATGGATTATGTGTGTATGAAATTAAAAGTAAAGCCTAGACAGTGGGTTCATTCACAATCAGGTTACCGTAAAGCAGCATATTTGTGCAGCATTATAATTTTGCATTTTGGGAGAGAAACCATGAAATCTTTACAAATGTTTACATTTCCTTAGACATGTTAGAGGCCTATATGAAGAAAAAATATTCCTATGCATAAAAATGTCGAAAATCAATTGCACTCATGAAATCCACAAAATTTTCATGCATGTATACATGTTATGCTTTACAATATGTCTTTACAAGTGGCCTATTCCAGAAATTAGATGCACACCCCCATAAATAAGTTTGGATTTCCGGACTTTTTTACCAGCTATGATTGCTGCAAATCCAGACTTTCAGTTCACTGTTGAAGAGCCTAAATTTCTTATTTGAGGGGCACATTCTGAACAATTCTGTCATTTTTGGCCCCCATACATGTATATGTATTTATACTTTCTTTAAGCAGTGAGGCTTAAGTTATCGCCCAGGGGGATGATGGTTGGCTGTGGGCCACACACATATGTGGGGCTTATGTTATCGCCCAGATGGTTGGCTGTGGGCCACACACATATGTGGGGCTTATGTTATCGCCCAGATGGTTGGCTGTGGGCCACACACATATGTGGGGCTTATGTTATCGCCCAGATGGTTGGCTGTGGGCCACACACATATGTGGGGCTTATGTTATCGCCCAGATGGTTGGCTGTGGGCCACACACATATGTGGGGCTTATGTTATCGCCCAGATGGTTGGCTGTGGGCCACACACATATGTGGGGCTTATATATGTTATCGCCCAGATGGTTGGCTGTGGGCCACACACATATGTGGGGCTTATATATGTTATCGCCCAGATGGTTGGCTGTGGGCCACACACATATGTGGGGCTTATGTTATCGCCCAGGTGTTTGGCTGTGGGCCACACACATATGTGACGCTTATGTTATCGCCCAGATGGTTGGCTGTGGGCCACACACATATGTGGGGCTTATGTTATCGCCCAGGTGTTTGGCTGTGGGCCACACACATATGTGAGGCTTATGTTATCGCCCAGATGGTTGGCTGTGGGCCACACACATATGTGGGGCTTATGTTATCGCCCAGGTGTTTGGCTGTCTGTCTGGTTGGTTTCCTAGCTGGTTGGCTGTCTGTCCAGGCAGAAGTCAAACCATTAATCCAGCATGCAGCTCACATAATAACTGAATAACTTGGTATGGTGATTGGATATGGTGGTCTGATGTGCTGTATAGTTTTGTGTGATATTATTTGCATATCTATGAATATTAATGAGCTTATTTGCATACTTTGTAATTGCATATTCTTTGTATTTACAAACCTTTGGTGTGGGGCCAACCCAGGATCTGTGGGCCAACTTAAATTTGAATCACATAATTCTACATGTAGACGTAGTTATACATATTACATTTTCAAGCTTTTACCAGTAACACTTTGGCAACTAGAATGCCAGTAATTTTTAGGAAGCCTGGAAATCAAGACATACATTTTATTGAAATTTATTCCTCTTAAGGGTGCGTGCAGTTATTTATAACTCTATGTAAGTCTATAGCCAATAGAAGCAGCTGTCAAATTGTACACATGACACATTTTGTTATATAAAAGTATATAATGAACATATCTTGTCATCAAGCTAGGAGTCACCTTGCCCAGATATGATGGGAGGACAGATAAATTTTTACCAATTATGGGTAATA
Source organism: Amphiura filiformis (assembly GCF_039555335.1). Classification (NCBI taxonomy): domain Eukaryota; kingdom Metazoa; phylum Echinodermata; class Ophiuroidea; order Amphilepidida; family Amphiuridae; genus Amphiura; species Amphiura filiformis. Next base: position 89,817,949 of record NC_092628.1, on the reverse strand, counting down.
AAGATTGTGTATTTGACATCACCCTGTTCGGGTTGGTCTTTGTGAAAAATAATATTTGAATGTAAAGTATGGAGGAAAATGTGTGGAAGACTTTGGATCCAAACCAGGCCAAGGCTTTGACTCTCAAGGCTGTATTGGAGGGAAGGCTCTGTCAAGTAAGGCCAAGACTTTGACTCAAAAAGCCCAGGTCAATGCTTTTTAGACAAGATCATTGAGGCCAAGACTTTGGCTTTCAACACTGTTCAAGGCCCAGGCCAGACCAACTCTCAAGGCTGTGTTGGAGGGACGGCTCATTCAAGGACAAGAGTGTGACTCTTTAAAGCCAATATCAAGGACACTGCTTTGACTTCAAAGGCTCAGGGCAAGGCCAAGGCTTTGAAGGCTCAGACCAAGGATAATGCTTTGTCTGAATAAGGCCCAGGGCAGTGCTATTGCATTTGGCTCTCAAGGCCCAGGCCTTAACTCTCAAGGCTGTATAAATGGAGTGAAGACTCTGCCATTTAAGGCCAAGACTCAGACTCTCTATGCTCATGTCAAGGAAAAGGCTTTGGCTCCGAAGGCCCAGACCAAGGCCAAGATTTTGACTCTCAAGGATGTAATGGAGTGAAGACTCTGCCATTCAAGGCCAAGACTCAACTCTCTAGGCTCATGTCAAGGAAAAGGCTTTGGCTCCGAAGTCCCAGGCCAAGGCCAAGACTTTGACTCTCAAGGCTGTAATGGAGTGAAGACTCTGCCATTCAAGGCCAAGACTCAAATTCTCTAGGCTCATGTCAAGGAAAAGGCTTTGGCTCTGAAGGCCCAGGCCAAGGCCAACACTTTGACTCTCAAGGCTGTAATGGAGTGAAGACTCTGCCATTCAAGGCCAAGACTCAAACTCTCTAGGCTCATGTCAAGGAAAAGGCTTTGGCTCCGAAGTCCCAGGCCAAGGCCAACACTTTGACTCTCAAGGCCCACATAGGCATATTTATCATAATAGGGCTATGTTTGCTCCCAAAATACCCAAATTTACCGTGTTTATAAATGGTTTGAGTTTGGTTACAAGCAGACAGACCATAGGAAGGTAGAGGAAATACATACCACATGGATACGGTCTGAAGCCATGCAGGATATCAGTACAATCCCTTCAGACTTAGGAAATTGTTGCTTGACTAAATCAAGCAAGAACTTGCGTCAGTGCATGGCTGCCTTGATGGATTAAACTTAAACAGTGATAGTTATTTTGGAGCAGCTCAGCGCCAAGACAATTCTTCTCAAAATTTTACACACCAGGAAAAAATTATCTTACCCCTCTCTTAGGACCTGACAAATTAATTATATATAATTTATATGCCACTGGACTGAGCGTGCTGAGTGAATAAATATTTATTTTATTAAAAATACAGAATTTGCTGTAGTTTGCCTTAGAATATTCAGTTTCTAACAGATTATAGATATTGTCATGGTAAAAAGTTTGTATGGAAGCATTTCAGAATTATTTGTGTATCTTATAATCTATCCAGATCCACAACAGGAATTCTATTGTTCAGAAAATTTCTTGCAACCTCAAAGTCATGTCCCACAAAAAGTAGCAGCTGTGTGGTAATTTGATTTCATATTCCTGTTTCGCTAGTTGACAGGAAGTTGTAAGAGTTAAATTGTTATGGACATGATTGGTGTAAGCACGAAAATGTTGAATGTCAGATCAAAGTAATCTGAGGTGAATTAAGTAATGTCGATCACAATTCTGCGCCAAAATTGTTACAGGTCATCTGAGGTGGACTAAGTATATATTTGGATTGTCAGAACACCTTCCCCAATCAAACACATTTCTCTTGCATTTGATCATCTTCTACTCTTCCCTAGAAAAATCATTATACCAAATCTACACACCATGGAATTCACCATATCACGTCCAAGCTCACATTGGGCACCCCATTCCTTTTTTAAAGGGATTTTTATTAGCATGTGTAGCAGTTAAACATCTAGAAAATGTAAAAGTGCAAACAAGTGAGAATAAAATACAAAGGTGTTGTGACATTCTTGCAGACTGCCAACAACATAGCTATGTGAGAATGACTTTTAAACCAGCCTTCTCCTAATTGATATTTGATTGGTTATTAGGTAATTAATTCCATTACATGTCAACATCGTTAATGTAATTAATATTATGTGCCATCATAGATGGATCTCAGAAGAGGGAGTCTATGGCACCTTAATGTTAAAATCGTTCATAAATGAAGAATAATTTTCCTCAGATTAAGCTGTATGTAACAAGGAAAAATATGTTAATGGCAAAATTATAGTGTTATAATATTAACCCTAACACCAAACCCTGCTTTTTGATATCGGAAGTAAAAGAAGATACGAAAAAGGAGAGAAGATGAACAAAGAAGTCACTTGGCACCCCCAGGATTCAAACCTTTGACCCCCCGCATGCCAAGCACACGATCACGGACCGGTAGCTACACGGGTGACACTGCTCCTGGCAGCAATTCCGTGAGCATTTAACACTTAGGGTGATTACGTCATCGCAGACCCTGGGATTCACACATGCCCATTGGTTTTCATCGTGGTATTGTGTGGTATTTATGGGTGTTAGGGTTAATGGACAGTTATGGTCTTATCTTGCCATCAAAATGTTGTAGCGTAAAACAACTCTGGCGATAATGATGTTGCCTGTGTTACTTATATGAGACGATAGATGCACTCCAGCAGCTAAAAACAATGCCTTTATTCTCTAATTATAAAATGAATGGCACTCCATAACTTTTAAACGTTTTCGATAACTTTTCTCTAAAATTAGTTTGTCATAACATAATGTAAATTACAGGATCCCCCAATTTTCAGATTATTTTGCAGCAGTCATTTTTGTGAAAATTCATGAATACCGACATTGTTTTTGGTAATTAGTAAATATGGCTAATGAGTGATTTTATAGGGAAGAGTGGAGCTCTGTGGTCATGGAAGTAGTTCCATGCTGTGGTTAAGGAAAGGTTTGGAAGTGATATCAAAGGTAGTATTTCAATTTCAAGTTTTAAAGTGTTCATTTTCAGGAGCACTTTTAATGGTGTTGCTGCAATCAGTGCATATAGGGCAGTCAATAATATTGACTTGATTAATTCAAATTAAACAATTCATCAAGAATTAAACAATTTATCAAGTGGCCACGGGCAAGTGACACAAGTGACAAGTGACACACAAAAGAATAAGCACTTTTTTGATAGTTTTCATTAAGGATACTCAAAACTTACCGAGCTAATTTGTTATACAGCAGGGGTCTCTGCATTTTTGATATGTTATGAAAAAGTAAACTTAAAAGATATTTACCGACGGCAATAAAAATCCATCAATAGAAAATCTTGTTATGCTCTCACAAACTCTGACAAAAAAAATCCAGAAAATCCAAAATTTTGCCACGGTTACTGCTGTCCCATTCAAAAGCACAGGAAGACCACCCACAGCGTTGAGGTCACCTTTCCAGACTTTCTGTCTACTGGCAGTAATGGATACTACCAGTGTTAGCATCAATGAATTATTTAAAACAAATTAATAAATTCGGTATTATAGACTGTAGGGCCAATGAATGAATGTTATTTTGGTTCACTTTCTGTGACAGTTGTGTTAGAGCCAGCATCTGAATTATCTTGAATTTGCTGTGCTGCCAAATAAAGTTACTTCGAGCATTTTAGAGAAAATGTAACCAAAATGGGATTTTTATGACCCCCTTTCTTTAATTGTTGGACATAGCTGGGGGTGGTTGCCACAAAATTAGCCTTGTGGATTGAATTCGCACAATACAAGTTCATTCTACTGTATAGGCCTATGACTAAACTATGATCAGCTCGTAATAGGTGAGAATTATTCTGTTTTTGCTGCTGCACAAGTCAATAAAGTTCTAATATACACCCATGTAAATTCACAAAGTGCACGCAATATGCAAAAGCGCATTTTGCATAGGTGCTGCGCCCAGCTGCGTGTACGTGTACGCCATGATGTTATCATGGTTATGAGTCTCGCCTATTGAATGATAGTTTCTTTTGTGTCTAAGCGCCTTAGTGCAAAGTTTTTGGTTTAGGTGCTATAAATTTAAATTGTTGATTGATTGACTCTATGGCCATATTTTGGTGATGATTGAACTAAAAAGTGTTATACTTTGTATTTTGACACTGCATTCTACACACCAGATGAATATTTTCAAAAGTCTAGAAATAGAAAAATGAAAATTGGTAATAATCAAGTGAAGTGACATAATGTCCCATTGAAAGATAGAAATGATTACAGAGGAAGTCAGCTAGTCAGGATGCATTGATATTTTCATATATACCTGGGGAAGGAGGTAAGAAGGGATATCAAACTTATTTTTAGCATTTCCGTGTAGAAATTTCTAGCCACATAGAAAAATGTGACTTGATCATGAATTGAAATATCACTTGATGAAATATATATGACCAAATCATGAGTTGTGAAGTGATAATGAAACAGGTTGAAGTGTCTACTCCTGATTCCAGAAAAATACAGCACCCATTTTAATTGTTATTAAAAAATTATGTCCTGCTTTGTCAAATGAAATATAGCTTCGCCTCGCGAAATGGAAAAGTCAGCATTTGAATTTTAATATTTGGCCTAAAATATTAAAATTTGGTTTCATTGCCAGCTAGTTGCTTCATTTGGTAAATTATCATAACAATTTTTAATCCAAAAAAAAAAGTGCTGTATTTTTCTGGAATCAGGAGTAAGTGTCAAAATAGCACAAGGACAAAGACTAATCCATTATTTTGAGAATCCAGCATACAAACTTTAGAATTATTGTTTGAAGTGAAATTGTACAAAATAATGCACACTACTGAGATGTTGATGCTTCAAATGCATGAGCCCCGAAGGTTCGGGGGAGTGCATTAGACGCATCAACATCTCAGTACAAGTGCATAGGCCTATATTGTACAATAATTATTTTTCGAGCAACAAGTTTCATACACAAGAACAAAACCTGTGATTTTTGTATAACAAAATTTTCATTAAAAGTATTGAAAATTACAAGTAAATATAAAGGCATCAACCTGCAAGAAAAATAGACAAATCTGAAAGCACTGCACGTATGCACCAAGTGCATGTCCATGCATTATACACAATCAATGCATTGGTCACATTTTCTCATGTTTGTTCTGATTGGTTCTCGCGATCTAAGAGTGTATGAAACATGGTTGTTGAAAGATTGGCTGGAAAATGGCTGAAACTTGCAGACGATTTCTCAGTATGATAATTTCACTGTCTTGTGTTGCAACATTGAAGTGGTTGGGTCATTGGACTAATGGAATGGAGCACTTCAGCTAGCTCCCAAGCTCGGAGATCTACATGATGATGTGTTATGCTAAATGTGTTAACATTTAATAAATGTAAATTCTCCATAGTGTACACACTTGCCCACTTTTGGCCTCATCTTTTATTTAAACTGACTTTGTGTATATGCCCCAGGGTACAGATATTGATATAATTACTTCAAATCTACCAGATGTATATAAATAGATCTTGCTTTAACAAGTTATCATTATAATACAATACATAATAATCAATTATTATTGATACGCCCACTATGCCATTCTACTAATGACCCGATTCTCTTAAGATGAGTAACAATTAAGCTGTCACACGCTAAAGACATGGAGGGTATACAAGAATCATGTGGTATCAAGGATTCTCGAGTACTAATAATAGTAATATACTATAGGATAAGCCACTCGTTTGCGCAAATGAAGTCAGTCACACACCCAATGCAGTGGCGGATTTAGAGGGGGGCGCACGCGGCGCGCGCCCCCTCTATTTTGTGCAGATCGGCGTCTGACTCTGTGTATTTTTGCAGAGTGGCGCCTGACTTTGTGTGGGCGCCGAGCCGCGGCGGCGGTGGCGGTGGCACGGCGCCCCCTCTATTGAAAATTCCTGGATCCGCCCCTGCAATGCACGATCATGCATGTGATGGCATAGCTGTGTAGGAGTGTATTACCTGTGGAAGAGATGATGCATGTTTACGTCATCGTTTAAAAAAAAATTAAATTGCGAAAACCGACATGCCTGAGCATTACCAGGACGTTACTACTGTCTGTTCAATTAGCTTAGATTCTTGAATTTTTAAGATATTTGAAAAAATACAAAATTGCGGTCAAAGTCATCAAAGAAAAGTGTTAGCACAGCCTTAGACCTAACGTGATTTATACTTTTCAAATTCTAAAGTTCAATTTAAAACCCTATTTCTTTTCAATTTTGGTCTTTTCCCGCGATATTTTCAAAACAAGCCGTAGAACGTCGGGTACCATAAACTTTTTTGAATCAATCCATTTAGAGCAATGGGGACGCCGGACGATAATATGTCACAATGCGCTGAGATAGTATTTATTCGACCATCCGCATCAAGAATTGTCCAGCAAAATAGCTATAGTTGTCAGTAGGCCTATTTCAGATTTGTGTTGAAATCCTACTGTTGAAACATTACCTTATTATTTATGAACTACATGTAAGTTTCTAAAATAGACCCAGCTTATTTATAAATTTATTTATTTATTTATTTATTTATTTATTTATTTATTTATTTATTTATTTATTTATTTATTTATTTATTTATTTATTTATTTATTTATTTATTTATTTATTTATTTATTTATTTATTTATTTATTTATTTATTTATTTATTTATTTATTTATTTATTTACTTACTTACTTACTTACTTACTTACTTACTTACTTACTTACTTACTTACTTACTTACTTACTTACTTACTTACTTATTTACTTTGCGAATTTATTTTGCGAATGGATCTGAGAAGGTGTAGGCATTTAGGCCTATTATAAAACTACACATTTATTTTCAATTAGTTATTTCGTCACTTATTTAAGTCACTGTATCTGAAAATGTGAAGCGAATGCTGATATTCTTGGGAAGGAATGATGGTATTAAACAAAACTCAATTTACATTGTAAACCAGTTGAAATAAGATGGAAAAAAAATGTTTAGGAAAAAATAATGCTCAGAATAATGTTATGCATAAAACGTAATCGCGCCATATAATTTCGTGTAACAAAAACCGGTGGACCATCATCACCTATAGAACCTATCCAATAACCGAACGGTATAACAATAGAGGCCCTGCATCATTTTATCGACTGGCTCCAAACAAAGGATTTGAACCGTGTCCTTCACCGTAGTTATGGCGGAGTGCAGTTCATTCAATCAAATGTTGTCATCAACCTATTTGATCGTAGTGCAGGGTTATGTGTGTGAGACGAACTGTCACGGTAGATTGCAATCATGCTTTTGTTGAATGCATTTGAGTAGTCCGCCATATTTACGGGATGATATGTCACATGCAAGGCCTCTATTGAAATGACAGGACAGATTGGTGAACAGGTTGTTTTGCTATATTGGATAGGGTCTATGCCCTAAGTTGAGAATGGACCGTCCCACTCGATTTGTAAAAAGGTCGCGAACCCTTTGGGTGGATCCAAGTAACTGCCTAAAATGAAGCAAAATTGAAAAGAAATCGTGTTTTAAATTGAACTTGGGAATTTGAAAAGTATAAATCACGTTGGGTCTAAGGCTGTGCTAACACTTTTCTTTGATGACTTTGGCAGCATTTTTTTATTTTTTCAAATATCTTAAAAATTCAAGAATCTAAGCTAATTGAACAGACAGTAGGTGTACTGAAAAAGCCTAGCAACTGTCACTCAAACTGCCGATGTGTCAATTAAACTCCCGTAAAGTGACTTCACTTTTTATACAGGGTTTGAATACGAGTGTCACGGCCCTGGTGTTATTTGAATTTTTGTAACAACTTTGAATGATAAAACCTTAGGAAGACTGATATTGGACTCTGTAATTTGTGACATTTACATAAAACTAAGACGGTTGCTACACCATGGCAGCTTCTTCATTCACACACAGAAAAATTTTTACACAGGTTATGTAAAAAATATATATAACATTAGGTAGCATATGAACTCCAAAACAAATAGGTATTTTTTACATAACCATGAATTATGTAAAAATAACATAGCAGATAAGTAAAAAATACTACGCATATTAGGTAAAATATTTACATAACTTTAATGTAGATTTTTTTACCTCAGCTGTTAGGTATTTTACTGCATAATTGTTATGTAATTTTGTAATGATTGTCGTAGCATCATGAACGGCTGATCGCGGCAATGCGCTGCAATGTCAATTCCAATGTTGATAAATCTAGTAAATGAACCCATAAATAGCAATTTTGAATGTCTCAAAGAAATCCATGCATAACTTATAGAACGAATCTCCAGTTTGGTTCCATGCAGCTTAAAGGATGACTCCAGCAATCACAACATTATACCTTATATGTTAGAAAAATAATTATCATGCACAACTCATGTGGTTTTATTTTTAAAAAAATTAATATTGACCATAAAAATGAATAAAAACAGCCGGCTCTCAACACGCGATATATTCAAAATTCCCGCGCCGAAATTGTCCAGTGCAATGACGTTGTGGTTATTTGTGCTCAATTGTTGTCAGCCTTTGTCAGCTCAATTGTTGTCAGAATTTTGAATATCGCGTGTTGAGAGACGGCTGTTTTAATTCGTTTTTATGGTCAATATGAGTTTGTTTAAAATAAAACCATGTGATTCGTGCTTGATAATTAATTTTCTACCATATAAGGCATAATGTTGTGATTGCCGGAGTCATCTTTAATGACTTCGAAACCTACCTATTTGAATGACTTTTCAGGAGACAGCGCTACACGATCACATGCACGTCGTGTCCGCCATTGCTTTCGGTTCGGCGCTGTATTTTCTGACCTGAAATAGGTAAAAACTACATAAATTCAGCAAAATATCGGGCCAATATATGTTTTGCCTTTCGAATAGGTGCATTTTAAAATTACATAAAAACCGGTAAAACATTTTGATGACATTTTACTTAACCTGTGTATAAAATTGTCGAAATTATACACAACATCATTATACTTTGTATTTTTTTTACATAATGAAGCTCCGATTTTTCTGTGTGAAGCAGTGTATATACAAGGCTGACCTAGCTAAGTTAAAGTGATATAATTATAAACCACACTCAAACATTTTATCGTTTTTTTCACTCCAGGAAGAATTTTCAGTGGTTTGTAAAAGGAACCATAAACTTATAAAAGGATCTTTGAGAACCTGTTGTGATTGGATTAAAAGCCTGTGGAACCTTTGATGGCTCTTCATAGGCCTTTAAATTATAAAGAATCGTCAAGTGTGAGGTAGAGTAGAACCATTTGTACATTTTATGCTAGAGTGAAGCTTCCTCAAATGTATGGATTCTCTCAAGTACCAGACCCGGGTACCAGTAGACAGTTTAAGCAAAATTTCTTCCCACAAAATACTAGTAGTAGGGTATTAGTTAGGGAAAGAATTTTGATCATACTGACTTCAACGATCTGGTAGAGAAAGAAACCCAGGCCCGGCCCCCCAACTCAACACAAAAGCTCACAACCATGAGTGTTACCAAATCTTTCAAATACCCCCTTTTGCAATGATTTTTCATCACATTTATCCCCTTTTTCATACAAAATCGAGGACAAAATTAGGCCAAAAACAACCCCTTTTTTGTGGTTTTCAATGACTAGAATTTCCAACACCCATTTTAAATGACTAGAATTTCAAACACCCCTTTTTCAATGACACTAAATATTGCCAAAAAATTACTAGATTTTCTCATGAACCCCTTTTATCCAAATTTCGCGGACAGTGCAAATTAAATGCCCCCTATTTTGCTTATTTCACAGTCAAATTTCGCCGATAGTCCAACTTAAATACCCCCTATTTTGCCAATTTCGCGGTCCTTGCTACTGGTAAAAAAATTACCCCTTTTCCGCGCTTTTTGGTAACTCTCATGGTTGCCTATTTTGGGTTGAGTTGGGGGGCCGGGAACCCAGGATCCAGGATTAGTGATGTCAAGTGTGGTGGTTGCACCTGTTCAATAATATTCAATCCTTTCTAATAAAGAATATCTCTATTATCTCTATATTAGTGCAAATTCATCATGATGACTAGCTTTACTGAAATTTCACATCTAGAGAGGCTTGTGTCATCATTATGTGTCATCCTTCCCTACACTTTTTTCAGTCAGTCAGCATGGTCTAGTCAGGTACAAGGCATCTCATCTTAGAAAGAGGGGCATCTGCTCTACTCTGTGGTAAGTGTGGTTAAGTGCAAGATCCAGCTTATCCAGTCCAGGAACCCAGTTTGTGAGATGATTTTTGTCACGTGACAAAAATACTCTTAGCTTTCTATTAAGCCTTTATTTATGATGTATTGTCCCTGTATGCAGTTTACAATTATTTAAAACATGAGAGTACAGATTTAATATTCACATTATTTTGCAATCTGAAAAAAACCATGACCAGGATTGTCCAGAGGATGATTTAAGGAAGCCCCATCATGCACTGCAAAAGTGTTATCACTAGAGTTTCAACTGCCACTTTACCTTTCAAATCCCATTGAACTCTGTGCAAAACATGTTGTTTTAGAATTGTGCGTATGTCATTATTACTTGGTCGATTTCAGAACAAAAGTGATGTGTGTTTAAAGGATAATTCACACCTTCTGTAGATAACATAAAATGTGAAATCGACTAGCATCTTCACAGCGTTTTTTATGTAAATATAACTGTACAAATTCAAATTAAACCATGCACGTGCAGTATGTCTATATGCAATGGGGGAGTAGTGGTGTCATGTTCGCTCACACAGCTATGCTAACCGCAAGTAACATATAGTGGAATGTTGGGAAGTGCTTAAATCATCCTCTGAGGATTGTCTGACATGTCTATAAAAATCAGCGGACACTATTTTTAAGCATCAAAAGGGCAGACAAACCTTTTTTAGAAAACTTAATGCAAATGGGCTATAGTTTGTACATTGAAAGACTCTCTATGCATTTTGACTTGATTTCTGCAGGGAAGTGATTTCTGGTAAAAATGAAGTGTCAAATCAAAATATTAATCCATTTGTGTCAAATTTAACTACGGAAATTAGGCTTGATTCTGTGTCAAGATTCTGTGTTAAGTTTGCAATGAACAGATATTTTAGTTTGTGTGATGGTTAGCTAATCAAAACAAATACAGATACAGGCCGGAACGAATTTTAAAGTGGTGCGGCCAAAAGTGGGGGTCTGGGGGTGAAACTCCCATTGGGGTTTGAAGGGGTAGAGCCCCTCATGGGGGTCTAAGGTGGCGAAATCTCCTTTAAGCCAGAGTACTTTTGAAAATGAATGTACAATTTCAATAGAAATTATAGAACTATAAACTGCAAAACTATGACATTAAAAATTAGATTTTTTTGTGTGAATTTATTTATTGTTATTTTGAAAAAAAATTTAAGGCTAAAAAGTGGTGCAGCTATGGGCCCCACTTGCTGCAGCGGTTCCGACGGGCTTGGACAGATAGGAGTAACAAGAAATATTAAAGCATATTGACAGGTTTTGTTGGGGTATTGGACTGATATGGTTACATTTTTAGAATGTCCTCATTTTTGCTTCATGATATCGATGTAGGGCCTAGTACATTCATTATTTAACATCGTAATGAATGACAAAACAGGATGTAAAATGAAAATGATCAGAAAGCAAACGAAAGAAAATAAAACAGACAGTTAAACTTAACTTATAGATGAAATACTTTCTTTCTTTTGACTTCGTTCACTTGATTTGTTTGGGGAAATTTCATTTTCTTCAATTCTTCTGTTTTGATCCTTCCAAATAGACCTGGAAGCCAGCTTCTATAGGCGCTAAGCCTGACCTGTAGCAATATGCTTGTGATCCATAAGGACACAAGTGTGTTCTTGGCATTTGCCCCCCCAATATTTTTCTTGCCCCTAGTTTTGAGGTAAAACTCATAAATTGTGTAAATTTCCACTTTTTGCAGCAATTTTGCGCAAAATTGGTCCCCTGAAGTTCACTTCGCTCCCCCCCAGAAAAAATTTGTGGTGCCGCCACTGATAATTAATTGTGGTTATACACATACCTCAGCAATTAAGAAGTTCACTGAGTAAACAACAAAATTTGTACACACGGATAATTTTCATCAGCAATTACGACACGATCATGCTACAAACCGGCCCAATGATGGAAATTTTCAACATTCGCAAATTATGACATGTTTGTAGTATGCCAACGACAATGAGCAGGCACACGGTACTAATATCATAATACGATTATGACACGATCGTAATCGATGGGAAAAAACCCACTCGTGTGGACCGGGTCTTAAACATTTGTACACAAAAATAAACATTGTTTGTTTGTGACTGGTATACATTATGAAACATTGTACCTTATTTACTTTTCATTATTGTGTCAATTTATTAGTTGACAAATATGTGGCACAGACATGACCAGATAAAGTTTCCCTTCGTTTAATGCTAATTACGTGTTAATTTATCCTTGGTTCATTTACAGGACAGGAAAGGAAGAATATCACATTTTCCTGTAGGAATTTAAGCAAGATCAGTTAAACCGTCACCATTATGTAATTTTTAGTTAACAGTTCTTTCAAAATGGCTCAAAATGGATGATTGTTGAGTGAGTCATGAAATGGGCAATGAATATACTAAGTAATTGCATGTAATTATTGGGACTTGTTTATGTAAACAGGTGAAGAGTTCTGATGCAAAATACAATACACATAATAATTAGGCAGACATGATGACAGCTCAGTAGGCTTCAAGCCTGGCAAATTGTCCCATCAGGGCCCAAGAATGTTTCTGCATGGAAAACCCATTTCATTTATTAACAGTAGCAAAGCCAGTGGGGACAGAGTGCCCCCTGACAAAAAATGAAAGAGAAAAGTACCCCTCTGACAAAATATGAAAGAGAAAATCAGGAAGGCAAAGGAAAAGAAAAGGGGCAAGGAGCCCATTTTCCACCAAAATTCATCCCAACCATACATTCATTCATTCATTCATTCATATTTATTCAGTACTCACATAAAAATTATTACAGCACATATGATAAAAAGATACATTATAATTACATACAAGATGTGGTCAATTGCATGAAAAACCAGATATAACAACGAAATGTATGGATTATGGAGTAAACACCAGATGAGTACCAAGGATAGCCCAAAAAGCCTCAATAAAAATTGAGGCTTATTTCCATTGGGGTCCTTGAAGAAAAAAGAAATGGGGGAAACAAGCAGATCAGGCAACAGAACCAAATAAATAAATAAATAAATAACTCCCAATAAATAAATAACTCCCAAACCCAAAATATTGCACATAAAATAACTAAATAACACCCAAACCCCATATATTGCACATAAATACGACCAAAAGGAAAAAGATCAAACCCCATCAATACCTGATGAAAGATCTCTGCTCAGTTATTATGGCTTGATCCATCAGATGTTTTTTGACGGTTTTTTTAAATTGGGTCAAATTGGTGATCTGCTTGATGGAATTTGGTAAAGAATTCCAATGTTTGATGCCACTATAAAAAAAAGGTGTGAATAACATTACCGTGGTCTCTTGGAACAACAAAATTGTATGGGCTATCCCTGGTACCGTAGTTATGCATAAGCCAAAATAGTGTAAAATACTAAAAAGTTTGCATGCACATTGTCCCAATTGGGCCCTTTTCACCCAGATCATGGGGAAAAATAGTGTAAAATACAAAATTTGCACGCACATTGTCCTAATAAAGCCCTCAGAGACTTGTGCATTCTCTCTCTAAAAAAACCCAGTATATGCAAAATTATGCATTTACAAAATATTTTGCCCCCCCCATTTTATTTTGCCCCCCTCCCCGAATAAGAATGCCCCTGTCTATTAAAACAGACAATTAACTGGTATACTTAAATGAAAGTTATCCTTATTTACTATTTGTTATGTTGTTTGTGGGAAACTTGTAGCACAGATAACATGATAAAGTTGCCCTTAATTGTTTAATGCTAAGTGAGTGTTAATTTATACTTGGTTCATTTACAGGACAGGAAAGTCAGATTCATGTTGATATTTTCCTGTTGAAATTCAATCAAGGTCAGTTGAACCACAGAAATTTTATTTCAAATTTCAAAAGGAATAAAATAAATTATTGACCAACATTGTAACAAATTGTGTTAATTTATATTTCAGAACATTTAAGATTTTTGAATGCTATATATTCATTGTTCCTCCCTATAATCAGGAAATTTTTGTATCATTCAAATTTCATGTTTTGAAGAGAATTTTGCGGCATGAAATTTTCGTAAATTTATACGTTTCCCTAAAGGCGTAGGAAGAAAAAATATTCACATGCATGGAAATTTAGCGCATCAACTGAACATACGAAATTGGTGATATTTTTTATGCACACAACCATATCATGCTTTACAGTTTTACAAGGCATCTCATAGCAATATTTATACAAGACAGCCTTTAGATACCGTATTTCCTAGAATAGTCGCTCCCCTTCAAGTAAAGACCCACCACCTTTTTCAACGAAGATGTGTCAGAAATCCTGATATTTCCATGCTATCTTGTGTAGTAAGCTTTACAAGGTGCATATATGATCGCTAATGGAATCGGTAATTGGCGAAAATCTGGTCGTAAACCCGGAAGTGAACCCGGAAATCATCGTTCCTAAGTTAATAGTTCGTCATTTCAGCGTGGGTTTTAAAGTTACCTAATGATTTTAATGGAAATTAAAATTCTATAAATGACCAGTCAAATAAAAAAAAGTCTGGAAAAATGCAATGCCCCCAGGGGTGATTATTCGAGGAAATACCGTATAAAGTGAACTTATGATATGTTGCAAACTTACCTTCAGTTTATCATTTATCTTATCAATATTTGGGTACTCCAGTCAGGCCATTTCAGCAAATTTAACAACAGTGTGTAGATAACCTTGCTTGGTTTTACATTTATTTGGAAATCAATATTATACAGGCTGATTCAAAAAGAAGTAAACTCATGTTAAAAGTGGGTAAACCTGATTGAAAATCTCATCCCCCACTTTATCTCATCAAAATGCTGATTTTGGTATCAGATGAAAGCTCGTATTTTTCTTATAAACATATTGAAATTTGGCATTCTGAAATCGGTGTATTTCGAACAAATCATCAAAAACTGCGAATTAGTCTCAAATATGGTATACCATAGTTGAGACTAATTAGGTAGTTTTTTGATGATTTGGGAAATACACTGAGTTGGAACTTCTAATTTCAATATGTTTATGAGAAAAATAGGGCCTTTCACTTGAAATCAATATATTACATGATCATGATGATTATCATTAATAAAAACACTGTAGACTACCAATATCACACTGTATAAATGTCGGTAATTCCATTAGGAAGTCACATTACAAAAAACATTTGCATTTTCTTTTTGCATGAGTGCTTGAAAGGGATGACATTTTATGTTTTACGTAAGTTTTAAAAAATTTGATTTTCAAAATATATCAGGTCACCTTCCTTTAAAAGAGGACATATCTGACAGTGAAAACTAACATTTTATGGCCAAAAAATACAATTCTATTTCTTATGGAAATGTTATAATATGGCTTTAAGGTCTTCAAGGGTGCTGTGTCATTTTTCAAACATGCCCCTGAAAGAATTAAGTCCCTTTAAAGCTTTAGAACGCTACACCTGATGTTAGACTTTAATAGCTTATCATAGTTCCAGATGACAGGGACATTACATCACCTCAGCATAAAATAGGTATACAGGTAACTTGCTGTCAAAATCAGTGCTAAAATTAAATCGGTAGGCCTGCTTCGAGGAAATAATGCGGGCAAATTAATTAAGACCAAAATAAATCGCTTAAACCACAGATCCTGGAGAGACAGGATCTGTGCTATAACTAAACCTAAGGATCTTGTATATTGCACAATCTATGACAAATTAAGCCATAAAAGAACAAAAAACAACAACCAGAAAAAGATGCTACGCTGTCAGTTTTTGAGTTTGATCAGTCTTTTAAAGAGTAAAGATAAGAGAAAATGTAGAATTAGTAAGATAAATATGTGTAGCATGGATGTCTGAGTTTTGGGCTACCATATTTTGTCTGGGGGGAATGCCCCCCCAGTCAGAACTCTTGTATATATATGGATATAAATAACATTGGGCCAAATTTATGATGGACCAAAGTATGTGTGGACGCCTAGACAAAATATCTTTTGGCCCAAAATATTTTGGATGAATTGAATTTTGACAAAACAGCATTGGACTAACTGTATGTGGACAAAACAAATTTAGACAAAATATTATTTGGTGATGGAGATAATTGCACAATAATTGGTGGATTTTGGCACTTGTGCCAATAATTGGCCACAAAACTAATTCAAACAGGGATAGTTGTGTGAGTTAAGCATGGAAGAATGGCTGTGGAAGCATGAATTGTGAAAGTCAAGAAAACTGATTTGCGGTACAAGGCATTATTGAAGGAAAAAGAAAGAAAAAACACCAAAATGCATGATTCTACTGATCTTTAATATCGATTAATATAAATCACTTAAGCCTTGAAGTGAGATATTGATGATTTGGCATTCAACAACTCCTCCTATACCTTTGTACAGGAGCCAACCGTTGTTAATCCGTGATGAATCCACACTTTAACTGTAGCGTATCACTGCTGAACGCCGAGCGAGACTACTACGCGAGAGCGCGTCAAATTCGTCATGCCTGGAACCTTTGTGCGTATGCAAGCTTACAAGTTGAATTCAGTATTTTCAGATAGCGGCTAAATTTTGCCGCTTTATTCTGTAGTTTTATTGATGATATTAACAGAGAAATCATCGACGTTTTTGTAAGGCTTAGTGACAATGATTAACTGACATTTCCCTGTGAAATAATTGTGAATTATACAATCTTTAGCTTCTTTTCGTTGTTGAAAGGATTCAATCATGTTTCACCGTTGTTCATCACCGCTTAACAACTGCGTCCGGTAGCGTCAGTGTGGTTTACTTATCGGGCAGCTAAAGCTGCCCTCGCTAAAAAACCACGCAGACGACGCTGCCACATCGTTGTTAAACGGGATGAACAACGGTGAAACATGATTGAATTCCTAATTCAGCCCATGCAGTTTTCCAAATTTGTCTCTTGTAGTATGTAGTATGCAAATAGAAGGTGTGCTTGGATTAGTAACTTCCTTTTTAGTCATCACCTACATTTAGGGAAAACGTCACCATTTCTCTAGGGTGACAATTTTGGTTTTCAATACTAAGTATTTGGATATGATGTCTGTTTGATATACAGTCCCATCCTTTAGTGAACATGAATCATTAATGCTATTCTGTTATGGAACAAACCAAAAGTTTGTTGACATTCTATAAATGAAAATCCTTTTGTTAGGGTGAGGGTGTCAAAAAGTCTGATTACTCTTACTCCGTCGACTCTTACTGTCGGGCATCAGTGATGGCTCGCCATAACCGCCTGTCCTGCATGCTGGTCTCAATTTCTGCCACTGTATATCCTGTGTCTTGTTGAAGCAGGTCTACAAAGGTCTTCTTGGGACATTTTGGTTCTTTTTCCTTGTGTGGGCTTCCATGTAACCAGATCAGATGTAATTCTCCCTTTGGCTCTCTTACAGTGTCCTTCAAACCGTAGCCGTCTTGTGCTGATTTTGGAGGTCACAGGTGGAATGTCCCCATACAATTCCTTATTGGTCATATGCATTTTCCAGCTTACATTTAGTGCTGATCGTAACATTCTTGTATAGCAGCCATCCATTGCTTTACCAATTTTCTTGGTATAATGGTCCAGGTTTCACAACCATACAGCAGGACGCTTTCTACAGTAGCTTGGAATAGATGTATTTTGAGGTGTCTGGGTAAGGACGATTTCCAAATATGATTGAGCTTGTTACAAGCTTTCCATGCCATTGCCTTTCTTACTTTGATGTCTTGCTCAGTACTCCTGACCCACGACCCCAAGTACTTGAAGTCTTTTACTTCTTCCAGTAAGCTGCCATCCTCGGTTTGGATTTCAACATCTGATGAATGGTTGTACACCATGAATTGTGTTTTCTTCGCATTCATGTGTAAACTCAAGTGAAGTGCAGCATTTTCTATGTTTATGAGCAATTCTTGTGCTTGGTTGGCAGTATCAGATAGTAGCGCACGTCTGCGAAGTCAAGATCAGTGATGTTCAGTGGACCAACACGTCGGCTTTTTCTAGGTTTTATTGTGAAGCCTAATCTCTCCTCCCTGCCATCTATTGCAGATCTGAGGCAATATATAGTCTAGAACG
Organism: Amphiura filiformis; assembly: GCF_039555335.1. NCBI lineage: Eukaryota > Metazoa > Echinodermata > Ophiuroidea > Amphilepidida > Amphiuridae > Amphiura > Amphiura filiformis. The sequence continues at coordinate 89,799,741 of NC_092628.1, read as the reverse complement.
ATGATGAACAGATATGGTGCCAGCGTATCACCTAAGCACCTTGTAGCTATTCCTCACACTTGCTCCAAATGGGTAAATGCCTTTCTTTCTTTGGGAATCACTGTCATATAATTTCTGGATCTGCCCCTGCTAAGTGTGATGATATTTAGGGATTCAATCATGTTTCACCGCTGTTCATCACCGTTTAACAACAATGTGTCCACGTCGCCTGCGTGGTTACTTCGCGAGGGCAGCTTTAGCTGCCTGTGCAAAGTAAACCACGCAGACGCGCTGGACGCAAGTTGTTAAATGGTGATGAACAGCGGTGAAACATGATTGAATCCCTTTCAACAACAAAAACAAGCTAAAGGTTGTCTAATTCACATGATTATTTCATTACGACTGTCCGTTAGTCATTGCCACTCAACTTTACAAGAAGATAGGTGACATCTCTGTTGATATCGGCAACAAAACTAAAGAATAAAGCGGCAATGTTTAGCTGCTCCCTCCAAAAATACAGAAGTCAACAGAACAACATGTTTATGCATGCAAAGTTCTAGGCATGACGAATTTTACGGGGTCACACGAAACGCGTATGCGCTCAGGAAAAGTGTGGATTCATCACTGATTTGCAACGCACGGCTCCTGTACAAAGGTATAGGAAGAGTTGTTGAAAATTATGAAAATAACATGATGAATGTGTAAAACAAAACTGAGTAAACGCTGTGTTTCTTCTTTTTTTCCTTATTTAGTGCCTCCCTCATATGTATGAGTATTATCGCACTGCGTACAGACAAGCTGCACTTATTTTTACTCTGGAACCTAGAGAAGATGAGTGTATTTTTGAAGTACAGTCAACAGTACTGGGATGATCCCCTGCTCTTTTCGAATAGCCTGTGACGTTCTTTAACATGCACATTAATGTGAGAAAATATCCATGTACACGGGACCGACAGCTTAAAGTGCCCTCCCAAGCACTAAGCAAGTAGAGTGAAGTGCCTTGCTCAAGGACACAAAGAGCCAGCCGAGCTCAGGCGGACCTGGGATTCGAACCCTTGACCCTTGGATTCACAGTCCATTGCCTTAACCGCTAGGACACGCTCCCCTACTTCTGCTGTTTGCAGCTTATCAAACTGTCTGAACTTGATAATACAGCCCTCTGGTGATGTAAAACTTGCTATTTGAAGCTTTGTGACATGGCTTGAAAATATTGACTTTGTGTCTTGTAGTTACGCATGACTTACTGGAGGAAACGTATCAATTGAGCATGTCTTTATAGATTAAGAGCCCATTTACACAAGTCGACTTGAGACAAATTTGAACTTGATTTTGTTCGTGTGTAAAAAATGTCGTTGCGTTTTGAACTCAACTTCAAAAGTCAATGATTCTAATGATGACCCAGAGCAACTTTTATCAAATTCAAACTGACTCAACTTCAAACTCGACTTATGGAGTGTAAAATGAATACACAATTAAAAGTTGATCATGAAACGTGTAAATAAAACATATTGAAGCTTAAAAGGTTTTAAATGGAACAAATTTGTGTGAAACACCCCTATAGGTTAAATACCACTAATTATGTATTACACGGGTTTCAATGGGAAAATGCCTAATTTCGGGTGGAATTTTCTCATATTCAGAACTCTCACAGTTCAATGCCACTAATATCAGGTGAAACTATATGATTTTGATGCAAAATGATCAAAAATTCGAAATTGGTTGACCCGAGACTTTTCTTGTTTTAACACACTGAACTGTAAACACCTTAAAATGACAGTGCGCCCTCAAAGCTGAAAGTTACAATATGATAGGGCGAATATTTACTAAAAACCAAAGCCGTGCGTATGAATTTTGGTACTATTACATCAAAAATGTCATATAATGAGAGAAAATGTACCATTTTGAAGCATCAAACTCTAAAAAGTACTTTTTTGGCTACATAACTTGTTCAATTTCAGCGATTTTAATGCAGTCTTTTCGAATGCCATGAAAACAAATAGTTACTCATCGTATTTCAATGTATCGCCCAGGCCTATTAGTGGTATTTAACCTAAATGTGCCTTTTTAAAAGCTGAAATGGTCAAATATGAGATTAATTTCATGAAAATCACATGCACAGAGGCATTTCTCTTCTCTTTTTCTCCAATTTCTCTACTCTTTTTTATACAAGAGGGCACGTGCCAGTTTAAAAAGGGCTGTATAAGCTACTGAAGTGGAGCTTGTTTACAGTCCAAAATAGCTACAATGCATGATATTATATGATTGTGCAGAAAATCCAGATTCTGTTCCCCCAGGAAAAAAAAATTAAGAAATAACAAAAATAGTGCAACAAGTTTGATTTCACAGTATGCAGATAATTGGAAGTTTTATCTTTAAAATATCTTTATGCAATATTTCTCTTTCCTTTCAGATTGACCTGTGAATGTGATCAAGACCGGAAGAAATAAAATGGCGGATATCGATATCCTTGGTATTGATGAGCTGCTGGTGGTATTCAACTTATTAAACCTGTTTGACAAACTCACAGCAATGAGGTGAATACGTGGCAAATGAAAAAGTATACAACAATTTTGTCAAGATATTTTCCATAAACTTCAACCACTTTTCTAATTGTGGTTTTATATTTAATGCAAAGATAAATTCAAAATTCTTCAAGCAGGATTCATCTTGTGAAAACTAGTTTCATGGTGAGTCCTGAGTAGTGGATGAAGCCCATGTTTGCACTAGGCAAAAGCGCATACCATATAGAAATGGTCAGCCCGTACTTCACCATGTAGCCAGTTTGTTTGTTGTTGGTTTTTTTTTGGGGGGGGGGGTGCAAATTTCCAAATGCAGACCTTTTCAAGAGATTTCATCAGTAAAATGAAGGCCGTTACCCCCTCTGCAATTGGTCTCTAGAGCCTATATTTTAGACAAATTTCACAGAATGTTCATGATTTAGGGTATATTGATCTAAAGCAGATATTTTACCAATTCATGGTGGTGCATCACAATGGCAAAAGGCTCTTCGGTCGTGTGCATATGTAGATGGTTGACTAAATTAACTGGCAATATTTTTGGAGACCTGCTGCAAACCGCTGTTACCTCTGAACATATATTGTGGTTGTGCAAGTGATATAAACATCAATTTTGCTAAACACAATCATGACAATAAAGCAGTTTACTCTTGATTCCTTCAATTTCCTAGGATCCCTTTTTGTAAAGTAAGATTGTGGAAGCTTGGTGGAGAAAGACCTAACATTAAAATAAACACATCACAAGAAATAAGTCCCCCTCTGAAAATTTCGTCACAACATCGCAAAGTAAAACTTCGTACCAATAAAACTTATTTAGAAATAATTATATGATTGTTTACTAAGTGTTGTGTGAAAACAAAAGATGTCCATGACTTAATGGCTGAATGAACCCAAATTGAAGACAAAAGCTGCCCTTTCCAAAAGTCACAAAGTAGGCCTATGCTTGTTAACTGCAAGGTGTATTCGCCATCATAGTGCACGTTAGAATATGACCGTTGCTAGCTTTGTTACGAACCACTGATCGAAATGATCACAACACAAAGCCAATGGCATATCAAAATTCGGAACAAGTGCATGAGCCCAGGCTTGGAGCAGTAACCAATGGTTACTAACGTGCACTACGACAGCGAATTGGGACAAGGAATGGAACTGGCCATCTTACAACTCACTGTGTTGAGCTCAATGCACCAAGGGGATTTGCATGGCCGAATGATCAAGAATCGATACACATTAGAGTAAATGTTCACTTGGTGAACATTTTAAACTGCACATACCCACATGGGGTTTTAAAAGGAGGTAACGTAGACCGTTGTCTTAAAAGGAGGTAACGTAGAGCGTGTGTCATCATACAAGTACCTTGGCATCATGATAGATGACAAGCTGAACTGGCATATACATGTTGATCACATTGTTAAAAAACTGAACTCTCGCATGTATTGTTTCAGGAAACTGAATTTCTTTCATGTCAATTCTCGTATTCTCGCTTTGTTTTATGATTCAGTTGTAGCAAGTGTTTGGCGATATTGTTTACTTTGTTGGGGAGGGAACGTTACCATAGGGGACAGACAGAGGGTGGAAAGGGTAATTAAAGAAGCTAGTAGAATCATAGGCTCACCACGACAGGCTTTCGAGACAGTGTATACTGATCTTTTGTTGAAAAAGCTCACCGATGTGATGGAGGATCCCCAACATCCACTCCACCATCGCTTGTCATATCACCATAACTCAAAATCTGGTCGTATGCAACTGCCGCGTGCAAATACAGACAGGTACCTGAACTCATTTGTTCCTCAAGCTATTTTTTATCATAACTTGAAGTACCGTCGTTAATTTATGTTTTCATTCCATTTCTAGGGAGTACCCTTGAATTTCATTTTGCTTATAATATCTGTTTTTGTATAATGCTTGTTCTCTAATATGTAACGTAGTTTTATGATCTCATATGTGCATGTAATTTCCAGAAATGGATTAATAAAGTTTAACTTGACTTGACTTGACTTTAGCAACAAGCCATGAATCAACTTTTGTGACAAGCCTAGGCCTACTTTGTGACTTTTGAAAAGGGCAGTTTTTGCCTTCAATTTAGGCTCATATAGTCCTGAAGTCCTAAAGTCATGGAAATCTCTCATTTTCACACAACACTTAGTAATCATCATCATCATCATCAGTCGGCTGCGGAGCAGGCGACTACAAGGAAATTTGAGTAAACAGTCATATAATTATTTCAAAGTTAGTTTTATTGGTACAAAACGAAATCTTACAATGTTATGACAAAATGTTGAGAGGGGGACTTATTTCTTGTGCTGTGTTTATTATTTGATTGGCATAATGATATTATGGGCCCAAAATAAAAATAAAAGTACACACAATACAAAAATTTGAAAAAACACACACAATAATGATATATAAATACCGAATTTTAAAAATAAGACTAAAATAAAATCTTATTCTTATTATATTTCCATCAAGAGGCAAATTGTTTTTGTAAAAAACTCGGTAGGTTTTTAATTGTTAGTAGGATTATGCCAACCAAACAAATTTTACACCTACAGAATTTTTTGTTGCATTCGCTTGATAAGCATTTCATTAATCATGATTCTACAACTCTGTTTAATATTTCACCCATGCAGGGTTAACAGAAGATGGTACAACATCATCAAGAATACTCATGCATGGAAGATTATCAATTTTTATGATAGAGGTCCTGCCGACAAGAAAACATACAGGAGGTTTGTATCCAAGCAAGGTAAAATAGCAGCACTTGAGCTCCGGCCCTGTGAACAACATGACAGTGAATGGAGATTCCCTCACAATGAAGATGATGTCTTCAAGTTCCTTAATACTTATGCAGGTGTGGCATTACTACGAATTGATCTTCATGTTATTAGTGTGAAGATCATGCAATTGTTACACACAAATTGCCCTAATCTACAAACTCTCAACTTGTTTGCGCATTCTCAGGATTCTCATCTTGGATGGGTGGTCGATCTGGGTGAGACACACCTTATCCATTTTTCACCCAACATCAAACATCTTAGATTGTGTCTGCCGAGTGGCTATTGGTGGCTAGGATTTAACATATATTGGGAATGGACATCAATGAATAATGAACAACACAATGCTATGTATAGGCAGAAATTATTACGAGCGGAAATGCTCTTAACGCATGTTGCCCAATGCTCCAATTTGCAAAGGTTAACATTAGAATATGTTGACTGGAGTGATGCATCCATGCAGAAGCTGTTGACTCAAACTGGTCTACAACATCTTGAATTGCTCAATTGCTCCTTTCATGACCGGAATAGTCCAATTATACCAGATGGCGATGTTACTTTCCATGGCAACATAGGATCATGTGATTCCATTTTGACCACTCATGTCGGTTGCTTTACATCTTTAACATCATTTAGTCTGGGATTTGAGGCTACATTTAAATCACCAAACTTGCATGATTTTTTCTGTTCTATCAGTAGATGGGAGACTTTGAAAAAATTGTCATTAAAATGGGTAAATTATTCAGAAGAATTCAAAGTGATGATACCAGGGTTGTTGAATTTGGAGACTTTAGAGCTAGAGGGAGACTCTGTAACATCGTCAGTGGTAACCTTGGTTGGGGAACACCTAATAAGACTCAAAGTCTTGAAACTACGACATGGAACATATTCACACCAAAGTTTGAAATCATTAACCCACCATTGGATGCTAGAGGAACTTGCCATAATGGACCCTTACTATGGTGTCAGGTGCAGGGAACGCTTGGATTATGATTGGCTTTCTGCAATATATGACATAGTGGATACTCTGCCAAAAATAAAATATGTCAAGTTAGAAGGGCACAATTTATCTCATCCATTCACTCATTTCAAATATCCAGTTCTTAAAGGTGTTGACATTGAAGTGAGTGATGTTCGGCTCCAATAAGTGATCAAGTTAAGTTACATGTTAAAGCCTTAATATATGATTTTGGTCAAATTTTAATTTAGCTATTCTTTGCCAATATTATAAAATATTATTTAGTAACAACTGTCTGAAAGGTTTTCTGGTCATTTGAAGCCAAACTAATGAGGCAAAATGAAAGAAAACGCACTATCTTAGCCGCTTAACTGTGGGGGATTTAAATCATAATATGACTTTAATTTAAACTTGCTCTGTTGTCCTAGAAACAAAATAAATTTGGCTGAATCCAATTAGATGTAAGTTAGGACACGTGTCAACATTACAGATATGCCTGCCAAAAAATCAGGTTTGAAAACAAATTGCCAAATTCATTGTGAAATATTGTACATTATGGCTTTAAGTTAACTTGAGCATGACAATTTGATCATTGGCCTGGGAAAAGTTGCAAACTTCATTCCTGGGAAAATTGTTTTTGGACATAAATTTAAGGCCTGAAAAAAGAAATGTATAACAAAGGGAAATCATGTCTTCTTGGAGGCGAAATTTGAGTTTATATGCTTGGGAAACTCAAAAAACTCTCTCTATCCATTCTTCAGAACTATATCAATTCTACAAGATATAATATATCTGCAGCTGGCAATGACATGTGTTCCATATGTAACCCATCACATCAAAACTGCCCACTTCACGGCTGGCTTCATTGGCAGAAAACAATGAAAGAAGATGAGAAAATATAAAGAAAATAAATTTAAGAATTTTGAGCTTGTTTTGCCTCATAAAACATTTTTACTGTATCTGATTTCAACAAGTAAGGTGTCATTTTAAAGCTAAAGAACAACAGTTTATCCTAGTGTTGAAATCTCCATTTTCATTTCAGCTGCAAAGTGGTCGGTTTTGATATGATGGGTCACATATTATTGGAATGAGATTTTCAATCCTTTTTCAATTACAAAGGATTTGTCCCTTACTTCAATTACTAAAAGATTGAGAATCACTCCTATTGATTGATTAAAAGATTTGAAAATTCAAATCATTTGACTGAATATTTGACCGAAAATGATTTGTCCCTTATACTGCAATCAGCATAAGACTGAAAAATCAATTGTTTTGATTAAAATTAATATTGAATCAGAAAAATTAAGAGAATACTAGTAATGCAATGAGGAAAGTGGATGATGTAATATTATATGAACAACATAACACTCCTTAAATTACTACACCCCTGTCCAATTTTATGCTTATTTTTGCATTTTCTCAAAAATTATAGCGCATTGGGGACAAATAAGATATGTATATTATAGGGGCAAGGACTACAACTACTGCACTGGAAATTTTATTTCAGCACAGACAAGGGTTGTAGAGTTACAGTCAAAAATGAGGGGAAACCAATATTTGATCAATAAATCAATAACTACTTGCCTTGAGTTGCTGAATTTTCAGTACACTAGTTGAAGTCTGTGCCCCTATAATATACATATCTTACTTGTCACCAATGCGCTTATAGTTTTTGAGAAAATGCAAAAATATGCACAAATTGGCCAGGGGTAGTACTATTAAAGGGTCAATGAAATGAGAACCCCTATAATATAACGCAATCATAACTCACTCAGTGTAGAGGAAAATAATGTTTAATGTGCTTGCTTCCTGTATCATTTGTCATGATTTAATTTAACAGAATTTGAAGATAGATATTTAGTAGATATGAATAGTTTAAGATCCTGTTTCACTGTCATCTTTACATTATTCTCACTTATACCCATATTATATTATAATGTTTTGTAACAGTTTTAAATGGGGTACAACAATTGCCAGAAATGTATTATGACGTAGGTGCGTTTATCACTGGTTGCAATATCGAATTGCATGCATGAAGGGTAGGGTAATTTGATTCACACTTCTGGCACAACTGAGGAAAAAATCATTGTCTTCACTACTAAAATTGAGCTGACTTTTGAACCAAATACACTGCCTACTGGTATCAAAATCACAACATTTAACAGCAAGTCCTGGAAAGGTGCTGGAAGAGCATGGTCTGCAGTGCCGCCGAGAGCCCCCTTAACCCCCCTTGTCGGCGGCACTGATGGTCTGTACTGACATAGTTGACCAAACAGTTGAAGACTGAACAAGTTTGAAATTATCCCATGAACTGTGAATAACCTTAACTGGATTAAAGATAAACTGTAAAAGTGGTAGTATTCACCTGGACCATAATATTTCTCTAGTTTTCTTACATTGACCTATACCCTACTTAAAAAGAGTATATTTGTGCAATTTTATTTTCCTAGTATCTGCATTGAACTTGAAAAGTGCAAAATTTAATGTTCCGCAAAAATGTCCTCATTTACAGTATGTGGTGTTTCTAGAGTTGGTGCTTCCTATGAGAGGAAATTACTTCCATATAAAACCAAAGAGCAATAGGTCTACAGGCAGGGTTTGTAGGTTTTTGCTGCAAATGGAAAAAAACATGGTTTTGGTTTTTTCCACTTGGCAAAAAGGTTTTCCAGTTTAAAACTTGGCAAATGGCAGTTGATTACAGTCTAGTATGGGCAGACCCCATTAGTGTCACCTAATTTTGAACCATTTTAACAACAAAAACTTGCTCTACTAATATTAGTCCAATTGGCTTCATCATGAGTGTGCCATCAGTGCCAGGCGTCAGTGTGTGCACGTGTGTGCACGAGTATGTGTGTATAGTATTGAATCACACAGGTTGACCAAAAAACTGGCATGTTTACATGGGCAATCAAAGGCGTTACACCTGTAAGCAAAACACTGAGACATCACTCTCTTGTGGAAGCCAAATGGAATGTATAGAGCAAGTTTTGTTGCTAAATTAGTTCAGAATTAGGTGACACAGGTTATTGTTCTTGAGGAGGTAGATTGACCTGGAGAGACAGTGATAGTTGCCATAAGTTACCTTACCTGCACATTATTTGGACTACTGAGGTGAAACTGGTGGAATGTGGCAATTAGTGCCAGAACAGCATCTGTCAGGATAGTGCACCTGAGTGCCAAAATTAGGCTATTTTTACATGCTTAAAGACCCAAGGTCAAAAAGTTGGTAATTTTTCCTGATAATTTTTAAAGATGTCTAACTAAGTCTCCAAATTGCCTTTGGAAAGTGGTGTTTTAATATTGATTTCTGTAATTGGTAATTGGACTACATAGTATGTACACCTAGTACCTGAACAGCTGTTGCCACCTTGAGCATGTTGAGGTGGTTCAGTGCAAAACCTTTGGTATACCGGAAAAGTTCCAGCAAGCTGCTATGGCCTCAAAATGCAATCAGTTCTATAAAAACTATAGGCCTAATCAGTCAGGGATTGCTAGTATTAACATAGTCTCAAATGCATGGAAGTTTATTTTAAAAACTTAAAAAATATATATATATATTAAAAAAACAAGGCTACGGAACCCTATAAATCATTGTTTACCTTGGTATTTAAAAAAAGTAAACAGACTGACTGACCCTGACTTTGGAGCTCTAAGGGCAATCAATTTTTTTAGGCCTTATGGTTAGAATGACTCACCAAGGTCAAGAGCAAAAAGATAGCAGACTGATTCCTTCCTGTATATTAAGGGTACAGGGTGTCCCTGAAAGAACTGTATCATTGGGAACTGAATTTGTTTGTTATTTTATTTTATTTCAACGCATAAACCACACATGACTAAATAACCGATGTGGTTGAGGAATATATCACATACTTTTTCAATTTTGACAATTGACCACTCCGTTTTTGAAATAAAAGAATTTTATGAAACTATCTCATTTTTAATCTGTTCTAAGGAGTCAAATTTCTTATCAATGATAATAGACGCCTCATGCGCTGATGATAGTACTTCGAAGACAGATCATCGATTGATATTTGAATCTGTGGAAAGGCTTGAAAATGAGAGAGTTTCGTAAAATTCTTATATTTCAAGAACGGTGTGGTCAATTATCAAAATTCAAAAAGTATGTGATAGCTGATTTATTCCTCAACCACACCAGTTAATTAGCTATATTTAGTAGTGGCGTTAAAATAACCAAACAATTAAGTTTCCGACGACACAGTTCTTCCAGGGACAACTTGTATGTTCTCACCAAAATGTGAATAGGATTAATGCAGATAATTTTTATTTATTTTCTGTGTTACATTTTAAGAAAAAATGGTTCCAAGTAGAACTAGGTTCTTAAGCTATCCTATATGTGAAACCTTTTAAGGTTTTAAATAGTTCTAGAAGAACTAAAAAGGTTCTGCAAAGACCAAAAAGAACCATTTTAGACATGAAAAAGGTGAGATGGCCAAGTGCTTAAGGCGTTGCACTGTCAGTCGGGCTAATATGATGTGCGAGAGTTCGAGAGAGTTGCAAGAGTTGGGCTTGCCTTAGGTGAGAATTCTCTTCCTGTCTCAAAATGTTCCTATAATATAAGGTTGGGAATCCTGCAAGCTCCTTCAATTATGTTCGGTTACTATTCAGAATATAATTTTCTTCACACCCCCATTAGCCTTTTCGAAGTATGGCGTACACAAAAGGAGGGCAGTCTTCAATCTGGGTAAAACCCGGCAAATTCAAAAGACTTGACCCACTTTGTGCAGCACCATCCTATTGTGTCCACCATATCGAAAAGGCTAATACACACCATTATGTATAAGCCCATTGAAAGCGAGGGCACCCTACACACTTCACACATAAAAAAGGTTTTGTACATGCCGAGGCATCCACACTACACCCATATGAGGAAAGCTTTTAAGTGTGTTTTTCATACACCCATACCAAGTGAGCGACCAAAAGGTCATGCGGAACATTTCATCCAAAAAACTGAAGATATAAAAGAAATGTTGTAATATACCATTTCCTGCATGTTTACCCTGTCCAGTCACACCTGCAGCTGCATGGGACCTGGATGAGGGTTCTGATATTTCGTATTATCATCCTCAGCGTCTACACAAGTAAAATATTGTTGAACTTAAAAATGCAGTCTATTTTAAGTCTGCCAGGCATGTATAATCAAATAAAGTATGGTTTACCTTGAATTTGTCTTTGGTGGAAATTCTGTGGTCAGTGAGTGTTTTACATACAAACAAGTATATCACATACAGGGTGTCCCAAAAAAAAGAGGCCCCTCATTGCGCCATCTTTTTCTCCTATTTCTGAAAAGTTGATTAAAGATATTTTGGTATGTAAAGAAAGCTTTAATCGTCAGACTTAATAAACCAAAACAATTATTTCAATCAGCCCACAACTTTTAAAGATATGCCCTTTGGAATAAAAGTATCCGTTTTTCACTCTGTCCACGGATAGCAAACAGAGTGGTTGGGATGGCTCATGCTGTGGAGTGGCCTGCACGATCACCAGACCTCACACCACTTGATTTTTTTCCTTTGTGGCAAAATCCAAGATCTTCGCAAACGTATTACTGAATACATTCGCAAGTATTCGGCGCACAAGGATGGTACGCAACGCAATTGATGCAATGAGGACCAGGGCTGAAACCAGTATTCGCCAAGGAGGCAACCAGGTAGAGGGCAGGGCAGCACAGTAAACTCACTTCAGAAGAACCAAAGACAAACCAAACAGCCTTTTAGGGCTACCTTTTATCCTAAAAAGAGAAATGACTTATGTTGTAAATAAAAACAAATAAAAAAAGCAAGAAACAACAAAGTAAGAAAGTAAGAAACATAATAAAACAAAAAAGGTATAAATAACCAAGATAAAAATAAGTAATTGCTAGTAAAGCAAAAGAAGTCCCATTCGGCATCCATTTTACCCACAAATTTATGACACTATTAACAAAATCCATTGCCCATAAACCCACTGGAAATGCCAATTCCATAAATAAAGTTATCTTATAAAGTTATCATTGAGGAATGTTTGATATTCATGCATTTTCAATCTTTGAAGTAGCCAAACCTTCTCCGTGGACAGAGTGAAAAACAGGTACATTTCTTTAAAAGAGCATATCTTCAAAAGTGGGTGAGCCGATTGATATAATTGTTTTGGTTTATTAAAGCTAACGACTTGAGGTTTCTTTACATACCAAAATATATTTGATCAACTTTTCAGAAATAGGAGAAAAAGAGGGCGCAATGAGGGGCCTCTTTTTTTTGGGACACCCTGTATGATACTTTTGGTACTTGGGAGAAAAAAAGATCTAAGAAAAAAAAAAGAAAAAAGAAAAACTTTTCCAGGACGACTAACACAACTTCTAAAAGTGATCTATGGACAAGCAAACACTTTATTTTTTTTGGCCTAATCTAGAAATCCTCGCTTTGTAATCCTCGCTCATTCCTCACTTTGTCAAGTTTTTCCTTGGTTCGTATGCGTACATCTTTCACAATTCCTTGCTCTGAATGGGCACTCCAACATTGTTTAGCATGTGCAGATATATAGGTAGTGTGTGAGCAATGTCTTGTGGTGTAAGGTATAGAAATAAATGTATTAAAGAAGTGTTAAAAAGTGGTATCCAGGAATTTTTACAGTGAGTAATCATTCTCATGTTGTATTTTTAGTGTGTGGATCTCTTTACTTTTGGTCTTGTATTTTTGTTCAGGGCAATGAAGCATACAAACAGTGTTCTACTAATGTGGGTTTATTATTATTATTATTATTATTATTGGTGTTATCATTATCATTTATCATTATCATTATTGATATCTCTGACACAAATTTCAGCCATAATGATCAAAAATCGATTGGAGTTAAATTCTACAACACCAAGATATATACTGGCAAAGTATAAATACCGGGGTAACTCCCTAAGTGTGGCCCAAAAAACAAAAAAGCGACATTTTCCATCCTTGCCCTACAATCTAAGAAGCCGCCATCGCAAGCTTTAGAGCGCAAGCTTGTTGCATATGCTGTGGAGTTGCTTAATTGAAACCAATATTTTTGTTTAATTAACTTTGAGATGTCTGAACCAACTTAATCATGTTAATGTATCTTCCGAACATTGCATATGCGTCAATTTGTGAGGTTTTAAGTTAATTGATGATGCTTCAAAAGACCATTATGAAAGCTCATTGAGTGGCAATTAGTTTTTGTCATGATGTAGGTAGCAGTACAAAAATAGCAACAGTGTGATCAAGAGCCAAATGCCTGCCTGATGCTTAGTGCAATTATGTTTAGTATTCCATGCAGAACCTGTCAGTGACTCAAGTTTGGTTGGGTAAGGAAATGCAGTTGTAATTTCCGGATTTTATCATGAAACATATTGCAAAAGATTAATTTCGGCCAAATTTAACACAATTTTTGTTACTTTTCCCAAAAATTGTTATAAATTTCTAACATTTTGGCTACAGTGAAGCAAACTAAGGCTATGTTTCAAACAAAAAATGAGAAAATTGGGAGAATAAAATGATCCAACCATGACCAAAATTCGGTCTAGAAAAGGGGTAATTAATACAAAGGCTGAAAATGTGAGCCATTTTGCAGCCGGCACATCCCTGTATGGTCATTTGTACTATGAAAATATGTTTTGTCAAACACAATAAAATGTCACAGTGAAGCAGAGGTGAGATGAAGATCAATAGTTCCCCCTCCCCCAGTTGCTCAAGCCAGACTAAGCACAAGTCAGATGTATGCAAAAACATCCTAAGGCTATGTTGCTGCATTCCCCCATTCCATCCCATGATTCAAATATCAATTTTAACAAACCTTGAAAACTACAAATAAAAGCACAGTCGGATTGTTATAGATTTATCATCTTGGCTATTATAATAGTTCATACAGATCCATAAATGGTCAATATACTATGAAAACAATAAGTTCAATCAATGAATATTCATGGTATTTTGTCTGCATTTTGAAGAGAGGTTCAGAAGATAGGGAGGTAAAGTTTGCCTGTGACAGGTTATTGACATAGACTGGTGCAAACTGGTTGAAGCTACTATTTGATGATGTCATACTATTTAATTAATTGGTTTGAATAGTAATTAAGTTTATAATATTACTACACTGTGACTGAGTGAATCATTTTCCTATTCTGGTACACCAATTATTATAAAATGAAATTTGGGAGGCTTGTGTCACATGGGGGCAAATGAGAAATCTTCAAATCACACATATTTTGCTACAATTATGCTCACATTGCAGAATTCAGTACAAAGTTGCTGTTACTTTAGCAGACTTTATTGCGATTCAGGGTAATTTGAGCAGATTGATCAGATTTGCTGTCGTTTCCTGTGATTTAGCAAGATGTGTAGTAATTGGTCAACACATCAGCACCTCATTTGCCACGAATTTACATGAGCATACGAGCTGGGATAAAAACTGCAAAGGATCAATGAAAAAGGCTATAACAACAACGGGCCTGTTGGCATGGTTGGGGAGATCAGAATTTCTGGCCAACCTCCCATTGCAGGCAAAGATGCCATTGTATATAATTCATATGCCCAACCATGATTTTGCCCACTCATTTCTGGGGATTCTGCTTGATGGTACCCAATAGCCCCATAAATTCAGCATATCAGACACATTCTATTTATAAAGACACACATTTTACACAAAATTGCTATCTTCAGAAGATAGCAGGAAACACATCGGTCTATTTAACCTGCTCAACATTTTATTGGCAGTAGCCATGGACAGCAATTCCTTCCAGACACCATTATGCATGCATAATTAATCTTTTTTGTTTTGTTTTTACAATTATCTGGGGAAAGATACCACCAACTGAAGTTACTATGGATATTTTGTCCCCTAAATACTTCATTTCAAGCACACATGGTAAAACATCCTGTTCTTGTTTTTTGAATTCAACAAAATGACAGTCGGATGACTTGGAAGACAAGTGATTGCTGACATGGTTAAGATAAGTCAGTGACTTTCATCACTTGTTCCAGTGTACTTTTGCATTTTTTACTTGTTTGCCCCTGTTTTCATAGGTTTTGCACTTTGCTTTGGAATTGATGATTTTTGATGTTGTTCAAATATTGGGCATTCAGAGGAATGAAATAATTACATTAATCTCTGATGCTGCACATTATTGAGCAAATAGGTAGGCCCCTATAGGAAAACAACATTGGCATCTGATATTTAGAGAATAAAGGTATTGTTTTTAGCCACTGGAGTGCATCTATCGTCTCATATAACACGGGCGACATCATTATTTTAAGTATTCGCCTCGTTGTTTTACGCTAAAAATAATGATGTCGCCCATGTTATATGAGACGATAGATGCACGACAGCGGCTAAAAACAATACCTTTATTCTCATTCTTAAACACTTCAATTTTAATAGAAATATCTTAAGTATTAATCAAATTAAATCCTACACGTTACAAGGAACTACCTTGGGCTTAAAATCGATCAGTCCAGTTGTTGCTATGCGCCTCCGATTGGTTCAAATAGCGAGTACGCGTATCGTGTTGATGCACACGCGCTGACCCGTGTGATATCGTGTCATATCACATGGGTAAGAACCAATAGGATTGCTGGAACGTTCTCAAGTGTTTAAGAATGTTCTTTATTGGGCATACAGTGGTGGGAAAACAACATTAGTCTCTGGTTTTGCACATTATTGTGTAAAAACAGCACTCATCTCTGCTGTTGTTCACTGTTGGGCATCTAGTGGTAGGAAAAACATTGGTCTCTGGTTTTGCTTATTATTGGGCATCCAGGGGAGGGAACCCAACATTAATGTTGCTCATTATTGGGCACCCAGGGGTGAAAAAAGAGAATTTTGTCTCTGATAGTGTTCACTATGGGCATCCAGTGGTGGGAAAATCAACATTAGTCTCTAATGCTGCTTATAATTGGGCATCCAGGGAAGGGAAAACAGCATTGGTCTCTGATGTTGCACATTATTAAGCATCCAGGGGTGGGAAAAAACAACATTATCTGTAGAATGTTGCTCATTATTGGGTACCCAGGGATGGGAAGACAGCATTTGCCTCTGATATTGTTCACTGTTGGGCATCCAGTGGAGGGAAAAACAACATAAGCTGCCCATTATTGGGCATCCAGGGGTAGGAAAAAAGCACTAGTCTCACTATGTTGCACATTATTGGACATCCAGGAACTGGAAAAAACAGCATTAAGTCTCATGTTGTACATTATTGGGTATCCAGGAGTAGGAAAATAGCACTAGTCTCTGGTTTTGCTCATTATTGGGCATCCAAGTGAGGGAAAAACAACATTAATTGTTTTTTTGGTTTTTTTACCCTGGTTGGTCCGTGATGGACACATGCTAATCCTTGGGAAAGCCATGGACCGTTTCAAACTCACTCCGATGCTGTTCATTGGGCACCCAGGGGTGGGAAAACCAGTGGCGGATCCAGGATTTTTTGAAAAGGGGGGGCACAAACTTAGAATCATCGGTAGCGACAGCGACGTGACGTCAAGCTTTATTGCGCGACGCTTGAAGATGTGCCCCCTCAGAAGTGAAGAAAACTTTTGCAAAATGAAGACCTAATTGAAGCTATTTGGTGGACCATTTTGGCATTATTATTGTGTAAAAGTTTTATTTGAACAAGTCGAAAATTTGCGAAATGACGGTCCAAAGTTGAAGTCATTTGTCGACAAGCTTTCACTATTATCGTGTAAAGGGTCGGGTGTCAGAAGCGAAAAGGTTATTTTTCTTTATGCCTACGCAGGGGGTGTCTGAGGGGGATGTGCCACCCTCAGAAGTGAGAGACTTTTGCAAAATAAAGACATAATTGAAGCCATTTGGTGGACTATTTTGGCACTATTTTTGTGTAAAATTTTAATTTGAAAAAGCCGAAAATTTGCGAAAATTGAAGTCATTTGCCGAGAAGTTTAAATTATTGCTTTAAACATAAAGGGTCGGGCGTCCAAAACAAGCGAAAAGGTTCACTTCTTTATGCATACGCAGGGGGTGTCTGAGCTGAGGGGATGTGCCCTCCTGAGGAGCACTTGGTGGACCATTTTGGCACTATTATTGTGTAAAGTTTTAATTTGTAAAAGCCGAAAATTTGTGAAATGAAAGCCAATTGAAGTTATTCGTCGACAATTTTTCACTATTAATGTGTAAATATTGCTTTAAACATAAAACCGTGTCCAAAGCAGAAGTGAAAATGGCAACTTCTTAGCTCTTCTTTATGCATACGCAGATGGGGAATGTTCCCTTCTGAGAAGTTGGAAAATTTTGAAAAATGAAGGTCCAATTGAAACTATTTGGTGGAAAATTTTTAATACTACTATTATTTGAAGTCATTCGTCAACAAACTTTCAATATTGTGTCAATTAACATGATTAATGCTTGAAAAATAAAGGGCCTGGTGTCCAAAGAAGAACGGTGAAAATGGCAACATGAAAATGAAGGCACGATTGAAGCCACTCATAGACCATTATTCACTATTACTGTAGGCCTAATTATTGCTTAAACATGTTAAAACATAAAGTGTGCAGATGTCCAAAACAGAAGTGAAAACGGTCCCCTGTTTATCTCCCCTCAGAAATTTTGCAAAATGAAGGTCGTCAAGTTGGTGCATCATTTTTACACTTTTATCATTGCTTAAAAAAGCCTACTGACTTCTTTATCCATACGCGGAGGGAGGGTGTCTGAGGGAGGATGCGACCCCTCAGTATTTGGAAACAAATTAACAATAAAGGCGAATTGAAGCCAATTCATGGACCATGAAAGGGGCACGGTCCGGGTGTGCCCCTGCATGGATCCGTCACTGGCATGGGAGGCCGTTGATGTAAAAATGAAAACCAAAACAGGGGGCGTTATATTTATTTTTTCATACAAAATTGTAATAAAAAAAAAATTAGGACCCTCGAAAAGGGGGGGCACGGGCCCGGTGTGCCCATGCCTGGATCCGCGCCTGGGAAAACAGCATTCCTCTCTGATGTTGCATATTATTGGGCATCCAGGGGTAGGAAAACAACATTAGTCTCTAATGTTGCTCATTATTGGGCACTCAGGGGCGGGAAAACAGCTTTAATCTTGGATGTTGCACAATATTGCACACCCAGGTAAAGCAGTATACAGACTTTTTATTGTATGTAAAATATTGTATGTAACATATCTACGTTATTTAATCTATTGCCATTCTATTTCCAGTAATGTTTAAGTTCTAACGAATGTTTGATGACGTAAAATCGATAATATATTTCTACCAGATATTATATGTGACATATTATCGATTTTACGTCATTAAACATTCGTTAGAACTTAAACATTACTGGAAATAGAATGGCAATAGATTAAATAACGTAGATATGTTACATACAATATTGTACGTCTAATACTCGGAGTCTGTGGAGCGCTTAAAGGTAAAACAACATTGCTATCTGATATTGTTCTTTATTAGCCATCCAGGGGTGGGGAAAACAACATTAGTCTCTGGTGTTGCTCATTATTGGGCACCCAGGAGTAGGAAAACAGCATTAAGTCTCTTATGTTGCACATTATTGGGCACCCAGGAGTAGGAAAAACAACATTAGTCTCTTGTTTTGCTCCTTATGAGGCATCGAAGAATAGGAAAACAGCAGGTTAACTGGTCACTGACCCTGTACAACTGTTAAACACCAATCAAGTGTGTTATTTTATAATTGTCATGTTGTTATTGATTGTGATTGCTCTGATTCATGCTGTCTCAATTGGTTGCATTATTTTATTGATTGTGAAACAATAAGCAATTTGTAAAGATGACTAATTATGTTGGTTTGGTACAATAGATGGACTCTTCAACGATGGGTGAGTTCCAATGCAAGGCCTCTTCTACAGTTTTGACCTTGATATTTGGGGATTTTTTTATACAGCCATTTTTTTGGCCAAATTAATTTTGACTGAAGAATTTTCAAAAGTTGTTTGCACACTGTTTTCAAGCTTTTCAGACTGGGATCTTGTAAACTGACCCCAAGATTAAAACCAAATTTGACCAATAAGATAAAGAGACCCCAAATGCTAATGTTCAGGAGCCATGACTTCTTAGTGACATGGTAGGTAAGGGGATGTGCGGCAGATTTGGGTAGGCTTTTAGGCTCAGATATGGGTCCTGCAATGCTAATGTCAGAAATATGGTTTTAAAGGGGGCAATTTTTCCAGAGGCTTAGATTTCTTTTTGACATTGGGAGGATAGGGTTGAAAAAAATCCAGCCCCTTATGGCAACAGAATAAGTTGCCCCTTATGGTACAAATGCGTGCTAAGTGCACAAAAGTTTTTGTCATATTGAAACTAATGAAATATGGTGCAAAACTGGAATAAATGTGTGTGAAGCACACAAAAATGGCCACTTTGGGGCTAAAATGGCCAAATATGAGGTTAATTTGCATGGTCAGAAACCCATATGCAGGCTTCAACATGGAGGGCGGGGTGGGGATGATTATATGAACCATCACCCCTACCAAAATATTGGGGGATAATTTATCCCCATCCCCGGATCTACGCCTATGAATTTTTCCACATTTTTTCAATAAATCAAGAAAGTGCTTCCATGTTTATTGTTATTGCAAAACTTTGCATTTTTTGAATTTTGACCAACTTTGAGAAATTTTTGCCAAAAATGGTTGAAAAATGCTAGATTTTACTCAAAAATCATAAAAAAGCCTGATTTTCACCCAAATTTCAAATATTGTTGGTGAATTGATCAAAATTGAAAATAATTTTACAGGTGTGAGTGATCAGCATGATATGGTTCAATGCAGAGGTACCGCGTCGACGTACTAGTGAAGTGCGATATACTCAAAAATTGTTTTACCCTATTGCTATGGTAGTTAATCCGATTATTACATCACTTCGCCAGCGAATAACAATGTCCCGGGCCCATAGGGTATAGTAAATGTATACTACGGGTAAGATTACCACAATTCACCACATTTTTGTTCACACCATCTAAATCAGGCCTTCTCAACTGGCTACGCGCGCGCCACTTGTGGCGCTTGGAGTCAGTCGAAGTGGCGCACTGTAATTTTAATAACTTTTTCACATAAATCTTGAACAAAAAAGAGGTGAAAATACCTAATCTGAGCCTTTAAAAACCCTTAAAATCCATGAGCTTCCGGGGGCGCTGCCCCTTGCACCCCCGATAAAGCGCCACTGCAACCGCTTTCAATATGCGCTACCGGGGTACCTCGCAGAGTCCTCCCTTTGTGTTGGCGCTTCAAGATCACTAAAATTTTCCAGTTGGCACTTCAAATAAACTAGTTGAGAAGGCCTAATCTAAATGAAACATTTCTCAGGGGATATTTCTGATACCAAAATGTCCAGGAGGCTGTTGATTGGATCACACCCTTAATAAGACAATGCAGAAACACTCACAAACTAGACATGGCTCAAGTGTAGTCTCAGAGAAAGTTGTTTATTATTCATTGAAACACAGTAGCTAATTAGAATGAAGAATATTAGTTGAATTGTACTAATTAGATTTTAATCAAATTGACTATTTCATTTATACATTTCTTCTTACTAGATTCCAAGCTACTCAAGACACTAGCTATTATTACTCACACATGTATGTCCAATGATGTTTGTCTATTTGTCTAAGACCCGTTTTGCAATTACAGATACAAAAATATATAAATCTTCACACTTTGTAAATCAATTAACCGATATATGTGTACAATGTTTAGAATCAGCATTTACAAGTACATTCATTTTATTTAGAAGATCATCAGGACAGTCAGTCAATCAACAACAGTACATACAGCCAGCAAAATAATGTCCAGGTTCCAGTTATCCGGCCAGTTATATTCACCATTTATACTCTAAACATAGACCAATGTGTCAATATTAACAGCAGCTATAAATGCATGTACCCTTTAACGCTGATCAAAGACCTTATTTGTTGAGAATTATTAAGAAATAGTGATCGAAAACCCAAGGAAGGAACAAAATCAAAAGTTGCGTTTTTATTTATATTTTATTAATCAATGGAAAGCATACGCTAGTTTTCTTGTTCGAGATCCGGTTCAAGAATGCTTTTAAAGTAGAGTATCCAATGGAGCAATCTGAAACTTTTGAATTTGCATCTTCCTTGAAGTTTTAGATCACTGTGTCTTAATTTTTTGACCAATTTCATTAAATGAGTCTTAAATCTCAGCTAAAAGATGCAGCTATTGGCTGCTGGTTCTAATTTATGATATTTCTGTCTTATAAAAACAGGGGAAATCTGTTCCAACTGACCAGAAGGGAACCAAAGGATGGATCCAAAAGGTTAATTTCTTTTTCAAGGAATAAAATGCTTTTACTGTCTGTAGTTGATATTCATTGTGTCCATTTTTGTGTAGAAATCACAGGATGGTCCTTTGACATTGACAACTGGGTTACTTCACCTATGATTTGGAAGTCCAATTGGGCGAGTTTTGATGATTTCTCCTGCAATTGTTGACAACTTCTTGTTAATTTTGGAGTAATTTTGGTTGTTAAAATTGGTGGACTTTTTGATATTGCTTCCCACAACTTACAGTAGGTTGCTGTCATATAGAAGCTAATGGTTAAGACAGTGGCATAGCGTCATAGGTGCACCAGGAGGCATGTGTCCCCAATCAATTTGAAAATTTAGAAAATCCTGTAAGAAAATGGCCAAAAAATGGTGTGTGTCCCTCCCCCAATCAGATCCAATGCCCTCCCTCGTCATGGCCATCGGTTCATGTAACACCATCGGTAGACGGAAGGCGTTGGTGAAACAAAATTTTGTTGTGCCCCCCGGTACCGAAATCCTGGCTACGCCACTGCCCCCCCATAGGATGACTCACACTACGCCACTGGGTTAAGATACAAATTGGGTGACCGTTTTGACTGTTGGGTTATATAAAGGGTATAAAATGTTTTAATAACACTCAAAAACATTTTTGATAACTTGCTACAAACGATTCTAACAAAATGTTAGTTAGTGCTGATAAAATATCCAAAAAATATTTTACAATTTAACATTAATTTTGACAACATTATAAAATGTTGTTGTAGTGTTTTTTCTTCAAAATGTTTTCATGATCTTTAATTAACTACAACATTTAATGTTATTAAACATTATGAGCAAAACCAAAAAACACTGTGTAGGTATTTTATTACTCAACTGTTCATCTGTTTGATTCAGGTATCGAAAATATTCTCCCAACATTTTTTTCCGAGACACTCTGCTACTTCATTTGTTAAACACCCAATACAAACAGTAACAATGAGATGGGCAATTATTGATACTTCAATTCTTGCATAAATGTTATTATCTTAGGTGTGAAAGATGAACCCGGGAGGTAAACCTGTCCGGGTCAGACAGATGTAGGCATGTTCAACAATTTCAAAGTATCAATAAATTGATTTTTGATGTTGCACCAACCACAAAGAATGGTATGTATACAAATGTATATATCCAACATGACTTTTTTTTTTCAAAAACATTTTTTCAAAAACATTTCAGTCAAAATCAATCCACTTCAACACCAAAAACCAGCTGTTTTTAATTTCATCCCCAAAATACAGGTTGGTTGGACCATAGAATGTTTTTTCGCATCACCTAAAAAGGGTACTGGAGTCCAAAAAAGGTGCAAGTGTTACTACATGTATGAAAACTTGTTAGGAAACATTTGGTATATACATGTAAGGTTATGGGTTTTTAACGGGTATTTTTGCTTGTAGAGTATGTGGGGGTGTGCACTGGGGGCACATGCCCTAGGCACAACCCTTAGATGGGCACTGAATTAACCAATTCAGTATCGATTCTGCACCCCCTCAAAGCGATGGAAGGTACAATTTTCGAAAGTACATTTCCGCACAAATTCATTTGAAAGATCATTAATTTAAGACCGATATTCAACTTCATTATAACATGTATAACCAAAATTAAGTGGTAGGCCCCGTTTTGTGCAAATTTTCGTGCTCTGCGTGCAATTGTTTCAAGAATCAGAGGGGGTGGGGGCAGTGTGTATCTTTAGCCCTTGGTGCCATAACCCCTAGCTATGCCACTTGTTTTCACTTTTCAGGGTCATATTTTGGACTGGAAGTTTTGGTGAAAATGACGGGCACAGTTGTCAAACTAGCTAAGACCCTAGTGCACCATGTTTTGTTCAATATTGCAAGAACTTGGTGAACTGTGATTTTACAATAATCATTCTTTGGCATTAGTAGGGATGCATACTTTATTATAACACTACATGTATATAATTATATATATATGGGCATTTAAAAATATTGGTTAAAACAGTCCCAGTGTTATCAATGCTAGCCTAAGCCATGAGTAAAGTCACCAACTTGGCCAAAACACAACTGACTTAAAAATTGTTGATCAAAAGTGATGTTTTTTTTGTTAAAGTTAAGTAAATTATCAATCAGTTCATCTGGCTTTATTTCATTTATGGCTTAATTTACAGTGTCACATCTCATCCGCACCATAATGCAACTGGTACGGCGCTCATCAATTACACACAGAGGAATATTTACATAACATTATGTAAGCAGAACTATGTAATATTTACAAAATATGTAAAATTTTAATTAATTTGATTAAAATTTTACTTAATTTAGTAAATATTACAAAGTTCTGAGGTAAATTGTTTTGAGGTTCAATACTTGCAGAATGTTATGTAAAAATTTCCGTGTGTGCAACCTGTGACACCCATGACAAGTTGGAATGACATCACAGGAGAGTTGCCAGCCTTATCACAGTCCAGATCAACTTGATGAACAATTTAGGAGGTAACTATTTTTTGGAATCGTGACAAAGGCTTCAAAGTAGTCCAATTGGGCTACAAAATCATGGATTTGGCAACACTGGTTCGATCTCCATATCCTTCATCAACCACAAGAGTTTCTTCATTGGCATGTCATAATCTAGATTCTACATCAACATTGTTAACGACAGAACATGGTCGTGATGGGCAAGTCTCTTCCGTCTGCTCCTGCCAGACTATGTCTCCGTTTTCTCCCTCTTGTTTGTTTTTCTCCTGTTCCTCTAATTCCAAGACACTCAGCTCAGAAAAGTCTGGCATCGGACGTATCCAGTCAAATTTATCCATATCAACAAAGTGTTTATTTCTCCTTTCATTGACCAGATTATCAAAGTAAAATCCCCAGTGGATCTCATTGGGGAGATAGGAAGTTCTTGCTTGTGTGGTTGTGCCTGTTGCTTCAACAATTCCTTCTAAAATCACTACAATTTCAAAATCAGCAGTTTGGAGATCTGATCTGGCAATGTCATAAAGGGGACTTTTGTCATTGATAACATGTGATACAAGAAGTGGCCAAACTAGGAACACCCTGTCAACTCCTATTTCATGTCCAATGTCCATGTCAAAGAATTTGTATGGTACGAAACAGCCTTCTTTGGTAATGTGATGTCTAATCATTTGTAACCGAATGTGACCTTCCACGATGGGACTCTTCCGACGAAGATCGCCGACTCGAAACATGAAACACACATTGTCATCCTGCTTAGATATGCAAGCCGTTTTACTGAATATAAGAGTGTTTGCACGCATCTTTGGTCGGGAAAATTTTGCGATAAAAGCACCAATAATAAAAGCTTCCATAAAGTTAGCCCAGATGACTTGGACAACGAGGCAAGCTATAGATTCCCAGCATTGTTCCAGAGGAGCTCGGAATCCAAACCCAATAGTGGATTGCGCCTCAAGACTATACATAAAAGCTGATCGCCAATTTTTAAAGTTCCTGAAGCACTTCTCATGACTTGAGTTGTTTATATGTTTAAAATCCCCTCTTCCATATGCAATGCCATAATATATCCCGCCAAATATAATCCAGCTTATGAGAAACCCAAAGACAACCATAGCAAAGTTGTATCTCCAGGGCATATCCACAACAGTTGTGAAAAAGTCATAGAAGAAGCGACCACAGTTGTCCGATTCTCCGTTTTCAAGCACCACATTACATTTTCCATTTTTCTCAACAAGTCTATGTTTGGAGCGTAAAGAAGGCCTATGTATGGCCCTGTAATTGACATTAATGTGTTCATCTTGGCTAATATCATTATTCTCCCAATGGATGTTGTTGATTTTCTTGTTGCCCACTAGTCCTCTTACGCTATCCTGAGTGTGATTCAGTCCAACACAGTCTGATATACTAGAGCTAGCATAGCTTGTATCCAGGGATAGAGACTCTGTTACTGTGCTTCTGCGCTGCATACCGTGCAGACTTCCTGGTGGCCCGCCGTTCATCATGGTCTCAGCTACCATCTGGGTTACTAAGGTCTGGAAGAATGTTCACTGCATCAGCAGTGGAACAAAGAACAAGACCACTCCGCAAAATCAGATCTGTAATATCAAAAACAAAGTGTTATATGAATCAAATAATTGAAAATGTTGCATACATGAATACCAAATTTCATCCGATTGGTGATGAAAAACAAGAATATTTAATTTATATCTTTTCCCTGAGAGCACCAAAAATGAAATTTTATTCTGCATTAAACATGTCAAATGTAGTCTAACTAAACACATCACAAGAAATAAGTCCCCCTCTGAAAATTTCGTCATAACATTGTAAAGTAAAACTTTGTACCAATAAAACCATAGATACTAAATGATAAAACTAACTTAGAAATAATTATATGATTGTTTACTAAGTGTTGCGTGAAACATTGTCTCAAAATATGCACTGGCTAAAATTGGTATCATTGTACTTCATACTACATGATGCTGTTTAATTTAATATTATTAACTTAATCAACAACATTAATATGCAGAAGAACAATTTCTATATTGATGAATTGGCTTCTTTTTAGAGACAGGTTTGCTGAAAGTTGCATATACAATAACTTACAATGTAGATATTGATTACTGCAGCCATGGATCTTGTGATTACTTAATGCATGCTTACGCACCAAGACAACTTAGCATCATCATGAAAGAAAGAGATATCTTTCTTCCATGGCCTCATGTCCACAAATGTTTATAGCTACAAATACCAAAATACAAAGAATACTATAAAAAGTATGTACTTACCAGGATTTACTTGGAGGGGTAAAATGATATTATATTTCCTATTTTTCTGAGGTATTATTCAAGATTTTTGAGTGAAAGCAGTCTTCATTTGGTTACAGGTTTCATCAGTAGCAAATATAGATCCTGAGATGATGTTAGGGTTATACCATTTGAGTTTGGCATGATCCATTTAGCATCAAAGAGGGTGGCAATATGCAATATGCAATGTTGCTAAAATTCTACATTTAAATCATCAAATTTGGACATTTTGATTCCAAATACATGTTGACAATTATTCATAATTTGTTGGTTTTTTTGTTAGTATATTTATAATTTATAATTTAAATTCCATGCTTATTAGAATTATAAAGTAACCCTACATAACTTCCTTGCAATAACATAAATCCCCCCATTACAAGTGCTGCTGGCGGTAGCTCAGTGGTGTTAGTTCATGAATTGTTAATGAGAAGAAATCTATTTGTCCACCTCTCTTATTGATTACAAGTGTGACAGTAAGAATGTCTTTTATTGACTATGGATTTTCAAATGAGGCCAAGTCATCTCATAGGCTTGGCAAGCACACTTAGTGTGAAGGTATTTAGTGTTAGCTTTTAATTGCAGTTTTATTTGCACAGTAAGTCATAGTGCACTATTGGTTCTTAAAAACAGAAATGTAAGAAACTGTTGAACCTCTAATAGCAAAATAAAACGAGCCCTTGACTTAATCGTAGTAGAGTAAGATATCAATGCATGTAGGATGATGTTAAGGGGGAGGATGGCAGTGATGATAATTGGGCATATTAGGCAGATGGGTTGCCAAAAAATGTCAGCCCAAATTGTGGGTCAAATAATTGAAAAGTCACCCAATTTTTCTCCTAGCCATTGGTTTCTATCGGACAGGAAACTACTGAAAGCATGAGCCAATGTTGAAAAGTCACCCAATTTTTTTCTTGACCATATGTTTCTTTAGGACAGGAAATTATCAGAAGTCACAGGAAAAATCTTTGAAAGTTGCCCAATTGGGCTATTAAATTGCAGGTTTGGCAACCCCGATATAAGGAGGATTACATTCTTTATCTCACCACACCTCGCCTCACCTCACTGGCTGTGTCTCGCCATGCATTGTCAAACCCACAATTTTTATACCAAGCCAAGTTAGGCTTGTCCAATGTCCATGTACTTCCGATGTAGGCTCTAGCTCATGTCATCTATGTTTCTGTCTCTCTCTGTTTGCCATTCTATGAGCATTTATGACATCCATTGTCTTTGTTTCGTTCTACTTTTGTCTCTTCACTAGAAAGCATTTTTCTTTCCATTGCATGAAGTTACAGCATTACGGGTTTAGTAGTCATGGTCCATGCCCGGGTCATGGTCGTTGACTCAAAAAAAAAAGAAACAAAAAGAAGAGATTTTCATTGTGTAGGTGATTAATGAAAAGTTACACCTAGGAGATTTGAATGGGTACAGAATGCAAAACATAAACAAGCTATGCACTTTCAAATTATTTTGGTTCTTGAGATATGTGTCGCTTTGTTAGTGACACTCTTTACGTCATAACTCAACAACCACCGGACCTATAAAAAGTGTAACTGTGATATTTGAATTCTTTGTCAAGCCTGTTTCAAAATAACAATTTTTGCCAGAGGCCATTACTAATCACAGGATACTACAATTTGACCAGTTCACAGCTTTCTATTCCACATACTTCTTCCCCATATGTAATTCTTAATACAAACTGGAATATATCCTCTCTTTCTCAGATACATTTGTTGGTGGTATGCTATCACTATCAGGGAGGATGTCTTGGCATCTATTGAAGCAACACTTCACCCCACTTGTATCCTGATCATAACTTGTTAATTTGTGTTACCATCTCTGGCCAGATAGATGTATAACTATCCACCTTTTCAATGATACTCTGCTATTCCAGAAATATTGAATAGGAACCCATCTTACTTGCAGGACTAAATTGTCAAAGAAACAACTAGAACTCTTTTACTAGTTACAAAGATATTAGGTTCCACAAACAACCAGAATTCCACTTAACCATACTCATGAAAAGAGCTTGTAACCAGTGTTCGAAATATGCCTCAAAAAGTTACAGGCCAACCAGCCCTGTAACACTGAAAAGTTACACACCCGGGTGAAAAGTTGCCGGCCAAAACTTTTTAGAGCTTTGAAACGGGAAATTATAAGCTGGGACACATACATGTATCAACATATATCCGTCAAGTTACAGCAAGTTCAGTATACAACAAACACAAAACGTTTTAAGCAGGTTATATTTTGGGTTTGAGTAAAAACGTTTTAATAAAATTAAATGTTGGGTTATATAAAGTTCGTGAAAACGTTTTAAACCGTTTTGTATGAAAACACACTAGAAAAATATTTTTAAATGTTTTCATAATGTTATTGAAAATATTTTCTGCAAACAAGTTATCAAAAATTATTTTATACCGTGCTTCGTAAGTGATTTAATAAATAATGACGATGCATTATTCACGAATCATGTTTAAAAACTAAGAGCTTTAAAAAGTTACCGGCAGGCTGGCCGGTAACTAGACTGCTAGTCAGGAAAGTTACCGGCCCGGCCAAAAAGTTACAGGCCAATGGCCGACTGACCGGCTCTATTTTCGAACGCTGCTTGTAACTCAATCAAGTGTATGAGAAATCATGGAATTAAAGACATATATTCACATTATAATCATTACTATTATTCACAGCTTCCAATTTATTTTCAAGCTCAAAATGTTTCCAGCATGCATTAATACAAACATAAAAATATACTATGTACGTATACAAAATAAACAGTTCTGTAAACAAGTATTGTACATATTTAAAAGCAAGCAGACTATATGCATAGTGATGTACATTATTACAGGCAATACAATATTTAGGCAATACATTGTACTTTTAATTCCATTGATGTCAAATAACTATATTTTTCATAATAAATTTGCCATTATTACTGCATTTACGCATCAAAAACAGCACCTATAACAATTATTCATCAACAGTTTTCTACATTTTGTGGTACAAATCTCTATCAGCTTGTACCTTAGTGAATTATTTCTTCATTTTAAAAATACAGGTAAAAATTGATGTTTTTCTTCAATTTTGACTAAAATTTATGTTATTTTAAGGTATAAAAATATTAAAAGGTCCACATTCAAAAAATTGAGAAAACCTTTGCTAGTTTTGTATCCTTTAGAACAAAAATATTCATTAATTTTTAAATTTAAGGTAAAATTCCTTTCATCATTTCCTTTGTATGTATTCTTCTATGTAGCTATCATCATAAAATTTAAAGAAACAATACAAAATAATATCTAAAATTTCTCACTTAAGAGTGACCCTGTATGCACCCTTAAATTTGAATTATTTTCCCTATACTGGCTCAAAATTGTACCCAAACAAATTGGTTGTGTCTATTGTTCTATGCCCATTTCGGAGCAATATTCTCTTCAATTTACTCTATACACATTTGTCTTGGTAAAGTCACAAAAAGCAGATCAGACCAACTTTGCAATAAGTGTGCTCCCCTCCCCTTGCAGACTGCAAGTTGTCCTATTTTTACACAAAACATTGTGTTTCACACTAACAAATAGGATACACAGAGATTGCTTTATTCTATTCTATTAGGATTTTAAGGGGGATGTTCCCCATGGAAAAATTTAGGGGGGACATGTCCCCTCCATCTCTCCCCACCCTTCTGCCACCTATTTTGCCATCAGGTGGAACTATGACCAGTGTCACCCACAACTCACGTTAGTCACCTTAATTACCTGTAATTTGTTATCATTCCAGACTATGAGGTAAAAGCTGACAAACTCAAGTACATTTACCTGTAATTGTGGGCATGACACTGACCCAAATTCAAGTTCAGTTCAGTTTGTTTGTGATAGTTTGCAGGTAAGCATAATAACCATAACATCCTGAATATTATATGTCAGCATGTATGACTGTACAACCTGGAAACTCAGGTGCAAACATTCCAGGTCTTCTCCAGCTGTATGGAGTGTTCTCACAGAACGCAAACACTGATCACAACCTTTGGAGTTCAGTCAGGGGTTTGACATGTAAGGAGTTTCATTCAGAGGCGCACTGGATGACTACACATGACAGTTGGTCGGGGGAGAAGGGGTTCAAAATAAAAACAATTTGGGGTAAAGACAAAAAAAATTCCAGGTTGCATTATTTTGACCTGGTATTACCAAAAAGGTTTTATTGGGACAATGTGCGCATTAAAATTTAGTAATTGACACAATTTTGGCCAATGATTGAGGTGAAAAGGACTCAACGGTTCACGCCTCGTCTGAACATTACTACTGTGTGTGTGTTTCAATCAAGGTGTGGATATGATTGAATGAGTTGATTTAAATAAATAACAGAGATTACAAATACTTCCTTTTCCTGACTTACAAACTATATCTTAACTATATTCAGGTCACTCTTACAATCTTTATGACTATTAGTGAGTTTCTACTGATATATAGCATTTTGCAAGGGATTTACTTGTCCCTTGAAAGTCATATTCTTAATAGCTTAAAATATCAAATCATGACCCCAGTGGCGTAGCCAAGCGGCATCTGCACCCCCACCCTGTGAGAAGTCTTTTGGCCCTTTTGCCCTCGGTGGGATGATGGCCACCCTGATATTAAAGATTTTTAGGCCTTTCTTTTATTTTATAGACCAATTTCGTCAAATTTGCACCTTTAAAAGTTGTCTTGCCCCCCCCCCAGCCCACCCTCCGAAAAAGTGCTGGCTACGCCACCGCATGACCCTACATACAAAGCTTTATTTCAAACAACTATGTAAATTTACAAAGCATTCACATTTTAAACTGACAGTAAAATGCATCGGGAACATTTTTGCTATGTTCGAAATAGTATACAACACAATTTACATATTTATTTTACAGTACAAATTACAAAATAGACATGGCATAATATTGGCAAGATGGGTGGTTTACAAGGCACTTTAAAGACACAGCACAAAACATTATATTTAGGGGCCTAGTTATATTGTCTTATTCACATTTTGATATTCACTATCAGATAAAATTACTGTTTGATAACTTCAAGAAGTATGGTAAGAGAATATATTCATGTCATTTCAACAACTTGCCTTATCCAATGGGCTCAAAATGAAACAGAACTATAGATTTCCTACAATTTATAATTCAAGTTTCTATCAATGTTAGCTAACAGTGCTGTAGAATGCCATCTACAAGCAATGTATGCCTTTAAATGAGTGTCTTTTTGACGAAATAGACAAAAGGCAGACACCATCCACACAGACATTACAATAGATTAGTCTTACAATTATACATGTTTGTACAACTGCCTGTATCAGTAATATAGTTTTCTCGAACTCCAAATAATGTTTTTGAGGAAGGTGTCCCTCCCTTTTGTCTCTTTCATCAAAAACCTTATTTAGCGGCATATATACTTGTAGATTTTGATGCAACAACATTTTCATCACTGATGAAACTTGGCTTGGACAATGGCTTAACAGAACTATGTTTGTAAAATCAATAGAGTAGACTGGTGTGAAGCACAGTATAAACGCATGTATAGTCAGTTCCGCTTGCTTAAATGGACATAGTCTATATACCTTTTCCCATCAAGTCACAATTAATTTTATGTCCAAGATGGCTTGTAGTATATTGGGTCTAGATGTAGAAAAACATGACACAAAAATGTGAAAAATACACCTCATCGCTTATTTTCTTATTTTCTCATTTGTTTATTTTTACCTCAATTTTCACAAAATTGTTTGTTCAAATGTTGTCCACATTGGTTTACTTCAAAATTGTTGATAAATGGAAATGTTTGATTTCTTTGCTATTCATTTTCAAAGCATATCATGTGATAGTTAAAAGCGCAGGCCACAGCGGGACACAAACCAATCTTTTGCATTGGCTCTGCATTTTGTGTTTGCATGTGAATCACTTTGAATGCTGTTTTCACACAGGCTGTCTCTTGGCCCCAATTTTAACTGATAACATCACTGGAAAAGGTATGTGATCTGCAATGAATACTTTGAATAGGTTGTATAATGAACAGTGACAGTGCCATGGGGGGACTTCCCCCAGTCAGAACTCTTGTTTCCCCCAAGTAAAAACCCAAATTTACTTTTGCAGGGAAAAATTTCTGGCACCACCACTGAATGAATCAGTAGTAGCTGCGAAGTAGTGATGTCATCCCCACCTTTCGGATGGCAGTGACATCATGATTCTGTTGTTAAAATACAAGGAACATTAACTAAGTCAAAAATAAAATGCCAATTCTTGATTTTTGGTAAAATTACAGGAAATCTATACTCCATTGGATAAAACCTTTGGATAAGGTTGGATTAAGTATGTTCTTGAAATGGACTGAATAGTGTTATCATATTATATTCCTATAATTAAACACATTGCAATAATGATCTTTTTATGTATCTTATTATTATTTGTCTATCATGAATTTGGATGTGAATCACCATGTAAATTTAGAGTGTTTTTAATAAATATACCTAAAAGAATAATAAATATACCTGAAGTAAAATATTTTTGTTCACCTTATGTGTGAAGTGTGTTAAAGAAGGATGGTCCATTTCTTCATTGTTTTCCCTTTAGTTGAATGATCTTGATCCACAGTCCCTACCTATGAAGCACTCATGTTTGTTTTTCAACTATGTTATACCGTACTGACTAAAGTATCCCGCCCTTTTTAGGAGAAAAATGATCCAAATTCGGGGGTAGGAGGACTATACTTGAAAAAAAAATCGTTCTTGTTTTTTTGTTTTTTCTTGGCTGATTTAAAAAAAAAAAACCATTATTTGTGTCTTCATTATGCAAAGTTTCAATTTGTGTTCATGTTATATAGTCTTAAGGGGGTACTACACCCCTGGCCAATTTTGTGCCTATTTTTGCAATTTTCTCAAAAATTATAGTGCATTGGTGACAAGTAAGATATGTATATTATAGGGGCAAGGACTACAACTACTGCACTGAAAATTCAGCAACTCAAGGTAAGTAGTTATTGATCAAATATTGGTTTTCCCTCATTTTTTACTGTAACTCCACAACTGTTGTCTGTGCTGAAATAAAATGTCCAGTGCAGTAGTTGTAGTCCTTGCCCCTATAATATACATATCTTACTTGTCACCAATGCGCTATAATTTTTGAGAAAAATGCAAAAATAGACACAAAATTGGGCAGGGGTGTAGTACCCCCTTAATGATTTCAAAATGCATTGGAATTTTTTCCATTTGAAATCATTGACTTGATAATTTTTCGAAAAAATTTGGGGTAGGACTTTACCTGAAGTTGGGACTATCTATACTATACTTGTGTCAGTACGGGCATATAAAAGGGAAACAAAGAGAGAATTTGAAAGTCCCATAAAGTACTGTGTGAATAACTAATGAGTTGAATGCATTTTGACTAATTGATTAACAAAATCCAAACAAAACACATACAGCCCTAACATTTCACGGGGCAATGAGAAAAGTACACACATTCAACTGACAGCATCATCCCCATTTTGATGGTGAAAAGTAGGTATGATGAGGAGATGAGGCTGTGGATCAGACCATCCTTATATACAATATAGTACAATACAAACTAGAAACGGGCTGCGGTCGCCTGCGACCGCGAGCATGCACATTCGCCCTGGAGTGATGTAAATCTGTAAAGACCCTACCTTCACAGGTAATTTTACTGCATATGCGTATGCACGAGGCATCACTCGGCTATATTGTTTGTGGCAGAAGTGACCCCTTAATGACCTTTGGCTCTGAATAAAAAAAATACCACATATACACTGGGTAACAACAATTCATGTGTGAACATACCCGCTCTCTGCTATGTTTTTCCTTGCTAATAAAAATTGTTGACGGTATTTGGTTTTAGACCGGAAGTGACCCCTTAATGACCTTTGACCCTAAATCTGTGAACACCCTATAGACACTGGCTAATGTCAATGCATGTGTGCAAGTGGCGTCACTCTGCTATGTTGTTTCTGGCAGAAGAAGCATTTTGAGTGTCAAAAATCATGTTTTTGGCCGTAAACCGGAAGTAGTGACCCCTTAATGACCTTTGACCACAAATCTGTGAACTCCCCAAAGGCAAAATAACAACAATGCATGTGTGCAAGTGGCGTTACTGTACAATGTTGCGTGTGCGAGAAGAAGCAAATTGACAGAAAGAAAGAAGAAATTGTCAAAAAACAATGCACATCGCCAAAGGCGACTGTGCAACAAGGCGATGTGCAACAACATTTGTGCCATTTCCAAAAGGCTCAGAGCGCTTACAAAATAATAACCTTAATATTACCACTTAGAACTACATATGAAGGTGCATTTTTAAGTACAAAATACAATAGAAATAGAAACAGGTTAAGGGAACAAATGTTTTAAGAGCTTTTTTGAACACATTTGTACAATGTAGATGAAGATTGTCTATTATACACAGGTGGCTTATTCCACTCTTGAGATGCAGAAACTCTGAAAGTTCCATCAACAGCTAATACTCAAGTAATATATAGTCAAGATGAAGATAATCATAGCAAGATCGGAGTTGTCTCTTTAGAAAATAAAATGATACATAATTTCATAGTGAAGTAGGATTTTAAATAGATGATTGAAATACTCCCAATTCAAAAAACAGCACCAAAAGTTTTGAATTACAAAAATACAAAATGGATATACCCTAAATGATTTGACATGAAATCCATTAGATATAGCTATTTAGTCTTACAAGTGAAAATATTAACTGACAGTAAATTGTGAGACATGATAAAATAAACAGGTATTTTTGTGCATATATCCCATAAAGGCACATGGAATTACATAGATCTTTAAGTTCAAGTTGCTATAGACAAATGCTCTAACTGAACTTACTGAATTGCATATATTTAAACAATATAATACATTTGATTTCTGTCTTGCATATAAAAATACAATCTTTTAAATTAAGTTTAACCTTTTTTTACAATCTTTTAAATTAAGTTTAACCTTTTATATATAATTATATTCATGATTGTCTAAAGCAGCTTAGTTATGAGTCACCACATTGACTATACCTCGCCTTCATCCATCTCATTGTCATCTTCTCACTAAGTAAAACAGTTTTTGTTTGGCCTCAATCGACCAACTCTAATTTCGAAAAATGGGAAAAAAGAATACCGACCCTAATTTCTGAAAATCCAGAAAAACCTTTTCCCCAGATTAACAAAAATCTAGTTTCTTGTACATGTAGAAGTTTGAAATGTATTTGAACATTACTTGGACCTGTTTCACAGGTTCAGTTCCAGAAAGCTAACCCAATTCTCACAGCAGCAAATTCAATAAGAATCAACCCATTCCCACCAATTACAGTGGAAACTCATTACCAACAAGTTGTGAGGAATTCAAATTTTACTTCTTGTTATCAGGAGTTTGTGTTATCCAGCTCTAATATCATGTGAAATGTATGCTTGGGAATGTAAAACATACTTCTTGTTATCAGGAGTTTGTGTTATCCAGCTCTAATATCATGTGAAATGTATGCTTGGGAATGTAAAACATACTTCTTGTTATCAGGAATTTCATGTTAAGAGGGTTTGTGTTAACGAGTTGCCACTGTATATTCCAAATATCAACATTTCTGGCATAAATTCTCACTCAATTTTCTAATTTTTTCTCTTTAAATGTGTACCCTGTGCTCTATTTGGACACCCTGGATTCCAAAGTGTTCATTTTTAGACGAAACCAATGACACCATCACTCATATATAGTGACAGTCTCCAATAATACCATCACTCATAGTGAAGTCTCCAATAATACCATCACTCATAGTGACAGTCTCCTATGATACCATCACTCATAGTGACAGTCTCCATCTGTTCCGCAGTATCCCATCCATTTTGACTCCCCGTCCATTTTGAAATCAAAATCTTCTTTCCCATCCTTCAGTGGTTGACCTTTGACACTGGCATCACAGTATGTTTTCTTAGGATCCAGCCTGACATAATCTTGATTGGCATTGTTGAAACTCTTCTTGACCAATGTGGAGTAGGCCTTATTTATGCCCATGTGTCCATTATTACCCTCCGATGGAGCTATGAAAGTCATGATATATATAATATCCAGCACACCGTCATTGTCTAAGTCTCCTATGGTTCCTGTAACAAGAAATGATTTCAAATTTATGATAGAATTATGTACAATGTATCAGCAATTAGCCTCATTGGATTCAATGTTGACATACAAACACAAGTCAAGAATTCGCTGTCAAAGTCACGTAATGATCGGATTAACTACCATAGCAATAGGTACAAACAATTTTTGATTATATCGTCTGCATGACATAATGAAAATTTTGGTACCTATTGCTATGGTAGTTAATCCGATCATTACGTGACTTTGACAGTGAATTGTCTCATTCAGCCATTACACCCACTGCTGCAGGCTTGCAGTGATTTGCTCATTGATTGTAAAAATCATCAAAATTCAAATTTTGGCATGGTTATAGATGTGCTAACATAGCCAACCAGTGGTATAACCAAAAGCTGTCTATTTTAAGGATAAAATAAGACATTTTACATGAATCTATAATTTCTCTACATAGGTAGAGAAATTCACTACTTGTATTTGAATGGGACTTCAACTTGTCAATACTGCTGTTTTCCTTGTTTTTTGCCAAATTTTTCAATTCAAAATAACTAATGACAATTTTAATGACTTTCATTTTAGCGAATTTGTTTTGCTGGATCACTGAATAAGCCTTTAAGGTTACACGAAGAAACGTATAAAAAACGTATAAAAGACGTATAAAGTTGTTCTCTAAAACCGCGTTTTTCTCAGCAATCAAATATCGCAGTGAGTCAAATGTTGGTGCATGGATGTATCTTAACATTATTTTTGTTTGCTTATACAAATTTTTAGAATCCGTTTGAAAATCCTTCGTTTAAATCATTTTTATGCACCATGTTCACAAGATCAAAAACATGTTCCATGCAGTTTTTTTCAAATATTCGCTCCGTATAAAACTACGCCGAGTGATTGTTTTCTCCTTTTTTGTATTGTACTACAAATCGACCAAAGAAATAATGTTGCCATGGGGAAGAACCAAAAACAGTACCGATTAAATTTTATTAGCCCGTTTTTGGGAACAATTTTCGAGAATCTTGTACCACAAAACACTGTTATGTTACATTATCGATATCTGGATTGTGGAACATTAATTTTGATTTCTAACTGCCTACATTATTTCTCAAAAGTATGTCGATTCCTTTACCATTTGAATTTCACTCCAAATTTAAGCTACTTTTGCAAAAATCAAGGTTTTTCGCCATCGATACCTCCGACATTTACAGCGGTGATGAGATTGTTTATCATAAGAGCCTGGTATGCACTATTCCATAATAGTCAGTTTGAGATCAATCGATTTCACAGATCACTCAGTAGCTCAATCGGTTAGCGCGCTGGAATCACGTTTGACTATATAATACAATAGTTTTGAGCTGGAAAACTTTGGTACGTGTTCGAGTCCCTATGTGGTCCATTCCATCTATTTTATTTTATTTTTCTCTCAATTTTTTCTTTTTTCTTGTTCGTTTCTTTCTTTCTGACTGCAGCGATTGATTGTTTTTGCCCGTTTTTTTTCATTATATGATTCAGGAATTTTTAGGCTATACTAGTCTAATAGGCGCGGCCTATGAATATATTTTTACAAATTAGATTAACAAAATATTGGTTGTTGGTTTTGTTACTGTTGTTTTAGTTATCGTTGTAGGCCTATATATTGCATAATCAGGGTATAAATAGGCATACTAGGCCTATTATAGCCTATAGAAGCATTGATTTATTTCACGACAGATAACATCCAGGATAATTTTAAAAATTGAAAATTTAGAAAATCCAAAGGAAAATTGCCGAAAACGGCTGCCCACAATCACACCCCCCATCAGCCCATATGGTCCTATCATGATCGCCCCTTCCCTATCCCTGCAACATATAGGATGACTCCCGAGCCGCGGTTTGTCCGTGGCCCTAGTTCAGATTGATACACTATTGTATACGCGTGAGTTCATTCTTTTCTGCATGGCTGTTTCCATTATTAACTTACGCCCCTCTGGAATCAAGCCT
Source organism: Amphiura filiformis (assembly GCF_039555335.1). Lineage (NCBI taxonomy): Eukaryota > Metazoa > Echinodermata > Ophiuroidea > Amphilepidida > Amphiuridae > Amphiura > Amphiura filiformis. The sequence goes on along the minus strand of NC_092628.1, from coordinate 89,761,408 downwards.
TGAAAATCAATTGTATTTAACCTTAATTGTTACAATTAAATTTGGATCCCAGAACATTTTCTGTAATTTCATTGACCTCAATGACCAGACTCACTAGTTACATCTCACGTCACAAAAATGAGGAACTTCCAATTCCAATCAATCCTAACCTTATTATTACCATCTGGACCCTAGAATCTTGGGGTAACATTCTGCACTCTTGCCCAAAACCTACTTCCACTAAAAGACACATTCATATACACATCTAACCTGTTGATCGTATCCATGAAAATTCCAGAAAACACGGAGGACTCGCATTCTCCTCTGGATGATTATCCGCTTCATCTGGAGGAGGCATATCAATGAAGTCGCCTGGAAGATCATCTTCAAAATGATGTCCCTGATTATGACCAAAGTTATCATATCCATCATAAAAGGCATCATAAGATGGTGTGGTTTGTGGTTTTGGTGATGTAGGTCTCAAACCATTCTCATCATCATCATCATCATCATCAAATGGGTTACCAAAATAAGCTGGGAATTCATGATCAACATGTGGCGTAGTTTGTGGTTTCGGTGATGTCAATTTCAAACCACTGTCAAAACCAGAAGGGCTTGTAATGTCTGTACCTGCATAAGGATAACCATCAAATGGTTTATTTGCCCAATGAAAAGTTGTTCCTGATTGAGCAGTTGTTGATGTTTTAAGAGTAGTAGCAAATGTGGTTGAAGAAGGCCTCTCAGTAACTGCTAAGGGCATGTCAGCTTCAGAATCTTCATCAGACTTCTCAGTAACTGGTATAGGCATGCCAGCATTAGAATCTTCATCAGGCTTCTCAGTAACTGGTACAGGCGTGCCAGCATTAGAATCTTCATTGGGCTTCTCAGTAACTGCTAAGGGCACGTCAGCATCAAGATCTTTATCAGTATTACTGCTTGGCTTTGGTGACATGGTCTGTGTTTGAGTTTGTTGACTTGCTGTTGATCGTTGGTTTGTTGGCATCTTTGGGGATGTTAGCACTTTTGATATAGGTGATGGGCTTTCTGGAAGTTCAAGTGCCTGGGATGAATTGCTAGAAGATTCATGGTTTCTTTTTCTTCTTAGTGGTGAATTCTCAGGACTAAATATGGTGGATTGCTCTTTCTGAGTATCTAAAAAAACAAAAACAAAAGTGTTTCATTCAGCTGAACATGTTGTGAAGAATTATTTCATTAATGATAGACAGACAAGTTTTTTCCATTTGGCTTCCTTCAGAGAAGAGAGACATCAGTTCTTTGTAGGAGTTAATTTGCATGTGTACATACACACCACCTTTGATCACACATGTAAACACACCAGTTCTTTGTTTCAACGCATATGTTTTAATACTATGCACACTGGAGCATGCACTGATGTCATTCTCTGAAGTATAGCCTGGGATGTTTTGTAGTAATGACAGTTTACATGAATAAGTCTCTCTGATGGTGTTAGAAACCAATGGAGGATGGGTCAATTGGCACCCTCATCTGCACCGTGTCCCTAATTTGTCAATCAAAATATAGACAACTAGAATTTTTTTATATAGACCATGTAAATATTAAGACTGAAATCTTTTTTCTTTAAATGTTGCTGGCAGTATTTAGCCACATAATTTAACAGTGGATTATAATTTGTTTTTAATCAAACATAAGTAGTGCTTCATGAAGCTCCACTTGTACCAGACAAGGTCAAATTACACTCTCACTTCAAAACCTTAAGCCTGCCATAACATATCATTTCATTACAAGCAATATAATGGATTTATGTGAGAAAAACTTCCTTGTTCAGTTTCACATCAATATAATCTATATAATTAGGAAGTAGTAAGGCTGTATCTCTTTATTACACAGTGCTTACTTCCTTCTTCAATTTCCCTCAATATAGTGAGCTAGAAGTTATTTTATAATTTAAAGCCGTCACTTTGTTTCGTAACATTGAGGTACAAGAATTGTATACCTGAAAACTCATATTACTGTGCAGAAAAGAGAAAATTAAATTGTCCAACTTGTAGCTACAGACCTAGAAGTGATTGATAGCGGAGGTTTAAGTACATGTTTGAATGTTTCCATGTTCCAGTGTATGATGCCTAAGCCTCTTCCTCTGTTTGTGCCTTCAACAACCACTTTTATACAAAATTCAAATTCAAATATAATGTACAAATACATTATGCAACTTTGTATTTGCACACATGCAATTTCAACCAAAGTATCTAATACACATTGGTATCCATAAAGAAAGGCTAGATACTTGAGTGTTTTGAAGAATACCCTGCAACTATAATATATTTGTGACTGTCCACCACAAACAGGCTGTAATGTTTCACTTGTTGAGATAATGGAATGGCAACTTTTCCTCAAAATAAGCACAGACTGTTCATGGTATTTGGTCAAATTATTTGGAATACTTGTGTAGAATATACACTTGGCTTTGTCCCTGTACCAAACTCAAACTCAATGATGATCATATACATCATGTCATTAGCATAATTCCTTATATTAGTGGTTACCTTGTCATCCAGATTTTTTATTCTGGGTTATAATACTACTGATAATTCAACTAATATGTGTCATTCGTGGAACACTTATGTGTGTGCAGCTTTGCGGACATAAACACACACACGTAAGGTACCTTTCCAGAACTGGCCAATCTTGCTTCTGGATGACATTATTATCAGGCAGGTAGACTGCATCTTACACTGTGTATGTTTTATGATGGCCAAATTATTAGAAAGACCAGTAAGTTCAATGACAATGGTATTACACTAGTTCTCTTGTGGGTACATAAAATGTTCCCTCTGATGAAATAAACACTTACCTAAGTAGACTTTGGGAGGCTCTATCAATTCAATCCGAAGCGGATTTTGTGCTATGTCTCTATTCATGAGAAACAATTCCGCTTCAAACTGTTTAGTATAATCTTCACAGTTGATATTCATGGTTTCACCACCATGCCTACGAAGTCTGTCATGTTTGCCATCTGTAGGTTGTGTTGTTATATGCTGATGGTGCTGCAAAGTGAATGTGTGAAAGAGAAATTTAAGCTTAAGTAAAAACATTGAAAATATTTAATTATACAGAGTATACTTAAAGGAGAATGACCTGATTGACAGCCTCACCCTGCATACATTTCTCATTACTGCAGTCAAATTCAAGGCCTAAATATGTGTAAATTTGTTAGGGATTCAATCATGTTTCACCATTGTTCATCACTGTTTAACAACGATGCTTCCGCGTAGTCTGCATGGTTTACCACGCAGACACGCCAGATGTGAGTTGTTAAACGGTGATGAACAACGCAGAAACATGATTGAATCCCTCTCAACCATGAACATAAAGAAAACAAGCTAAATATTGTCTAATTCACATGAAAAGGTGGGTAATGGTGTATCCAACGGACGAGGACACAAAACACATCAAGGTTCAATAAATGATACAAAAGGGTACCTTGAATATACAAACAAATGGAAAGAAAAAGAGAAAGGTTCACCAATTTGATGTGGTCAAATACAGACTAGACGGTATGCAGAGGGGGACAAAAAACAACAAATGTAGGCATAGAAATGCAGGCAAAGTTCGATGGCCAAAAATTGCCAATACCAGAGCCCACAGAAGTGTCAGGAAAACAATATTGGAAGTGATGAAAATCACTGTGTACATAAGCAGATAAAAAAAACAAACAGGCAAAAAAAACCAACCAACGTTTCAAGCAGATAAACTGCTCTTCTTCAGGGAAAGATAACAAAATATAAAATTAAACAGCAAAAACTACATATTGTAGTTTAAAAACAAATACTGATTTTCAATTTAAATACAGTATTTATGTAACCTTTGCTTTCATGCATTGCTTTTACAATTATGTAACCTTCTGTTATAATTAAATTGTATGCTGTTAATTGTTACTCAGGACCCTCTTGGAGATCAGTTACAGATACTGAAGGGGCTTCCCTGGTTAAAAAAGATAAAATAAAATAAATAAAATAAATACAAAGCAAGACATTGTACCCTGATAGCTGGGCAGCATAGTTGTCTTAGCCACATTTGGGCCTGCTATTAAGATGCAATCATGAAGAGAACAGAAAATCAAATCCAAGGTTTTTGCCAATAAGATTATTGGTGGAATCATCCCTACATCAACAGCACTGTTCTAAGCAATCTTACATCTGATGTGGTCTAATACACTAATTCAATTAAAGTAAGCTTAAGTGTTGACACATACCGCGTTAAGCTTTCTATCCCCAGCATCATTGTTTCTGCCTTGCATCCAGAATAGGAAAGCATCTTTGTTATCTTGTCCTTTTATTGACAATGGTGATGACATGACAGCTTCTTTACTATGGCTTTGTGAACTCCACAACATCTGGCCATTTCTACCATCCAAAATAAACACCTGCAGGAGAGATAAACATGATTTCTGTATAATGATGTATATTTATATGTAGCGGTAAACGTAAATAGGAAGCAATTTAAGACTTCTACACTACTCAAATTTCAAACTACTCACCAGAGCGCTTTCACCGGGTCAACCGGCGTCTTTAGTGAATGTTATTGCTCTGAAGATTTGTTGTTGCTAGTGATGTTATTGGAACACCTCCGATGATGTCACAGATGTAGATAACATCAAACTTGAGATGTGGTGGCGCCCCCCCCCCCCTTCGTTCCGGGGTCAGGAGGTTGTCCCAAACAGGGTCGATGTCTAACCCTTTGTCACGGTTGACGGTTCAGTCTGGGTCTTTTAGTTCTGATATGGATGGCTTCCAAGACCCTACGAGGGAAGTCGTTAGACTCCCTCTCTAACACTTTTACGTTTTCCCAGTCAATCTGGTGCCCTTTGCTCCTGTCAATATGTTCCTTAATTGCTGACTTGGAACTGGACGCTTTGGATTTAAGTTATCTTAGCCCCTTTTCAAGGTTACGTCCAGATTCACCAATGTATAGGCAGTCATTGCAAGGGATGCTATACACAATTCCAGATTGTTTTTCTTGTTCAGTTTTGTCCTTTGGGGAAACAAGGGACCTACGTAGGTTATTCTACGGTTTGAAGGATGTGCTGACACCAGCAGAATTAAAAGCCCTGCGTAACCGTTCCGAAAGGCCTTCCACGTACGGCAAGGTGACAAAAATGCCCTTCTTGCAGCTATCTTCGTCGCTGTCCTTATTGTGTTCTTTTGGTTTAGGACGCACCCTGAACAATGTCCAGTCTTTGTAGCCACTCTCGTGTAGCACCTCCTTCACATGTCTTATCTCCTCTCATCTGTGACATCATCGGAGGTGTTCCAATAACATCACTAGCAACAACAAATCTTCAGAGCAATAACATCCGCTGAAGACGCCGGTTGACCCGGTGAAAGCGCTCCGGTGAGTGAAATTTGAGTAGCGTAGAAGTCTTAAATTGCCTCCTATGATTTCTGTACTTGTGTAGTTGATTTGATTTTTATATTGGCCAAAAAAGATATATTATTATAATATGTATTATTGTTTTAAAGTTAAAAACAAGCTGTTAGAAACTGCTTATCCAAAGCAGTTAAACAGTTAACTACACAGCAAAAGGCTGTAGTTAAACTTAGTTAGTGACCTCACTGGCTTGAGCTTTTGATCCTAGCAAAATCTTTGTCAAAAGTAAAGTAATATACTTTGCCTTTGATCAAACAAAAGCTGAGGCCAATAAATATGTGATAAAATAAAAACAGAGACTCATTTTCTTACCAAAGTGAAATCGTAATGTCCAGTCCAGTTGCCATGGCTGAGCCTTATCATCACATCAGGAATATTGTCAGAATTAAAGTATCCTGGGGCTGGAGTTCTGTGGGAAACCAAGCAACAAGATAAACAAAAGTGAACAGGTAGGTGTTTCATTTGTTTTGTAGTAAGCCTAAAAAAGTTTCCATTATACTTTCACAATTTACATACATTTTGAAAATGTCAAAAAAAAGTTTTTACTGTACAAAAGAATACTGACCCAAACTTTTACCGACCTACCAACCATTATTATTTTGGCACCGAAAGGACAATGGAACTTTTCTGCAGCCTACTACATAGGAGAATTTTCCACTTTATAAATGGAATCTAAGTTGATATGATTTGATCAAAGTCTACATTTTAAAATTTTTACACACACATACACCAGAGACACAGTTTACCACTTTCACCTTCAGGAAGTGAGTGGATACAGATGTGGATGAGGTTATCATACACATAGAGCAGTTGATGTATTCCGCCTGTGTATATACATAGGTCTATCAATAGTGACACAATAGCCTGTGACATCATCTAAGCATGCATACATATCCACATCTTACCTTAAGGTCTTAATTTACACACCCAAAGTATGTTCCCAAATCAATCAATCTATTGTGCTACCAGGAATACATCAACTATTTAAATATTGCTTACGAGTAAGTTTCATATTCTGCATATCTCTCTTCTGTTGTCCACATGATGCTGAAATCGTGTCCATCTAATACAGCAATAGTACCATTGAAGACTGACACAATCAAGTCCATAGTGCCATCTTGGTTCATATCAGCTAGAACAGTTGGCACCATGATGCCCTTGTTGCTATCACACCTTCAAGTAAAACACAATCAGAGAATTAATGAAGAAAACAGATTCTGCCTCTAACATCCTTGCTGCTATCACACCTTCAAAGTGAAAGCTGAATTTATATTTTGATCAGCAAATCGCACACATGCTCTGCGGTTACTCTCGTTTTCAGAGACAGTGTAAAAACGATGTCACTTTTGTGAGTTGAAAAAAGTTCAAAATAATAATTATGAATGGACAACGTAAAAATGTATTTTGTGACATTTTGAATATGTTAATTGTCATCTGCAGTATTAATGCAAAGCAACAAGCAATGCATTGCTACATTTTTGACTGCCCAAATTGAACAGAGAGACAATGAGAGAGAGAGAGATACAGAGGACTGGAGAGAGTGAGAGAGAAGGAAAGTGAAAATACTACAATACCTTAGAATTTCTCTAGCACTAGTCTCTGCTTGCAGTGGTTTACCCCAATCATCATAATGTGCATGCTGGAAGGCTGGTACTTTATTTATAGCATCTGGAGCCTGATTACATTCATGGCCATAGTCCATAACATGGCAAAACAAGTCCAATAGAGAAATTACCCACAATGAACCTAGAGATATAAACACATGCACAAGTCAGATGTTAACATGCTGTATAGGACAACCACCATTATCAAAACTGAAAATTTGCTTACATACATGTACAACTGAGACACACACTGTCACCTTATGCACATGAAGACTCAACCTGGGACAGATGGACAAAAAGATGGGAGGTTGAACACATACATGCACACACCCCCCCTCCCCCACACCAGTACTAAACACCCCCACACACATACATGTAAAAGCCAGCAAATATGGACAGTGATACACCACTTGGAGTTCTCACTATTCACCTGTGAACACACAATTGAGTTTTATTCACCTTGTCATGGATTTTAAGTCTTTACTATCCATTCTGATCTAGTAACACTGACTAGGAACCGTGGAGGTTAGCGGTTCATGTGGGCCTGCTGCTATGCACAGCTGTCACATACGTCCTTGTTTACCAGTGTTTACGAACACAGTCATTCTCCCTCCCTGACTTTCCCTTTCTCTACCCTTACATTAAAATCAGGAATAAAACAATCAGGATGGTCATTCTGTAGGCCAGGAAGAGTTCTCTAATTTGTCAATAATTATTGATTATAATCAAAATCATTACAATAAAGTCAGAAGCAACTGTTATTAATGCTGACATAAAGCCAAGGATTTTTCTAGGCCTAACAGCATCATTCCCAAACATGACCTTCCTGTTTCTTTTACCCATCATACCTTGCACTGTTTCTCCACCTGTTCCAAACAACACATATACTGCCCCATCATCCTTCTCATATAGAGTAACTGCAGAGTAGGTCTCTTTTTGGTCTGGTGTTTCTAGATACTTTTTTCCCAATGATTTGCCAGTTTTACCAGACAGCAATAACAATCTGTTAGCATCTCTGTCGGTCTCCTGTATAAAGGAAAATATAAAAATGCTAACCTTTTGCTTTTATTGATTACAAAAATATAGATATGATGATCAATTAAAAACATGCTATGTTCCACTGTTTATCATTGGTCCGCATTGTCTGTGTGGTTTACTTCACAATAACAGGTTAACAAGTTAAGTTAAGATTGTTTAATTCACATGATTATTTCAAGAGGAATGCCAGTTGACACTTAACATTACAAGAAGATTGATGATTTCTCTGTTGATATCAGCAAAAAAACTACAGAATAAAATGGAAAAGTTTAGCAGCTTCCTCCAAAATAATGAATTCAACATGTGTAATCATGTATACACACACAAGTTCCAGGGATGACAAATTTGACATACTCATGCACAACAAATGTATGCTTCCGTTAGCATGTGTTCGAGTATACGCTACTGTGAAAGTGTGGATTCATCACCGATTAACAACATTGGCTCTTGTACAAAGATATAGGAAGAGTTGTTGAAACTAACTTCAAAGCTAATAATAAGTGCAATATGAAACAAAACATTAGTATGTGGTCTGAAATTCTAGACACCACAGATATCCAAATCTGGTACAACTTGAAGGTTTTATTTTTACAAGAGGGGGTTACTCACATCAGAATGATAATCTCCATTACCACCATGAGTAGCAACTACATCATATACACCATCACCATCCAAGTCTGGTACCACTTGAGGTTGGTAGTAATTCCAGCTGTCGTTAGTCATTGTGGGATCAGCAGACCACAGTATTGTACCTGTATCACATGAAATAAAAATAAAATATTTCTTCCAAGGTAACTGGGGTAAAGAGGAATTGAAAATGGTGATATAATCCAATTGGTGATATAATCTTATATATTTGATCGGTCAAGAAAATTGATAAGGCAGGTTTCTTATCAAACATACTACAAAACCAATTTTGATTTCAGATGTGGCCCTATTTCTAATAAAGAGCGCTATACACTGTAACAAGTGCATGTTGCCTTGCATTCCAGTCTCCATGTTGTTATTGTTAGTAACATTAACATTAATAGTTCTTTGCAATTCCTGAAGAAAAGTATTGTTTTACTACTTGATGATTATGAAAAAAAAATCTCATTGATGATGGGTCCCTGGATTGGCTGGTATGTGGAAGTTCCAGATCTGCACAGGATTACATGTTATTTCCCATACAATTGTCTGAAATGCTAAAAGTTAACTGTTGAAATGAACCACTAAATATTACTGAGAGCAGCAACAACAAAATGGTCTTCAAATAATTCAAAGCACAAAAATGAGGTCTGATTTGGCTGTGACAACATATTTTCCTTTGAAAATATTATCGAACAGGATGACTAAGCAATGTGATAATGGATAAACAAAGACAGACTGTGCTATTCATTTCTTACCATCAGTACTATCTACAGCTTGTAGTACTCCCAAGCGACCTGCTACAAGACAATCATCCATGCCATCTTCATTCACATCAAGTTGACCACATTGAATGGCAAATACTTCACATTCCAGGTTGTGTTCCCATAGCAATGTACCATCTCTACCATCTACTGCTCTGACAGCTCCTAAACAGGGTTCTGCCATGTCTATATGAAACGGAATACAGGACTTGAATTCAAAACATAGTACATGTATACATTTGTAGTAGCAATATTATTTGAAACAGATTTGCATACATGTACAAGCACCCATTACATACATGCACACACACACCCCTGTCTGTGTTTGCCTCCAAACGTGGACATTGTGTTTTGCTATCTAACCGAGGATGTGTGTATGATGTTTTCATCGCCTAACCGTGGACTAAAAACAAAACGGAATTTTAGCCATCACCCTGCCGACGGTAGTTTTTACACGTGTGGTCCTCGGTTTCAGGCAAATAGTGTTTAAAGCATCTAGCATGCATTTGAGGTCTTTTTCAGCAGTTTGAGACCGAGGACAGTCCTCGGTTGGAAGTAGGTCCACAGTTTAGGGTGAAAAAAATCTTGTGTGTGTCCTCGTTTGTCGGCCAACACGTACGCACCCCCACCATGTTTAACTAACACATTTGTGATGTGATCAAGTCAATGAGTCGCATGTCTGGAATATTGATTATGAGATATAGCCAATAGTATTAGTATTCAACTTCCTTTGAAATTTATTGTTCTGAGCAACACTAAAATGGCCGAGTCTAATTTTGATGGGGGTTTTCAGCTAAATAGAGCTCTGAGAATGGCTCATGCCATGAAATTGAAAACTGAAATTTGATTTTGATTGATATCAGACTCATATAGCTTGATCGCATATGATGTGCTTCAGATTAATAACCCTCCATCCATCAGGCCATCAGGGTGTTTATTTCAATTTCTCATTTGGTGTAAGGATGTATTTCTAGCATATACTCACTTATATATTCACAGAATGCTTTCCTGCCCTCTTCATCCAGTTTCTCAAAAGCCCTTGAGTAACCAAAAATGACGTCTTCTATGCCATCATTGTTCACATCAAATAGACGGATTGTGGTCTCTGTTCCTGAAAGACAACATTTTATGTTCAAATTTAAGTAAACTTATAATAAAGAGGACATATGGACTCAAATATGTCAATTCAAGCAGCAATGTGCAATTCATGGTGAAACTTGGAAGCTTCAAATGACTAACGTATCTTAATGATTATAAAATCTTACCCTAATTTATGAAAATCTCAATACTATACTATATAGCAGAAACTACAGCTGCCAACAGCATTGATACTTGTGAATCAAACCATGCCAACGACACATGTGATTGTTGCAGTATTTTGCATTTTTTTAGTATCCACGGAAGTATGTTCGCGTTGCATTTTGCAATACAATCACAGCCAGATTGTGTACAGCTGTTGGCAACCGTGTTTATTCAAATGAAATTTTTACTATAGTCTCACAATCCCTCTGCTAATGTTAATCTTGTTCCCTAATCCTAACCCTCAAATCAAACCCAAATCTCTCTATTTTACAAAGCCATGCATTAGGCAAGATTTCTTTTGCACCTTTTTTCCCATATTCTTTCTTATTTGATTAATGGCCTGAGCTTTCAATCCCATTCTATTTGTCACCCTGATGTGGCAGTGACACATTTGCTCAAAAAAGTGCTGGCATACGCGTCACATTTACACGCTTGAAGAAGCCGCATAGATGCAGGCGAAAAACAGCTGCCTCAACGTGTTGACATCACTGCCACATCAGGGTGAAAAATGGTATATATAGGCAACTAAATAAAGTCTAACATATGTCAAGCCTATAGAATAACATGGCAAATCTGATTTCACATGAAGGACTACTCACCTCCTGTTACATTGATTGCAAAGTCCCTTGACGTCTCTAGAATTGTACTATTAGTTGACCCTAATGATGACTCTGATGAACATGGTAGTAAAAAATATATAAGGCACACTACTGAGATACATAGAAAAACCGCAACCAGAGAACAAAACCAGCGCCGCTGATTGCGCTGACATGAAGCTTGTTGTTTAGCAGTTAAAGTTTTATACAAAGGTGACCCTTGTCTTTCTAACATACGCCTATCATATAAGAATCTTTCATCATCATTTCCCACATCAATGGTAAGTTCTTCAAAGTCTCCATCATCCTTGTCCCTATATGCTGGGTTGTTTGTAAGGAGTTCATCATCTTCATCATCATCTAGTCCTACCCATGGATCTGTGTTTTCCAGACGCTGATACTTTGGGCCGCCGATATTTAGTCGGACACGTCCTGTGAAAGATAATAAAATTATTTACTTTCAAATTACATACATTATCAGAACTTCTTGTTCAGTACATGTCGTTCAGCTTGTAAGCCTTAAATATAAATTTATTTTCAGTGTGTATCTATTTTTAAAAAGCAATATTGGATACAGGTAGTAGATATGCAAGGCATCATGGTACATGAAACAAATTAAAAAATGAAAGTAACAAGCACAAAGATCGATAACTGGTGTGATAAAATGATTGTTTAAAATATCAGAAGAGTACAGTACCAAATGTTAGCATGGAAAATTGCTCTTGAACCAAATCCATTGCTAGTTGCTAGCCATCTCCAATGGAGAGCAGCTGATGATGTAGCCACAACAATGAAACAAAGACTTCTCACAATGGAAGCAATCCTGCTCAGCGCTGTTCTACAATCAATGCAGTGTAATTATATCTGTCTATTACACCACTGCTCCACGGGTTCAACTTTATTTCATCTACATGACATGTTACTAATTGCCACGTTTCCAAAGTGATATCAGAATAATTATACCAGATTGACTATCAAAGTAATTGAATTATCTGGTCAAAACTAAAAGATTAGTTTATTGCTTTTCACACATCTGATAAGGAAACAAACCAAAAGTTTGATGATGTCCCATAAACAAAAGTGCTTTTATTGGGAGGCTGACAGTGACCCCACCCTCCCTCCCTGTGACATAAGTGTGAAATATTGAAAAACAAAAACTTGACCGATATTTTAACTAAGTATTTTACAAATGTAATCACACTTTGTGACCCCCTCTCCCCTAATGAAAGAACTTCCATTTATCTAGGATGTCATCAAAATGTTGATTTATCCCCTAACAGTCACTTTCATCCCATCAACATCAGTATAGAATTACTATATCATTTTACATGTCACATTAAACTGATTGTTCTAATATCAAGGCATCGATAGGTTTGATTTATTGCAGCAAATTAACACAATGGCATTGGTATGATTTACATGTAAATTACAGGCTTTTCATTTGCTAATCTATTGCAAATCCTTCATGTTTAAAACACAATTACCGTATTCATTCCAATAAGCGCCCATGCCCCAATAAGCGCCCACCTAGGGTATTTTCAATTTGCTAAAGGATACCATTAATGTTGAAGTGACAGAGAGACATCGATACAGTGAAATAGCTGGAGGGCTACAATCCTGTGTAAACTTGCAATACATTTTCTGCATCAGAAAAGCTATTAAAACATCTCAGAGCCCTTTATAACATATGTAAAATTGTCTCTAATAAACGCCCCTTACGAAAAAATTACGGAAACCAGGTATAAAATAAGCACCCACCCAAAATGACTTTGTTAAGAGCCCTGGGCGCTTATTGGAATGAATACGGTACAGGCATTTCATTGACCAAAGGTCTCGGATAAAATACACCAAAATATGGTTCATCATGATATAGATGGAGCTGGTAAGTAGTCAGCAGTAGACTCAAACCAAGATAATACTGGTAAACATCAAGAGCACCCACATCAAGAAAAACTTAAGTGATGGTTTGTAAACACAAGGAGTACATGTATAATAAAACAATGGGACATACAATGTATGCGACCCGCTCTGACAAAACCAGAAACAAGTCGCATTTTTGACATTTCATGATTTGATTAAAAAGATCATAGATGTAAGCACTAGACAATAAGCTAAAAACGACACCAAAATCATATAAATAGCATCAATACTTTTCAAAATATGGATAATTCTGTAAATGATACCCAGGGCCATTCCGACCATTAAGCCAGGTACAATGTAAGGCGGTCACCTAGGGCGGCAAACGCAGAGGGGCGCCAAAAAAAGACGAAAAAAGAAAAAACAGGAATGGATAAAGAAAAAACAAGAAAAAATGAGGGCGGATAGGTCAAAACTGATGAGTTTTCAAGGGGGTGATCCTCCTTAACACTTTTTGGTATGCTTTGGTGGGGTGGCATGCCGCGGCAGGGAGAGGCTTTGCCTAGGGCGGCAAAATCGCTAGGAACGGCCCTGATGATACCTTGATATTTTTGCCAAATTGCTATGTGTTGGGTCAATTAGTTTCCTGCCTTAACAGGATTAAATAGGGATTATCATAGTTCAACTGTTAAATTTATTGATTAAATAAACCTCTTTTTATTAAGTACTTTCAAGGATTTGAAAGTCCAATTAAGAATTCCAAAATTTCATTTTTTTTTATGGGAATGTCATCATTATCCAGACTTTAAGGTAGTACTACACCCCCTGATAAATTTTGTGACTAGTTTTGCATTTTTCTCAAAAAATAACTACACACTGGTAGCAAAGTTATATATTATAGGAGCAAGGAATCCATACTGTCTCAAATAGATAATTTGATTAATTTTATAAAAATGTATTTTTTTTCATGTTGGATGTGCCATCACCCTCTGCTTTTACTTCTACTGATTTGTTCTGCTGCCCTCTGTCTTTGTCTGAAACTTTCTGACCTTTTACCTTTCAGTGTCTTTCAATTTCATCTTTTTGTTTAACACCTGTTTTACTTTTGTATTCACTCTTGATTCACTTCACTGCTTCTCCTCACTGTGATTGGTGCATCTTGCATTTTCTGTATTGTCTCTTTTGTTTGCCTGTGTATTGATTTTAAAAAGATTATTTTGTATAGGAGTTGGATGCATGTTTCTTTTTAGTTGGGGAGTATGTGAGCTGATGACTGAACGAGATGGATATACCTGGGAGTGTAAGGCCAATTTTTTCCTGCAGGATTTTTGTGTGTAAATGGATGTATGAAAGCTGATGAGTGTAAGTAATGTTGGCATCCTAAAACAAAATTTATTTTTATACTGTAGATGGTAGTGATTCAAGACAAGTGGTTCATTATACATGTTAAGAAATGAGGTATACATTGTACGAGGGGGTATCCAAAAGTTTTTGACATCACCAAGAAGCGAAGGAGCTATATCGATGAAATTTTGTCAGTGCAATTACTGGTCCTTCTCTACATTATGGTCCAAAAATGGTCTCATAATAGGAGTGGGCATAAAATGGGTCATCTCTTGTTTTGCTTAGGGCTGAGTTTTTTTGTATTCTATTTGACCTATCTCAGCATGAAATGACCAAATTTTTGGTCTGGGGTCCAAGAAAAAAGTGTGCAGCGCCCTCTTATGTCACTATCCTTATATTTAAGGAAGGAGTGGATCAGAGTGCAAAATCCTTCAAATTAACCCCTTTTCAGAATTTTGTTCTGATTTTGGTGTCCAGACACATGCAAATGAGGTCAAAAAGTATTCTTTTGAAAGTTGCATGAAAATTGGACATTGCGTTTTCTTGAAAATTTACATTTAAGGTCAAAATTCAGCGTGAGGGCGCTTTTCAAGATTTTGCACATAGACATACCACCTAGACCTATTACTGCCCATCCCTTACCACAGCGGGAGGTGAAGCCCCGTATCCAAGGTGATTTTGGTCGGGTGGTCGGACGCGGAGAAATAAGCGTTCATGTCTGGAGAGAAAGACGCGCTCATTTGCGTGATTATCGCTCGCGTCAAATGCGACATGTTCCGTAGACGCGAACATATCTGCTTGCTTGCGTCGACGCGTCCGGTTAAAGTCGTAGCTAAGCAGTGTCGGCAGAGGCTGAAAAAATGTTTTTTTCCCTGCAAGCAATCCAAAATTTCCCTCCAATTTTCTAAATTTCCCTCCAGTATGACATATTTCCCTTATGTATTTCTTTATTTTTTTGGTCCAAGACCAAAAATTTCCCGGCAATGAGCTTCCCGTATTGCCCACTCTTTCCTGCCATGAGTGTCGGCATCACTACGCGAACCAAAGTCATAGGTCTAGGTTCTTGTTTGTCTGGGATTTTGCACAGGTTTTGTCACTAACGCTATTTTTAAGTTACAATGATGGAGGCAACCTCAAGTTTGACCCGCTCAACAAATTTGAGAATTTCATCAGAAGTGGTTTGCCCGCAATGCTAATTAGAACGCTAATTTGGATACCACCATTGAATAGTACACAGGAAAAGTTCGTTGACCCCTATGCATTTGAATAGGAGCAAGTGAGGCGAATTCAAAACGAGTACTACAGCCAAATTAATTGTGATAAATTGCTCAAATTTCTTGAGCATTTTGATCTGGTGATCTTCTTTACAGCTGTATACTTAAAAACAGTGAGCAGAAGAAAATTTGCGACAAATCTTGAAAAGCGCCCTCATGCTTAAATTTGACCAAAAAAGTCAATTTTTAAGAAAACGCAAAGTTCAATTTTCTTGTAACCTTCAGAATTAGATACTGTTAGCTCATTTACATTATGTTTAGACACCAAACACAAACCAACATGCAAGAAAAGCAGTAATTTGAAGGATTTTGTATGTAAATCCACTCTTCTCACATATAAGGATGGTAACACAAGAGGGCGCTGCACACTTTTTTCTTGGACCTCAGGCCAAAATTTTTTTCATTTCATGTTGAGATAGGTTCAGTGGAAGGCAAAAAAACTAAGCCCTAATGGAAATTCCAAAAAAAGGCAGTTTGGCCCCCGTAAAGCCCAGTCCTACTCATAAGTATGTTTACTTTTTTTACAGGTGGCGCTAGATGGGCAGTAGGCGCATAACCTGTAAAATGGTGAAAATTGAGGCACGCATGGCGTGATTAAGTTCCTGCATTTGAAGGGTTAGGCCTACAATGCTCAGAAAATCTATGATGAAATGAAAGCTATCTACGGTGATGATTGCTCATCATATGGCACTGTTGCTTTTTGTAAAAGGAATTTCCAAACTGGCCACATGTCCCTCACAGATGCGCCAAGAAGTGTACGTCCATCACTTTCGGATGATGCGGCCACAGTGAAGAAATTCAAGAAAGTGGAGGATCTTATCATGAAAAGGTTATGCGCCTACATCTAGCGCCACCTGTAAAGAAAGTAAACATACTTATGAGACCATTTTTGGACCATAATGTACATAAGGACTAGTAATTGCACTGACTGCACCTAAAAAGTCCCTGAAGCGTTTATATCATTTTTACATTACCATAACATTTATATCTTTTTGCAACATTTAAATAATTTCCATCAGTGCACTGAAGATGTATCTTTTTCTTGATCTAATAACTTGGCATAAATACTACAATGGGACACTCTTTAAATGCGCCGACAGGCATGTAATGCTACACATTAAAAAAACGCAGGTCAGGTTACCATCCTGGCGCAAAAGTTTCTTACACCGGTTGTCTGCCCCACTCATAATAGTCAAGCCTATTACAGACCAAGAGCCAAGAAAAACTGTTAAGACTTGTTTTTCCCAAGAACAATTCATGAGTGGAATGTATTGCCTGATTCCATGAACAATTACGGTAATTAACAATAACATGCCAATAACATCTACATTCAAGACACAACAGATCACCTAAAGAACAACAAGAAGAATAAGCAACCTAAACGCCCTCAAAACCCTTCATGTTTGACTTCAACCTTGGAAGCATTGCAAAGTATTCGTTAAAGTCAAAAATCACATACATCGTAGAAGCAGGAATCAATTTGGCCACAAGTGCAAGTACAACTTACAAGTCTTGATTCTTGCAATTTCTTCTTCTTCTTCTTGGTTGAGTCGGCATTCACTCGGTCGGACATCCGGGAACATTGTCCCCTTCGTCCCCTTTGCACAAGCGCGCGCATAGCCATAGTAACCAGCTCGAGAAAGGGAAACTGCACATGCTCTGCACATGCGTACACTGGTTTTACAAGGCTATTTCCCCTTTGCGACGTCAGCCCGACCGAGAGAATATGCATATCCAGACTTAGCTGTATTATTAAACGCCAACTTTATCCAGGAACCATTTTGTAGGAATCATTTGGTGTTGATCATCATGATCCATTGATAAGAAACAATTTGATTCTTGATAAGTTTCAGTTTCAGTTTATCAAGAATCAAATTGTTTCTTATCAAGTATAAGTATCTGCTGTTTAGATTTTTTTAATTTTATGAGAATTAACTTTGATTCATGCCAATCTTTTAAAGAATCAATTTACATGTACATGCATGAATTGAATAGTTACAAAAAAAATTTTAAGCTTACCGTTTTGAAATAAAGATCCCATTTTTGTGGAAGACAAAATTCAAGTAAAGACCATTAGAGAATTTCAGCATTATTCACTTCATGTACTTCGACATCTTGCTTCACGACAACGGAACTCTGGCCAGTTAATTGTGATATTTTAAAGTTTATCTAGAGACAACGTTGCAACTTCCTGCCCAAAAAGTTGTCCATGTAAACATATCCATCTCTGCCACAAAACTTGCAACTTTTGCACAGTGCCTATCGAGAACAAAGAATGCTCACCCGTTATTTTGTACTTTCATATCTTTTGCCTATGAGGTTAAAATGATTCCGGTCAAAGGTTACAAAGTTCACGGAAAAGGTCATTTTAGCTGGTAGCCGTGTTTTGTCAATGAAAATTTATTACAGAATTTAATGTGACATATCCGAGCCCACAGTCACACGGTATCAATATACAATACCGTGATTTCGTCACTGAAAAAAATGTCAAAAATATTGAACGAAAGTTAGGCATTCGAGGCCTGAAATCGCATCAGGAATGGAAAGCAAGTATCATTGTAGAGAGTAAGAACTCACACACTCATGACACTGTCTCCAGTTAAATGAAAAAATTGTCCTTTCTAGCGCTAGCTGTAGATTTATTTTTAAGCTTACTTCAATCAATGGACAATGGAATGGTATGGCAATGCCCATTCATGCCATGGATGCATTGCTCGAAAACATGAAAAGTCTAGCCAAGAATTTACTCACCGATAGCTTCACATACTAGGCTAGAGACCATTGCATTCAAAATCTAGTCGGATTCGAAGCATGACACCGTGTAAAGCAATGGAAGTTCAGAAGTAAACACAGCCGATCACGACAGACTATCATACTCACTATCGCATCAAAAATGTTGCTAAAATTACACTTCAACAAAATTTTAGACTGTCCAAAATAGGCAAATCTTGCTCAAAAGATACAGTCGACTCAACTTTCATCGAAATTTCAACATTAACAGAATAAATAACCTCCGGTGCAAATAACTGCACCGCTGTCCGACCAAAAAATTATAGCAACACACTCTAGATGGCGGTATTGACATCCAATGACTACCTCTATTGAGGTTTGCCCATCATTTGAATAAAATTGCCTGTCCCAATTTGACATTTAAAACATTTAGCAGACTTCTGCAGCCCTTCCTTCCTTCCAATACTGTGCTGCTCTCAAATGGCTGAGAATAAACGCACAACGTGTGTGGGCATGCGACGCATAAGACAACAGGAAAATTGAAGACAGGTGCATGTAATACATGATGATCATGTATATACAGGTGCGAGTAAAAAGGCTGGTGATGAGGTTACTTCAGACGGGCATTCCTCAGAGCAGTCTTGAAGCAGTTGAGGGATGGTTATGCAGCTGGGTCTACTGGTAAGCGGTTCCACTCCCGGATGGTGCGAGGGAAGAACGAGCTGGCATACGCTGAAGAGTGGGTACGTGGAAGGAAGAATCTGGAACTGTGGCCTCTGGTGGACGATGCAAGTTGAGACGTAGTGGTTCCAGGGAATGTCGACCAGGTTGTTACTGATTTTATACATCATGTGCAGCCTACTCTGAAGACGGCGTTCCTGGAGTGATGTCCAGCCAAATTGTTTCAGCATGGTAGAGACGCTGCTATACTTGCTGTAATCCGCCATAGACGTACCGACCTGAGCTGCGTTGGACTTGTTCCAGTATACTTGTATTTCTCTGTGTGTGGGAGTCCCATGATGTAGCAGCATATTCTACTGTTGGACGGATGAATGTGGTGTAGACAGCTTCCTTGACCTTGTGACTGCCATGGCTCAAGTTTCTAGAGAAGAAGGCTCTGGTACAGTTGGCTTTTTTCGTGATGGTGTTGATATGGGTGTTGAAGCTCAACCGAGAATCCAGGCTGACTCCAAGGTACTTGGCAGAGTTGACAACTTCAAGATTGTGGCCATGGATGGTGTAATTGGCTGGAATTAGTCTACGTTTGTTGGTAATCTGTAGTACTTGACACTTGGATGCATTGAAACTCATGAGCCATTTCCGCTCCCATTCCTGTAGAGCATCTAGGTCTTGCTGGAGGCTAGCTGAGTCGTCTGTAGTAAAGATGGAGCGATACAGAACACTGTCATCAGCAAAGAGTCTGGTGGTAGATGTGGAGACACAGTCAGGCAAATCATTGATGTAAGCTAAGAAGAGAAGGGACCCAAGAACGCTGCCCTGGGGCACACCTGAGGTGACAGTAGATTCAGTGCTTCTCTGGCCATCGACGACAACAGACTGGGTGCAATTCTGAAGGAAGTTGGTGATCCATTTCAGGGTCTGGCCTCTAAGTACACCATAATGGTGGATCTTCTTCAGGAGGTGGCGATGGGACACTTTGTCGAAGGCCTTTTCAAAATCAAGCAACACCAGGTCGATCTGTGCCTTGTTGTCCAAGCCCTTGGCTAAGTCCTCTACAGTGATGATCAACTGGGTCTCGCATGATCTCGCTGGCGGAATCCGTGTTGAGCGTCGGATAAAACGTTGTTGGCAGAGAAGTGGCAGATTACGGCACAGTGAATTATGTGCTCACATAATTTACACAGCACAGATGTTAGAGAGATTGGTCGGTAGTTTGCAGCCTCAGAACGACTTCCCTTTTTGTTTTGGGGGACGATATGAGCCTTCTTCCAACTGGATGGTACGGTGCCTTGGTTAATTGATGCCTGAAATAACAACTTAACCGCTGGTGCAATCTCTTCAGCTGTTTCCTTCAAGAGCATGGTAGGAATCCCATCATGACCGGGTGCAGAGAAAGGCTTCAGATTTTTAAGAAGCTTGATGACTCCATTAAGGCTAACATGAATGTCATCTATGGAGGGATGCTGGCTGTCTCCCAGGTCGGGGATTGGTGCACCATTGTCTCTGGAGAACACAGATGTGAATTGCCTGTCCAGATCTGACAATAGTTTAGTGACTGTTCCAGGAGATCATTCATGGTTATTTTTAACCAATCTTGGTGCGTTCCTGTGTATTTTTTCAAGTTTATTGGTGTGTGTTTTGGTGTACGGATCCCATAAAACCGAAGCGTACTCCACATGGGGTCTTACAAGAGCTGTGTACGCCGTTTCTTTGATTTTTTCAGAACAGTTATAGGTTTCTCCTCATGAGACCAAGAACACGGCTGGTTTTGGAGGTAACATGTGATATTTGTGTATCCCACTCCATGTCACTCTGAAAGTGCACCCCGAGATAGGGGTGAGATGTAACAATTAACTTCAAGTTTTTGTCTGCAAAGTCTATAGGTACAGGGAATGACAGATCTACTCCTGTTGATGTTCATAACGTAACATTTGGATGCATTGAAGTGCATAAGCCACTTGTTTTGCCACTTGTAAAGGTTGTCCAAGTCTTTTTGCAGAGCAACAGAATCCTCTGGTGAGTTTATGGTTTTGTAAATTAAACAATCGTCTGCAAACAAACGTGTGGTTGAGGTTAAATTATCTGGTAAGTCATTAACATAAAGAAGAAACAAAAGCGGTCCCAGGCCCATTCCCTGGGGAACACCGGAGTCTACAGAAAGTGATGATGATGTTTGGCCTTCTAGCACAACTCTCTGGGTTCTACCTGCAAGGAATGATCCTATCCATTGAGTAAGTTGGTTGCTAATTCCATATGACAAGAGTTTGTAAGGCGGCATTGAGGTACAACGTCGAAAGCTTGTCGTCCAATGCCTGCGACAAATCGTTGGCAGTAAGAAATTTACATTGATTAATTATTTGTAATCTCGGCCGAGCATGCAAGACAGCGATCGCAAAAAATTGTTAGAAGCATTGGCTGGCTACCAGTTGTAGTTCTCATGCATTTTATTTTTGATGGTCTGCCCATGATATCTTTAAGATTCTTCTGTAGTACACCCATCGAATGTGTGTCATCAGCCCTCAGATCAGCCCTCACACACACAGGCATAGAGTTGTGCAGTAGCATGTTTTGTTGACATTTTTTGTCAATGTTTACATCAATGACAGAAGTACTCACATAATTGAAAACTCAAATACAAAGGACATCAGTTGGCAATCTTAATGTTATGCAATCAAGTTTACAACACATCAGTCTTACAATGGGCAGAAAGTCACTGAGTCATGCCATTCAAGTACCAATATTGATTACTTCAAGTGGAGTGGGCTACTGGATGTGACCAGATATAACCCTGTGTGATTTCCATGTTATTTTTCAATAACAAAACCATGTTTTCCTTGATTTTGGTATGAAATTGAGCAAATAGAATTCAATGTCATGTCAATTTGGAGTTATTAAGGGCAACTAAAACTGATGTGAGGTAAGTTTTATCTGTTTGGAATCTGTATTGACTATTCTGAAGGAATTACTGCAATGTAAACAAACTAACTCATGGCCCATATGAACATTGTGTACTGAAGTTTTCAGTACCGTACCCTGTTTTCATGTACTTCTACTAGAACCACATTTCAGCAGCTGCTATTAAGGCTAATGAAAGTCAATTTCCAGTTTGTTTTTTGAAAATTTAGTTGTGACATTTTCATTATTTTAAGACTGTGGTGCATAGTGTCCAAACCAGCATGTGGTAAACAGATAGCAGAAGTGCAACACTAGCTATGAACGATGTCATGATGTCAGTTGAGTGCATTATACCCCTTTTAAGCCCCCTGAAATATGGTTTTTTTTAAGTTTCCAAAAATTATAGTTTTTGTTTTCTAAAACTTTTCAAAATTATATCAAATAATGAAATATTTGTAAATAATGAATTACAGGTATTTAACCGGCAATTTTGCGGTACAGGGTCTGGTAATGGGTAACTAGGAATCAACTTTCAATAGCCTAATCTATACTATACTATATAAATTGTATGTTGACAATTGTTGCTTTCAAATTATTATATGTGTAGCAGGGCCCCATGTTAGACCAGCTTAGTATTTGGCTGAATTGGGCTACCCTGGATAAATATGATTAAAATAAATAAATAAATAAAATCTTTTGCTCCATTTGCAAAGATACAAGTTAGTGTTTGTATGCAGGTTATCGTATTTAAGGCTTGGCATAATGTATTTTAATAGGCTTGTAAATGTGATCACTTAAAACAGTTTGCACACTTTGATTTTGTTTCTCACAGAAAATCAAGAGATGTAAAATAATTTAACAGTGAAGGACTAACAATGGCCAGGCAACAGTCTAAGGAAACGTTCAGGGAAAAGTTTTCTAAAATCTTTAGCAAAGGTGGACCTATCAAAAGACCTCCATCAGCAAACCAAAAGTTTGAGGAGTTTCTCATCACTCCAGCCCTTGTCAAGGTAAGTGAGGTTCTTGAAGGATAAATTATAACAGCAGCCCTTCTCAAATCTCAACATAAAGATACCAGAGGAGTAGGGGATGTTTGCTATCACCAATGGTGTACACCATTCACATCTACATGGATCTCCATCGATAACCAAACTGATGCTATGTCACTCTTTTCTTGTAGGAGCTGTCACAGGAAACTCCTTTGAATCAAAGAGTCAAAGTTATAAGGGACATGTGTGACCTGGTTACAACCAAGAGACTTGAGGATGTAAGTCAAACCTTTGTTATTATTATGTTATTTGGACTAAGACAGTCATTTAAGAAATGAGGCTTAGAGATGGGTCTCTTCAGCGTTAGATTTGGAGCAATAATCTGCAAATTGATTCTTGCAAAGATATTTTTCAAAAGATTGGCATGTATCAAAGTTGATTCTCATAAAATTTCAAAAACTAAATGGCAGAGATACTTAGCAAGAATTACAGTTGTTTCTCATCAATAATCAACAACAAATAATTGCTGCAAAATTCTTTAGCAAGAGTCAAGACTTACTCATGTACTTTGTGACCAAATTTAGCCCAGGTTCTGTGAAATGCCAAGTTATTTAAAAGCAAGAAAAAGATATATCTTCAATGCACTGATGAAATTATTTAAATAGTGCAAAAAGATAAAAGTGAAAAAGCAGTCATTTTACGGATGGGATATCAAACTACATTGTCAAAGCCAATGTTGTGTTGTGTGATGGGTCACAAGTTGCTGGAAAGAATGTTTGGGCTGCTTTATCCCTTGACCAATGCTGAAAGTATAAGGTGTGATTGATGTTTAAACTGTATAAGTTAAGTGCTTATTCATACCTAAACATGATATGATCAATTTCAGAATGGGATAGAAACTCTATGGCTTTGCATATCAGATTTGCTTGATCCAAAACTACCAACTGAAAGCAGACATTTGGTGCTCAACTTCATCAAATGTATTATTATGGGACAGGTAGGACATTAAATATTCTCATTGTGTGTGTTTATGTTGGGTGGAGGGATGGCTGTGTGTATTTGTAATCTCCAACAAATGACCCAGCAAACACAAATTTTTTTTAAGCGTTATATTCATGTTATCCATGTATTTAGGTTTTGGCTGAAAAAACACTGCAGCAACATTTTTAAAACGTTCTCGAAATGTTGTTTGTGCATGGAGGCATGTGTGCACATTTTTTTATGTGTTTGAGGGTAAACAATTGCTTGATTGACTATCATATGCTTTAGCTTGACGTAGTCAATGTTACTGATATTTACTTTTCTTCATCCATGCAGCATGACAGACTAGGTCTGATGAGAGAGCATTTCTTCAACATCCTGAGAAATCATTCAATCTTTGAAGATCTTCCACTGAGGTTATTATTCTTTCTAATCACAACATTATTTTATTAGTTTATGCATTTTGATAAAATATGTATAGAGTGTAGAATATAATTCAAAAGGGGAGGGGGGGGGCACTACCGAGCAGTTGAGGAGTTGTAAATTTTTTGTTTTTCCATTTTTATTCACCTGTACTTGGGCCTGGTGGAAAGGAAAAAAGAACATTACAGACATGGTCCACCAGACCCCATCTTAATAGGAGTTGTAAATTACTTTTGCCATACAATGTTCAGTGTCAAACATGCTGTTTCTAGTGTTAGATTTCATATTGGGTGCATATTGGCAGCAGTTTCTACATGACAGCAAATTCATGCTGTTTATGCTGAAATTTGCTTTGACATTTAATAAATAATATTCATAGAAATTTGATCAAATCTTTTGCACATTTTTGTAATAATTGTCACAAGAATTGATGAATTTATACAAGCTATTCTGTACTAATTTAAAGTCAGAAAATCAGACATTGAAGCAATATTCAACTCTTCCAATACCAATTGTTGTTAATTTGTGATGAATCCACACTTTGCTAGTAGTGATACGCAAATGCAAGTTAATGAAATCATGTAAACTCGTTAGCACATAGAATTTACCATACCTGGAACTTGTGTGCGCTACACCATACACATTGTTTTCATTATTTGGTAGTATTACAGTGCTTACTTGTTCTTTTAGACTGGATCTGTTCAGAGCTTTGAGTGACCATGGGAAGAACCTACTAGATTTTGAGGAGGAAACTGGACCATTCCTGTTACAGTGGATGCCAGATGTTATAAGCTATGGCAGGTATGGTATATCATATTATGATTTTCCAGTGTGAAATTGAAGTATTTTAAAATGGAGACATGTAGGAAAGGTTTTATTTCTATGTTGCCTTGTTATTCAGATTCAGAATTATTTTATGAATTGATAAAACTTGTTATACAAAGCATAATGATAAAATGATGTCCCAGTTCACTAATCATGGACATAAATTAATAAGCATGGATGTAAAGGTGCCATCCAAAGGTATGATACAGAAAAGAAACAAATATCCATAGTAAGTTGACCCTGGTAATGTTACAAATTTGTCAATAGTAGTGTAGGTGTTAAGGAGATGCCTATGGATGGGAATTGTTAGGGATGGGTTGAGTAGCTGGGCCCCATGAATTCTCAAGCTATTTTCAGTGAGTGTAGTTATTAGATTCCAGCTTGTACCAAACTACTTCCACTACATTAATACTCTGCGTGCTATCCACGCGCTTCATCAACGGAAAAATTTCAAGTTTTGAAATATTTTCTCAAAATATCAAGAGCTATCTTAACTACTGAACCAATACTAGGCTTGTTTGTACTCATTTTCATGCATATTTCATGCTCATTCCAAATATGGTCATGACAATTTACATTTCTGAAATTTTTGAATTAAAAAAAAAAATTTTGAAACATGTCGTCTGCAGTCGACACCCGCGTGAAGAGAGTTAAAATCCTTGATGAAATGAGAAAAAACAACATTAGGGTAACATAGCTTTGACATTATTTTTGGTTTTTTATTTCAATTACAGAACATGTGAATTTCTCAATCTGCTTGTGAATGTCATCAAGTTTAATTCCTGTTATTTGGATGACAATATTGTCACTGGACTTGTACAGTAAGTTATATGCAGAGATAAGCATCTTGCAGTATGTAGTACATTTAATATGCTTTGATTGATTGATTGATTGATTGATTGATTGATTGATTGATTGATTGTGTATACATCATAAAGCAATTCCTCTCATGTTTTATTTATGCTCAATGACCAATTTGGGGATCAGTTTTACAAACTATTTATATACATATAGACGTCCCTATAAATAAGGCACATTTTAGTTTAGAAATGAAGTCTCTTGATTAAACATGTTAAAGCCAATATCTAAATCCAAATCAGAAGCAACACACCTTTTGGAAATCAGTTTGACATATTCATCTAAGTAGGTACATAACAATAGGTTAAATCATTTGATGTGACTTGATTAAGTGAAACAAATGGTTGTATCTGATACACATCCCTCAATCTTGTTAAATGATGCCTTGAGATAAGGACCATCAAGTGGTTTGACATGTTAACATTATGTTTGCTTGTCCTTTTCAGACATACCTGTACAGTGTGTAATCGTACAGACAAGGTAGAAGATATTGACCAGTCCCTGAAAGTATTAGATGCGGTCATCTGCTATAGCTGCTTGCCGACAGAGTCATTGTACCATTTTATCACAGCTCTGTGCAGAACTGTCAGCTTGCCTAAATTCTGTGAACCTAGCTGGAAGGTAAGTACAATGCTTTGTGTATCACTTCATGGCATCTCTATGTGCGGCCTTCTAATGTCTGTATCATACTAGCCAGGGCCGTAGCAAGGTTGAAAAATGTGGGGCGGCCATCACAAATGTGGGGCGGCCAAATTGAAATAAAGACATAAAGAAAAACATAACAAATTTCTCAAAAAGTGGGGCGGCCATGGCATCCCCGGCCGCCCCGCTTGCTACGGCCCTGATACTAGCAGTTGCAGTGATTGAGAGACAAACCTGTAGATCTGAAGATGCAGCTCCAACTCTGCAGCTCCAACTCAAGATAGTCGTAATTTAACCAAAATTGGTGGACTAAAATGGTGTAGGTCAATATTTATAAGTGTGTGAATTATGTGAGAGTGAAAGAGCAATAGTTCTTAATTTTGGAGACGTTGTTTGAAACTGTAGTGAAGGTGCAGATGTGGTTTCATTTAGCATGGTGTTCCAGTCAGTGATTGTCTTGTAAATAGGAGAACTTGTTCACATTCATGGTTGTGGACGTCCCTTTGGAGTTTGAATTTCTTGGACATCCTGGTTCATCATGGTGGATGCCCACAATGCCGAATCTTGTACATCATGGCTAAGCAAGCTTTTCGCCTTTCTTGAAGAGTGTCCTACTCTAGGAGTGTTCAGCATGCTGGTGAAGCTGCTGTCATGGTAAATCTAGCTGCTTTCAATCTTCTTGATGTCTACTTGGGTGTGGGGGTCCCACACACATGATGCATATTCCAATGTTGAACTGACAAGCACTTTGTAGGCTTTGGCTTTGATATCTTGGGTAGTGAACTAGAAGTTTCTCTTGACAAAACCAAGTGTTGTATTTGCCTTGGTGGTAATTTGGTTTACGTAAGTTGCATCATGTGCTTTGATCATCTTCAATTAATTTTTTTCCCGCTTTTTATTTTTTCCTCTTTTTTTTATAGAATTTTTTTCTTTTTACTCTTTATATAGGCACGCACAAACCCTAAAAAATACATATTTAAGACCTCATTAAGGGGGTACTACACCCCTACCCAATTTTGTGCCTATTTTTGCATTTTTCTTAAAAATTATAGCGCATTGGTGACAAGTTAGATATGTATATTATAGGGGCAAGGACTACAACTACTGCACTGGAAATTTTATTTCAACACAGACAACAGTTGTGGAGTTACAGTCAAAAATGAGGGAAACCCAATATTTGATCAATAAATCAATAACTGCTTGCCTCGAGTTGCTGAATTTTCAGTGCAGTAGTTGTAGCACCAATGCTCTATAGTTTTTGAGAAAAATGCAAAAATAGGCACAAAATTGGCCAGGGGTGTAGTACCTCCCTAAAAGAACTTCAAAACAATATAATTACATGGATATAGCTTTTGCGTTTACATAATATTATGTTGTAACCAAATTGACATAAAATGAAGAATCCAAAAGCACATGAAGGCAGTAATTCATATCACAAACATTATTTGAATAAAGCAAAATTAAGTATTGTTCACAAGTTTAGAACCATTACAGTCACATGCGCTTCAGCTGACTCTCTTGTGGAAAAGCCTCAATTCAGCTTAAATTCTAAGTTTGAATTCGTGATTCCTTCATTTAGTTGTTAGGGTTAATTCTCTTCCAGTCTCCTCTTCTGATTCCCTTGTCCTTAAATTCCAAGATCACATCTAATCCGATGGTTCAGATACATGTTAATTTCCCTTCTTGACGTACAGTCTTTGCATGTTGAACCAGCTTGCCTCTGTCTTGTTTCATGCTTCTTGTGAGATCTGTGTAAGCCATTACAGGCTTCCTATCCTTAAAAAAGGGACTGATTCACTGTTGAAGCAATATCCCATCTCTGTCATGGCTCCAAAATAGATATCTTCACCACTTTCCTCATTTCCATGTTTTCTTGGTAACCTGTGGACAGCGACAAAGTAAATGTATTCAATCTGCTCTTCTGATACCCCAAAATCAGTTCGGAAGATATCCCTCATAGCTCCTCTACTGTCTCTCCGGGCTCTTGCGGTACACCATAAAAGAGTTGATTCAGTTTTCTTTCATATAATTCCTTCAGCTTGTTTTCATTTTCAAGCTTGGTAACAAAATCTTTTAACCGATGCCTTCAATCTGTAATATCTTTCTATTTTTCGTCTACTTTCTTATTCATGTCACTCATTTGTTTTTGCAAATCGTCAATTCGCTTTGTCAAAGTTGACTCCATGCGTAACATTATCTCCTTGAGTTCTGAATCATTGTTCACATTACCCGCCATAAACGCATTGTGCTGTACCGTTGCTGTCTGTTGTACATGTATTTCCCGTATTTGTGGTATTGGGTGCGAAGTGTTGTAAAATTATTCCTTTTTGTGTTGTTTTACTGCTCTGTGTCTCCATCCTGGTATGATCAATGTTACCACAACAGTCTACATAATCAAGTCCATATGGTTATTTCATATTTGAATGACAATTTCATGTAAAAAATGTAAATTTCTGCTTGAAATGACGGAGCGACAAAGATTATCGACCTTCCATGATGGAATCCGGGTTGCCAGCCTTTTCAAGATTAATTTGCTTGCCAATTAATTTGTTTTACAATACTACAAGTTAGTGAACACAATGATTACACAAAATATACCTGTATATTATGTTATTAATTGTATTAATTTCAAAAGCTTGAATTAATTGATATTTCTGACCTTCTTTCAGCTAATGAGAAACTTACTTGGCACCCACCTTGGACACAGTGCTATTTATATCATGTGTTGTACTATGGAGAGCAGGTAAGGAATACGTAGCAAATATTGCATGTGTGTGTGTGGGTGGGGTGTGTGGATGGGGTATGTTTGCATGCACACACATTCCTATATGTGTACGTACATCCATATCAAAAGGATGCACTTGTCGGCTGCTACATGTGGCTCATTTTACATAATAGTTAGGAATAAATACCAGACTCATATCAAGTGGAGGTAACTTTAAATCACTTTCAAGTCACATGGTTTTGGAATTTTCTCTGTATTTCTTAAACCATGTATCTTTTGCTTTGATTTGAAGTGATTCTGGTATTTATTCCTAGCTATTATGCAAAATGAGACACTTGTAGCAGCCAACAAATACGTCCTTTTGATATGGATGTACACATATTAGAGGATACACTTTTGAAACAATTTAAATAAAAAACTCTTTGTACGGCTTTATATAGTTCAATCTATCTCACTGGTGCCAGATACTGCTAAATGGAATGTTGGGGATAAGTAAGTCTTATCTTCTCTAAACACTGATGGGTAACAGGTGCACTGGCAAAGATGACTAAATAAGGTATTACCTCGATGTAAGCATAGGCAGATATAGCATTGTATCAAAACAGGGATATACACATTATACTGCTTACGGAATAAAGTTGTGCAATCCCTCAATGAAATCTTGATAATAGGCTAATTTCATATGTAGGATATACCCTGAATAATTACTTCTCATGTGTGTTCTTTTCAGTGATAACATCCAAGATGTGATCTTAGTCCGTGGGGCTGTATTCTATGTAGGTATGGCATGCTGGGGGTCCAAGAGAGTCCCATCTCTCAAGCATAACTTTACATCAGTGTTACCATCCTTTGGCAAGGTGAGTTCATATCTACATTGTATGTAGGCATGGCATGCTGGGGGTCCAAGAGAGTCCCATCTCTGAAGCATAACTTCACTTCAGTGTTACCATCCTTTGGCAAGGTGTTCATATCTATGTAGGTATGGCATGCTGGGGGTCCAAGAGAGTCCCATCTCTCAAGCATAACTTCACTTCAGTGTTACCATCCTTTGGCAAGGTGAGTTCATATATATGTAGGCATAGCATGCTGGGGGTCCAAGAGAGTCCCATCTCTCAAGCATAACTTTACTTCAGTGTTACCATCCTTTGGGAAGGTGAGTTCATATCTATGTAGGCATGGCATGCTGGGGGTCCCAGAGAGTCCCATCTCTCAAGCATAACTTCACTTCAGTGTTACCATCCTTTGGGAAGGTGAGTTCAGGATTCAGTTGTGATCATGATACATATATATTTATTAAGACTTATTGTGTGTCTTTTGTCATTTGTTTGGGTTTCAATTTTTAGTAAAAGTTTGGAAGTTTGGTTCAAATGTATTATGTGAGACAGAAAAGCTACTTTCCAGGAAAATTTTCTTGTGGTGAATAACATTTCATAGAATATGAACATGTTTGTTGTGTTGATTTTGTTGTGGTACACTACTTTGTGTACTAAATGTGCGGCACATAAACATAAATGAACATTGTTTTCGCTGGCTATCATAAAGTGTTGTGTAGTGAAAATTTAAATCCAATTATACAAATGAACATGTATTTTGCCATGTAGGCCTATGTGTTAGTAAAATATGTTTTTATTGATATTCAATGTTGTGAGTGTTGATGTCTAAACAGATGGCTAGAATGTAGGAGAAGGAGATGAAGTTGAATTTTGTGTTTCTTTCAGGCTCTAGCTGGTAAAAGTCCTGTAGTGGCATATGAGGTGACCCTATCTCTACACAGACTTGTGACTAAGTATGGCAAAGATATTCAACCAGTGACATGGGAAATTATACTAGGGATTGTTGAAGAACTCTTTGAAAACATTCAGGTATGGCATCAATTTCACTAACTACATGTACTTATTATAATATTAAGTTTAAGGCAGCACTACACCCTAAATATAACCTTAGCCTAAAAGTAACATCCCTTTTATGAACTACCCCTACCTTGTGCATGATGCAATCTTAGCATTTCTATAGTTGTCTTATATCCTTAAATGAATAAGATTGTCATGTGTAATTTAAGATGCCGATTTCATTTCAAAGAATATACTTGGGTTTTTTCCGCACAGATGTATGAACAGACCCATGAGTACCTACCAAACCAGCTGCATGACTTACTTAGTACTGTAGAAATGCTACATGAAAACCAATCTTTTCTAGGATCAGCCAGCAAATTGTTTGCCATTATTGAAGCTTTTGCTACTTTGAGACCTGTAAGTATAAAAACTACTTAAAGGGGCATCATCCATTAAAGTACTATCCATTTGTACCATAGTTCATTACTACATGCTCTTTGGTCAAAAATATGTATGTAAAATTGAATGGCTTTGAGTATGATACAAGAATATTTTTCTATCAAGTGTGGTAAAATGAAAATTTAAGCTTACTTAGCCACCAGGCCTAACTAATGTGTAGGCCTGTTGTAATTAATGTAAGCTTACCTTTTGACCTTCTTGTTTTCTGTTCTTTCCTTCCCCAAAGACAAATTCGGAAAATATACAGGTTTATTTGTAGATGTGGATTATATTTCCTAGTTATTTCATCGTCCAGAATTGCAGCAAATTAAGTTTGTGGTTTTACTTGTTTATAAAATCTCCTGTGAGCCGGTATGGTGGCCGTGTTGTTGTGTTGTTGTATTGTGATGCATGTTGGTGCTGTCAGGTACCATGACCTTGGTGATGCACAATTATTATTTTTGAAACGCACAATATCATATCAAAATAATGACAACAGAGAGGATAACATGTGATAGTATGTGTAGATTGTATAAAGTCAGTTAGGAAGGTTAGAGCACCCCTCCTTCAAACAGCCCTTTTATCATCTTCCTCTTCCAGAAAAGGGGGACTGTAAAGGATTTTAACATAATGAAATCAATATTTTTCTGTGATCCTCTTGGGATCTTTCAGGAGCGTTCAGTGTTATCATTGATTGCATTCCGAGCACAGAGCATCCATCCCACCAAGGCTGACTGGATTCAGAATCTGCAGAACTTGATGAATAGGTACTTCCAGAAAGAGCATAGGACCTCTGTAAGAGAAGCTACTTTGAGAGTGTTATCATCTGTGCTTAGCTCTACTAGTCATCTCTATGAGGTGAGTACTAACAGTAATGAATAGGTACTTCCAGAAAGAGCATAGGACCTCTGAAGAGAAGCTACGTTGAGAGTGTTATCATCTGTGCTTAGCTCTACTAGTCATCTCTATGAGGTGAGTACAGACAGTAATGAATAGGTACTTCCAGAAAGAGCATAGGACCTCTGTAAGAGAAGCTACTTTGAGAGTGTTATCATCTGTGCTTAGCTCTACTAGTCATCTATATGAGGTGAGTACTAACAGTAATGAATAGGTACTTGGGACCTCTGTAAAATACATTTGAATGTGTTATCATCTGTGCACAGGCAAAAATGTTTTAATTTTGAATTCCTAAAATTGGCGTATAAAAAGAGTAAAAAACAGACAATACATATTGGCAAAGTTGCTACTTTTTTTTGTAATGTGTTTTTGTTTTTATACACATCACAGGAAGAGAGCTACCTTCACTGCCAGTGTGCTCTCTTGGGTGAGGGTTGCTTTTGTGATGCCTCGCTCTGTTCAGTGGCATGAGCAGCACTGTCTTTATGCCCGATGGGGAGAGGGAGTGGTGTGGATCTTGGGGCTGCATCCTTCTGGATATGCCTGGGGGGGGGTCTTTATAAACACAGCCAAATTTAAAAAAGTCGCCACTAGTTCCATCCCCATTTAATCAGAGTCTGATGAGTTTATGGCAAAATCATTTATATAATAATTTTCTATACACTTTCCTTCAAAGGTTCATACCAAATTTGATATCAAAAGTTTAATCATCGTGAGCATATAGGAACTGTTGTTTGGAAGTTTGTGCAATTTTAAAAATGACATAGGGAGTTGTAACACGCGGTGGAGCTAGTGTGAATGCCAAGAATTATGTCGCCTGAATAGGCCAGCAGGTTAATTAGACAATAATAACTTTGCACCATCTATTTTGAGGTCATTGTGTGAAATCGGAGGGTTTTGTTTTGGGCCGAGGTATTTTTCCAAGGGAGCAGTAGATCACGAGGAAAAATACCGAGGCGCAAAATAAAACCCGACAATTTCACACAATGAACTCAAAATAGATTGGGCAAAGTTATTATTGTCATTCATTACCGTTGTATCTGATATTTTAAAACAAATCAAGATGGCATTTTATGTTATTTTATGTCATAAAACGCTGTTAAATATAACCAGTTTTAATTATTGTTACTACCTACCCTACATAAAAATAGACCAGGCGAATTTAACATTCACGCTGACAACAAGTGCTACCAATCACAGAAGCGTGACGGCATCGTGTAGGCGTGTGCGTTGCCATAACGCTTAGCTTATACACGCACACGCGCGCAGAAGTCATTGTAGCACGTCAGGAGTCATTGTGAGTTATTAATGACCGCGCAATTAGTGCGAGGTCAGGCAATCAATTTCTTTTGATTGGATCACAGGCTTCGCGTATATTAATGATGTTATGAATTGATTATAAAGCGTGACTGTTTGTGACTGCGGGAATTTACCCTGTTTGTGACTGCGGGAATTTACCCATGCATCTCAAAATGCAAATCAAATACCCCGCTCTTTTAATTGTGCGCAGGCAAGTGTACAATGATACCTGTACGGGTTGCTTCGGGCTACATAATAAGCTGATACCATGCTTTGGCTTTTTCGTGGTCAATTTGTAATTTGTCATTTTTAAAATTGCATGAATTTCCAAACAACGGTTCCTATGCCCACGATGATTAAACTTTTGATATCAAATTTGGTATCAACATTGGAAGGAAAGTGTATAGAAAATTATTCTATAAACGATTTTGTCAAAAAACTCATCAGACTCATCAGATTAAATGGGGATGGAACTAGTGGCGACTTTTTAATTTGGCCGTGTTTATGTTTTATTCCCTGTGGCTGCTTTAGTGGTGCTGCTTTTGTGACTGCTGAAATGGGTTGGATCAGGATGCATTCATGCATGGCTGCCTCCTTTCCCCTGTTTCTGTTGGGGGGGTATTGCGATTTTGTTAGATTTCCAGGAGTAAATTGCTTTCTGTGAAGTGTCTTGTTTTTCCTTAATTATATCAAAGTTTGTTATCTCATTAATTGATTTTAAATTTTGGTAATGTATATTTGTAATGTATTTGTAATATAATTTCCCATATTTTAATGTGCCATTTTGTTGCAAGAGGAGAATAAAAGCCCTGTTTGGGGCATGAGAAACAAAAAAAATTATATCAAAGTGTTATTATTCAGGGTTGTAAATCTTCAGGAAATTTTGCTTGGATCTTCCCTGTACAAAGTATAGGGAAATACACCTTTTCAGGCAATGTTAAAGCAATTTCATGCATTTATGTCAGTGCTTGTTTTCATTCCTGAATTATTTATTTTTGATTACATTTATTATTATTTCTTGTTCATTGTGTGTCTCCTGTTTAGGATGATTTAATAGAGCTAGTAGTGTTGCCTCAACTGGGTCACATAACAGATGATCCTGACCCTAGAGTTCGTAACATGGCAGTGCAGCTGTTGGTTGACGTTGCCCAGGTGTGTCAAACACAGAGATGTCAAGATATATTGGATATCATTAAAAAGGTATGTGTGTCTGTAGTTGAAAGATTCAGAATTGGTGAACCAATTTGGAAAGGGAACTATGAAAATGGCGCTGTTACCTGTGTGAAGGAGGGGGTTGTGGGTGTGGCAGTGTAAACAAATCTTAATGCTGGGTTTCTTTTGGCAATTTCTCACACATGCTTTGATGGATTTCAATGGGACTTAGACACCTGAAATTTGACAACAATATCATGTCGGGTTTAGCTTCCATTACTTTTCAGTAAATGTTCCGATGTGTACCCTACTGTCGCTTTCGCACAATAATTGTTCTCTGAATTGATTAATTACTAAGTATTATGTGATCTATTGCTAACACTACAGGTTGTTCAGTTTCCATTTCTTTTTCCGATCTGTACCCTACTGTCTTTTTCATGCAATACTTGTTCTCTGAGTTGATTACTAAGTACTATGTGATCTATTGCAAACAGGTTGTGGAGAAGCCATTGCATACAAAAGGAAGTTGGCTGGCATCATCTGCTAATAATGAGAAACCAATGCCAGGTAATATAGCTGCTGATGACACAGACTTAGTTGACATCAAAACTGCTGTAGTAGGCCTACTGGAACTGCTTAGGGTAAGTGGTGTATGTCTGTGTGTTTTTCTGTCCATATGCAAAGCCATGACACAAATTTAGTTGACATACATCAAAACTGCATATTGGTTGTTCTGTCTCTCTGTCTATATTAGTTTATAGGCGTTGTGCCATTAAATGGACTTACCACTATTCTATTGTGATTAGTGAAAATGAGAAGAAAAGTTGTTTCACTTGTAGTTCATAAATTTAGAAGATGACAGTGCAAATTACAGTGAAAACTTGTAAGCACAAAATCTGTTAACATGAAATTCCTGATAACATAAACTAAAATCCAAGGCTCCACTTTATGTGCATGTAACAATATTTGGATACTACTTTTGTCTACCATGAAGGTTTGTTGTAAGACAATAATAACATACTAATATGAATCGGATATTGCAAAGGCATTGAACAGGTGTAGATGGCGGTTGTTAGCCAGATTGTAAATATTGTATCAATGGAAATAGTAAGCAGAAATTGATCAGATATGAAAACTAATAATTTGAAATGACTCATTGTACTTATCATGCCCAATCTCAAACACTCCAGGCAAATATGAAGGTTTCTTTTGTGTTTATAAATTATAATATTTATCTCTCTTATTTGCCTACTAGACAAAGCTTCATCGGCTGCCTTCTACTCATGCGGTGAGAGCATTTGAACTTCTGGTGACCCACATGCAGAGTCAGTATGCAAATAATTATGAGTCGGAAATCGCCTGTGAAATCAGGGCATTGGTAAGGACTTTCTTTAAAATAAATGTTTGTTAATCTTATGCTTTAATGCAAAGCTTTGAAATTCAAGTACGGTATATGAATTTGGCTTAGTGGTGTTTTTATTAATGCCAAGACTGTTAAAGAGGACAAAACCACAATCAAAAAAATACCTTCAAGATGGGATGTAAGTCCACGATTCACTGTAATAGAACAGAATCATATAGTAAATATTCTACTCAAGGATGCTATCATTTCAAGAGCTAACATTTGTCACATTGTATGATTTCCCAACAGGCAAACTTTGTGCTACAGTAAGATGATGTTGACTTCCACTTTTTTTAATATTCATTTTCATCAGAACATTTCAAATTTAAAAAACACAATGTGTGTTATTTTCAGGTGTTCCAGTGCTTGTTAGAGCTAAGGGCTGACAATCTGTGTCGCTTGGGGTTGCCTCAGAAGGATGGTACTATGAAATTCAGTCCATATATTATCTGTGACAGTAGGTGAGTAAAGTAATTTGGGACTTCATTAACATGCATTGCCTATTTTACTGAAGTGTGCACACAAGGATGTTGTGCAGGCTTTGAAAGTGAAAGCTGTATTTTTGTAGAAAACAGTATTGAAAGTGGTATTGCCTCTATATGTCTAACCTTTGTTTTTGTTTTTTGGGTTTTTTTTTCAGAATGGAAATGGACCTTACCACCAAGATGTCACCAACACCCACCTGTACATCCCCACCACCAACAGATAGATATTGTAAGACCACTGGTATACCCTTTGCAGAAGCCTTCAAGACACTGACATTATGCCTTATCAAGGTATGTAGCACATCAGTCAGTCATATCAATCTATATCCTCAAGTCTCAATCTCTTGCATTTTACTTACATTAATTTGAAACAAATTCTCTTTTGTCATATTGTTGTTGACTGTATATTTTGTGGTTTCCCCTTGCCTTGTAGGAGACAGATTGGCGGGTGTTATTACAGGTTTTGAAAGGTCTTGCAACCGCTCTACAAAATAAGAAGTTACTGGTAGCTGCTAATGCCAATCTTGACAGATTATGTGGCACACTTTGCTCTATGGTGAGTGAAACTTGCAAAATTAATTATCATACTTTATTTACTCCATAGTGATTGCATAATGCAATGATATGGTACAGATGTAAAATATTTGAGATGCTACCTGAGCAACTCAGGCCAAGGGTGAAATATTCAAATTCAAGCCAAAATATGGAGCCAAAAAGTCTGGATAAAAAATATTGTGATAAATTACATGAGGAAATTTTAATTGTAAAAGTTTATAACTGTACAACATAGTATGCTAGGGATGTAAGCAAATTGCAACTAAGGGGTGCTATTATAGCTCCCCTTAGTCACTGTGTTTGATATCTTTAGATACGTAACTGTACAGTATCATTTATCAGAGAATCATACAAACTAGTAGAATAATTCTGGACTGCTGGATATACTTATTGTTATTAGGAGAACCAACATTGCAAAGGAGACCCTCAGTCTCCAGCCAGCAGTGATGTGATTATATTGACCTTGATTTCCAGTCACCTTTTTCACAAGAAAATTATTGATGCAGAGTCTACTCATAATTTGATATCATAACCATATTTGCCTATTTTGCTTCCTTGATGGCAGATTGGAGACAGTAGCCACATCCGTAATCTGCAGCAGAACTCTAAGTACTTCAATAGGGCTGACTATTATGAACAAGTGTACCGTGTGTTGACTGCTGTAGTGCCATATCACAACCTGCTGGAAAACAGACAACAGGTAATTCAAAATTGTAAAAATGAATAATGTAAAATGACCAGTCTGTTATCCCCTTTGATTTTCTGTTTGTATCACATTATGTTTGTAACTAATCTTGAAACTATTATGATTTATACATTCTGTATGAAATTCCCTTCCTTCATTCCTTCCTATTTTTCTTTCTTTCTTTTTATGCCTCCACCCGCGAGGCATACTGTTTTTGCACTGTCCGTCCTTCCGTGCTTCCCGTCCTTCCGTCCGTCCGGATGCTGTATCTCGGGCATGGATGGGCGGATTGACTTCACATTTACAGGATAGGAGGGTCATGGTCAAAAACCCTGGATACTTTTTTTTGGGTGGGGTTGAATGTCATATACTGAGGTCAAAGGTCATTTGAGGTCAACTTGTAAATTTGGTCTCATATGAACAGTTCAAATCCTATGGGCATGACACTTGGTGGGTATAGTCAACATTTGGAGCCAAATTTTTGGAAGGTTATTTTGGGGTCATCTGGGGTCACCCAGGGGTCATCTAAGGTCAAATTAGTAAACACTGTCGTATGGGCATGACACTTGGTGGGTATAGTCAACATTTGGAGCCAATTTTTTGGAAGGTTATTTTGGGGTCATCTGGGGTCACCAGGGTCATCTGAGGTCAAATGAGTAAAAACTGTCGTATGGGCATGACACTTGGTGGGTATATTCAACATTTGGAGCCAAATTTTTGGAAGGTTATTTTAGGGTCATCTGGGGTCACCCAGGGGTCATCTGAGGTCAAATTAGTAAAAACTGCCATATGGGCATGAAACTTGGTGGGTACCATCAACATTGAGGGCTGAATTTTTGGAAGGTCATTTTGGGTCAGCTGGGGTCACCTAGTGGTCATCTGAAGTCAAATTAGTAAAGACTGTCGTATAATTCTGTATACACTATGTGACTCTTATTTTTGCCCATTGTTTACCACTTAAATCGCCCCATGGTGGAGGCATCCCATTCGACGCCTTGCGTCGAAAACACCCACCGAGAACCGCGAATGCTGAGAACCGCGAAAGCCGAGAACCGCTCTAGTTTTTTCTTTTTTCTTTTTTGTTACTTGATTGTCTTTGCTTCTTTTCTTTTCTCTTTACTTTATTATTTCTATTTCTTTTCATTCCTTGTAGTTTCTCTTTCTTTTCTCTTTTGTTTTTTTGTTTTTCCTTTCATACTTTCTTGTTTTTTTTACTTTATTCTTTCTTTTCATTCCTTGTAGTTTTCCTGTCTTTTCCCCTTTTTTTCTAATCCTTTTGTCTTCCCATTTGTCTTTCCCTTTTTTCTACCTTCCTTTTTATTAGTGATAATACCATGATTTTAATTTGTGAGTCGTATTTTAACCATCTGTCTGTCACTACATTTTTATACAGGTTGATTTAGTGAAGTGCCTAGAGACCGGTCTGAAACTGAAGTGTCACCAGCAATGTGTGGATGGACTCACATTATGTGTCATTGAGATGCAGGATATCATGGTCAAAATACTGCCCTCTATCATCCTACAAATGTCTAAGATGTCCACTACACAACAAATGGCGATACCAGTTTTGGAATTCCTCTTCAGTAAGTGATGTGATTCCAATCAATAAGAATGTGATGAATACTCCTTTCTGTTTGAGATACATGTGCTAACTGTTAAGGTTATGCCCATAATAGTACATTCAATAGCGATTTT
Organism: Amphiura filiformis; assembly: GCF_039555335.1. Taxonomy (NCBI): domain Eukaryota; kingdom Metazoa; phylum Echinodermata; class Ophiuroidea; order Amphilepidida; family Amphiuridae; genus Amphiura; species Amphiura filiformis. The sequence goes on along the minus strand of NC_092628.1, from coordinate 89,721,425 downwards.
GAGTTACATTGCTTGTTGATTAAATGCTAAATTTTCTTGCAGAGAAGCGATCGGAGCAAAAGACTGTGTACTTCTATGGCAGCTAGTGTAGTAGAGGTTGGTATATATGCCAGCTTTCTGCAGCGTCAGTAGTCACCAGGTCTAGAGTGAAATATCTTTTGATATCATTGGCCAATTTAGAGTTGAATGAAGATGCATACGATAGTTGTCCTGTGTGAGAAACATTGAAAGAAAAAAGTACAAGAAATATTAAACATTTTCCCAATTTCTGTATGATATAATATTAGGCCTAGGCAAAAAACACAATTTTATGAGGTAACAAACAAGATCCAAAATATCAAAAAGTGAGAGAAGCGTGATTTTCCCCCAAAATGGAACAAAAAGCTTTAAAAATGCCCGTAGAAACAAAAATTTGTCCAAAATAAAATAAATAAATAATTAAAAAAAAATTGCCCTCTGCCCTCTAGAATTCAGAATTAGCAATGTTTAGAATACATCAATTTGCAGACGGCCGTAGAAGAAAAAATTACCAAATTTGCCCTTGAATTATGTTTTATAGTCAAAATACTCCAGTAATTCAATGAATATCATGGTTTGGCCTGAACATTTGCAGTGAAATGTCATTTTTTATTGAGTAAAGCATGGCTTTTTCACTGGTCCATGCAGTTACAATGGCTGTTGAATTCTGCACTTTGCCGAAGTTGACTTGCATTTTATTGAATTTGATGAATTTTTTATGGCATATTACAACATTTTTATAGTAAGTACACTGCTTGGGAATTTTCTTAAAAAGCGAGATAGTTGGTTAATAGCGAGAATCACAGCGTGAAAAGCAAGATTGCGTTTTCTGCCGGGCCTTATATAATATGTATGAACAAACATCTTAAAATAAATGTTATGCATTTTATTTGACAGGTCTTATCTGGTTCCCATCACTGTATGCCAGTTTTGTTGAGGATCAGTATATGAGTATATTTGCTGTGGCATTACACTACACCAACCCATTCAAGTAAGTATTGGGAGTTAGCCCACACTTAAGCATCACAAAGCATCAAAAGAGAATTTTGTGATTCTAGTAACTACTTTTTATGGTATGTTTGAGTAGATATCCACGAAAAAGTGTTTTCCCAAAATTTCAGTTGATTCTTATTTTGCGTTTGCAAGTTATGCAAGATTATGTATATTACATTGCTCATATGCCACTGTGCTGTAATGTATCATCATAGTTTGTGTAGTTTCTGTTAACGATGCATCAGCACACACCTTCTGTCAGTTGACAATCTTTCACTTGAGTAGATCTAATAAAATATATAAAGCATCTGTGATGTACCACCAAAGTAACAGAATTATGGGTGTATTATATTAATAAATCATTTCGGCATTTTAAACACATGTTGAAGTTACTGTGAACCCCTCATGTGATATGTTTTTCAAATATATGCATAGAAATTCACTTTCACATCATGTTATTTCTTTACACAAGTAAATCCAAATGTATTGTGTCACTTGCCATCATGTGATATCCATGTGATATTTTCTTGCAATGAGTCTATGATCACTTACTCATCATGTGATTTTTCACACATCCAGATGCAACCTGTACATAGTGTCACTTGCCCACCATGTGATAGCCATGTGATATATTCTTCCAATACTTACTTGCCATGTGATTTTTTATCCATCCCGATTCAACCTGTACATAGTGTCACTTGCCCACCATGTGATAGCCATGTGATATATTCTTCCAATACTTACTTACCATGTGATTTTTCATCCATCCCGATTCAACCTGTACATAGTGTCACTTGCCCACCATGTGATAACCATGTGTTATATTCTTCCACTGAGGATATGATCTCATATCATGTGATTTTTCACCCATCCAGATTCAACCTGTACATAGTGTCACTAGCCCACCATGTGATAGCCATGTGGTTTATCAAATGCAGACTGCCATTTAGGAAAGCATTTGTGAATTGCATAGTAAGGGTAAGTCGAGTAAAGCAATGTTAGCTAAGAAATGAAATAAAATAAGTGTATGATAATTGGCTAAATGCATAAGAACAGCACCTCAAGAATTATCAAAATTGCACATTTAGCTTGGAACAAACTATTGTGTATAGTTTCAGTTTCAGCCTCCCCAAAAGGAGAGTTTTATTACATTGTAAATAAAGGCCACCGGCCCTTTTCACATCTATAAAATCAATGATTACAATATTTACCAATTATAGAAACACATACAAACAAAGTCAGTCATTTTTTTCAATACTGTATCTGGTAAGCAGTGCATAATGGCAGTATGAAGCAAGTTCTTTTAAAGTGTGTTCATTTGATGAAGTCATAAGACGGATGAAATTTGCCATTGTTGGCCTCGAGTCCAAACAGGAGGGGAAATATTTTGCTCTAAGATCATCGAAGAAGCTGCATTTTAGGAGAAAGTGCAATTCATCTTCAACTTCTTCTTCGTCGCATAAAAAACAAACACGTTCATCATAAGGCAAATTTTCTCTCCCCTGTCTCGACGTCACGAAAGCAAAAACTCGACCAGCGTAAACTTGGCGCAGAAGTCAGGAATCGCCGAACCATAAAATACATCAAGATAGTGTTCAGACATGCGCATGTTCTTAAATTCCCGATCTAGAATAAGACGACCGTTTGATGATACCTCTGCCACCCAGTCTTGATGAGAGATTTTCAGAAACTCTTTGGCTAAACGAGTTTAAGAATTCGATTTCATTACCTATATCTTGTGCAAGCCATGCATAGCCAAAGCCATACGAGAACAGAATATCTTTAACAGCGCTTGCCCAAGTTGTTTTACCATTTTCATCAAGTCTAAGTAGCATCTTATATGCAATTCTTGGATATCTATGATCGTGAAGTCGCAAAATCCTCAGCCAATATTTTATAAACCTGATTATTTGACGAGTGTATAAAGATGATCTACCACACTCACCCAGAGCTGCACAATTTGGAGTTGATGAATTTACACCAAGGAAAAACTTACACGCTTTTGTTTGGACTCTTTCAATAAGATGATATTCACCAAAGCCCCAAATTTCAGAACCATACATAAGAATGGGAGCGACAGTTGAATCAAAAACTTTAAAGAAGTGCCGCATGTGCAAAGCACCCACCTTTTTTGAAATTAAACGCAACTGCGCCATAGCTTTACTAGCTTGGTCCGACAAAGTGCGTGTTGCTTTTCCCCATGTATTTCCTGGTGTTAAATCTAAACCAAGATATTTATAAGTATTTGTTATATGTGTATTTGTGTATATGTACTATAGGGTTTGCTAAATGAAACGCTTTGTTGTAAGTAAACCAGTATTTCCTATATATCCTTGTGCTCAGATTGTATTGGGAACTTTGGTGAAATAATTTCATGAGCACTGTTTTATGTAATATGTTTAGCCTTAACAAGACGTGAAGCATGGCTGGACATATCTTTCAATATTGTTAATACTACAGTTTCTGAAAGATGCCACACAGTATTGTGTACAGCAGTGTTTCCATTCAGGCCATGTGAAGTGCAATTAGCACAAGACTTGTCAGAATTGGCGCAAAGCCTTCCAGAAAGAAGTTTTTTAAGCTTAATCCCAAGTTTTCCGCACCCCAAACATTCCTTGGGCCAAACAAAAATCTCAGTAAATGGACAAATTGGTTGACAGTAATTCTTGTCCAACATATGCAGCTGTGCATAGCTGGTAGTACCAGTATTAATAGACAACTTTTAAAACAGGTCTTTTAAACAATCTTGACCCAATCAGAATTGTCTTATTTGGAAATGATTTAGCGATGCTCTTTTTGCTTTGTATATTAGGGTTTACGTGCCAATGTGGCTCCGATTCATTTGATGGATTCCTATCAAAGTAGACTAAGAGGTAGACGTGGTAGCAATTACAATGAGAAACCAAATCTCAATATGTAAGTACATATATGAGTGTAGAGTTGCTCTTTATAATTGGATGTTTGCTACACTCTGATTAATGCAAAACAAAATTAATGATTGTGTTGAAAGCTGGTGAAATCTAATGGAAATGAAAAACCATCAATGAATGGATATTAAAATATCCATTCATTGATTAAGTTTCATACACTCTTAGATAGTGATAACCAATCAGAGCAAGCGTTAGAAAAATGGAAACCACGCATTGATTGTGTCTAAATGCACAGGCGTGCAGCTAGCGCGCGCTCTGCGTAATACACTGCATTTTCGGACGCCTTCATTTTTCTTGCAGGTTGATGCATTTATATTTGTTTCTATTTTCCAACAGTAGCAATTTTGTTATAAAAAATAGCAAAAATCATGGAATTTTTTTGCTCGAGAAATTGTACAAAATAATGCACTTGTACTGAGATATTGATGTGTCTAATTAGACTCATCAACATCTCAGTACCCATGCATTATTCTGTTCAATTTCACTCCCAACAAGTGATATGTGTTTATTAACCCCAGACGGAGACAATGAAACGCAAGGAACCATGAATTTTGGTCTACTTATTGGCCATCAGGATAGACAATAATTTATTTCATATAAATTTGCAAAGATTCCAGCCATTACATCATTAAAAGCAAAGGGTTTGTACACAACCCTGAATCAACAAGGATGCCTGGGATTCCAAGATGAGAGCAAAACAGCTCGACCCAATTTTGTTCGACAGTAAACACCCAACTGAGGAATCTGAACCCCAAGGCAAATCCAAAAGGAAAATCATAAAGATGGGATTCCAAGATAAAAGTAAAATTACTCAACCCAATTTCTGTTCAACAGTAATTACCCTACTGGAGAATCCGAATCCCAATCAAGCACAATCAAAAGGTGAACTCCAGAATAAGAGTAAAATTACTCCACCCAATTTCTATTCTACAGCAAGCGGTGCTGAGGAACGTGGTGCTCATACAAACCCTACAAAGGGGAATTTATAATGGCTGGAATTTTTCAATCAATTAATTTTCATTCTGTGATTAGTGCATACAAACAGTTGCTCAAGGTTGGCACCTTGGAGATTCCTCGAGGTAATCCTACCTGGAAGAAATACAAAGACTGAAAGAATGAATGTGAAAGAATATTAATAATGGATATAGGTATACAAGTGCATATAATTGGACGATGTAAGCTAAAATAAAACAAACATCTCCATTTTTCTTAAATATTTGACTTTTTTTTATTTTTTAGATTAATAATATTAAACAGACTTGTAAATCCTGGTTGAAGTGTCTTTCTTCTGTGTGGATTCCTTTCTATCTGTTAATTTTTTCTAAAAGACAAGGCTTTTGCATTATTAAAGATGCTATAAGCTGATGCTAATTCCTTTGCTGCAGCTATAAGCATTATGATAAAATTTAATATTATTCCATTAAAACTGACCGAACATGTCAGGAGCTTATAAATTAATTTCCACTTGTTGTGTGCAAAAGTTCATTTAAATGTATTTATAGCGCTTAGTCAGCATGCCCAACGCATGCTATATCATGCAAAACCAAAATTTTTCTTGTTTTCCTCATTCATGTAAGGAAGACAGCACCTGTTTTTATAAACAGACTATTAATTTTCTTGAATAGCTGCACTTGCTTAAATTATTTTATTAAACCCAATAAGCTCCCCTTAAATTGGGAGTGGTGGGTGGGAGTAAAAATTTTCCGTCTATCCTGACTGGAATCCAATAATGCAATGAATTACATCGCGAATATGACGACCTAAGCGCAATTGAGAGAGCAGCTCTGATTGGTCAAAGCACGCGTCATAGAGCCATGGAAACCCCATGAAAAATCTGACCCGGAAATGGTCACGACCTAGCGATATGAAAGAGCAGCTCTGATAGGCCAAAGCCCAATAGCGCCAAAATTCATGAAAACCCCGGGAAAAAATGACCCGATGACCCGGAAATGTTCCGCATGGGGTCAAAGTTGTTTTCTTACTGTTTCACGTTAGAAAACTTTATTAACCCCAGACGGAGACAATGAAACGCAAGGAACCATGAATTTTTGGTCTACTTATTGGCCATCAGGATAGACAATAATTTATTTCATATAAATTTGCAAAGATTCCAGCCATTACATCATTAAAAGCAAAGGGTTTGTACACAACCCTGAATCAACAAGGATGCCTGGGATTCCAAGATGAGAGCAAAACAGCTCGACCCAATTTTGTTCGACAGTAAACACCCAACTGAGGAATCTGAACCCCAAAAAAAAAAAAAAAAGGAAAATCATAAAGATGGGATTCCAAGATAAAAGTAAAATTACTCAACCCAATTTCTGTTCAACAGTAATTACCCTACTGGAGAATCCGAATCCCAATCAAGCACAATCAAAAGGTGAACTCCAGAATAAGAGTAAAATTACTCCACCCAATTTCTATTCTACAGCAAGCGGTGCTGAGGAACGTGGTGCTCACACAAACCCAACAAAGGGGAATTTATAATGGCTGGAATTTTTCAATCAATTAATTTTCATTCTGTGATTAGTGCATACAAACAGTTGCTCGAAGGTTGGCACCTTGGAGATTCCTCGAGGTAATCCTACCTGGAAGAAATACAAAGACTGAAAGAATGAATGTGAAAGAATATTAATAATGGATATAGGTATACAAGTGCATATAATTGGACGATGTAAGCTAAAATAAAACAAACATCTCCACACAAGTTTATTAGGAATGGAATGACTGAGAAACTTGCCAAAATCCCCCCCCCTCCCCCCCCCCCTTAAAGCTGAAAGCTGAAAATTACTCTTTTGGCAAGAATCTCAGTGCACCCGGTGGGTAGTGTTTTGAATTTGGCTGATTGTTAAAATGAACTAGCGCATTGGACATATTTTGTCTTAAAAGAAGTAATCCAAAATCTGAGGGGTGAGTACAATCGTACTTGTAAATAGGTCTGCCATGCAAGTTATAGTTTTGATCACGAACACCCGGAATGCACAATGACATAAGCATTCTCTCCAAGCTTTTCCCTACAAATTTTGTGGGCCCATTTATTGATGGTACGCATCGCGCGTTTTCCTGCCCCATCAATTGACTCTTCTGGATAGCCAAGCCGGAGTAAAATATCTGACCATATTATGCGCGTGTTAGGCAATAGAGCTCTCAACCCTGTTAAATTTTCTTCAACCCTTTGACGAATTTCCCATAATGGGGACGAAAAAATATCATTGGTGCCCACATGTATTATAAGCGTGGTCGGTGCGGCCCGCCGGCGGATATTCATCAGTCTTGTCACTCGGCCCACGAAATCTACACAATGTCCGCCTGGTAAGCCGTTCCACAACACTTTGCCCCGCCATGGATTTGGACCTGGTCTTTTCCCTTTCGGTTAATAATGGAGTCGCCAATTATCCACGTGCGCATATTTTCTGTAACAATAAATAGCAAAAAGAACCAGGAAACAGCAGGGCAAGTATAAAGACACATAATTATTATAATTCACAAGCATGTAAGAATCTTTCTCCACTGTCCTTCTTTCCGATCTACAATTTCTGTAAAACTAAAAAGGCAAAATTAACACCTTTGTTAAACAGTCTCTGGAACATTTTGACTGCCATTATATACTGTCCCTTCCGACATTGTCTGGAGTAGCTACTCGGACGACGCTGCAAGTAGATACCTGGGGCTAGGGAAAAAGACAGTATAATATTAGGTATTAATTAATTTTATATTACTTTTTACTCCACTTTATGGAGTTGATTGGTTTGTAGGCCTTGCAGGAAATTTCCTGAAACAAAAACACAGTTTTTATTAATTACTTTCCACATTAAATTTCTATCATTGTTACCGAGTAGTATACTCTAACAAGCATAGCGCAGGTAGGATACCTGGATGCATTATAAATTGTCGTTCTTTTTACCTTATTTATCCACTTAACTTACAAACTTTTGCATTGACTGGGTCCTATGTCCCAGATAGTTATTTGAAATGAGGAGGGGTAAGATTTTCTTTGAAATCTACATGCCACTAGTTACGATGCTCTGTGGTCTTATGTACACTTGAAAGGCATCCGATTTCCATCTTCCCATACATTTTATTTCTTCATCTGAAAACCCGCTTGAAGCTGCTGCAGTCGCTGCACCTATTCTCAAACTATGGGCGCTAAAATATGTGGGGCAAAGGCCTATCAATTTGATTCCCTCTTTTAACATACGTGTAAACTGACGTGATGTTAGTGTTTCTTTATTGAAGTGAATAAAAAGTGGACCTTTTCCTACAGGTCGTGACTTTAGGTATTCAGCCATTGCCTTTACTGGACATAAATCTGCGATAGATGAACTATCAATCTTTAACTGTGCAGTCGCTCCCCTTTGATCCGTCTTGGACCCTCGAATTGTAATTAACATGCTTGACCCTGAAATTTCTACGTCATCAACTGCTATGACTCGGGAATTGTATATGTCATGATTGCCTGTTTTTGAAAATTCTCCTATTCTCAAAAACCCAAAAAAGGCTACCAAAAATGCTGCCTTAAACATTTCAGCCTCGTACATCGATTTGCATATGGATGTTAATTTATTTATAATTCCTTGAAGAATCACTGGACTAACTGGAAGCCTAGCATCCTCTCGGGGATTGTTTCTTCTACACCCTTCTTTCAATTTTTTAATGAAAAAATTATCTGATGGATCCTGCCACCCATTAATCTTATGCACAAACGCGAGCGCTGAAATGGCCTGATTAATTGATGAGGGGGCAAAACCCTCTATGGACAGGAATGCTATGAATGCCGAAATATGCTGTGAACCTACTGGCCAGCATTGATTTAACTGATACTGAGTTCTGAACATGATGAACTTTTCTACACTTCTCTTATAAGCCACCCACGTCCCTGGAGCCATTGGCGCTTTTAACAGTCGTTGTGATTCTACATTTAAAGATTCCACAGAAAACTTGGCACCGAGTGCTCTCTGGTACTGCTGTTGGCGCTAGCTGTCTGAACCTCCCCATCTGAAATCGTGAAAGAGCATCAGCGATGTTATTCTGCTTGCCTGGGATATGCTTTGCATAAAAGGACACATTTGATTTTAAACATTGCAAAACAAAGAATCTTACTAACTTCATGATTTGGGGCATTTTGATGTCTGTTTATTAATGATCCTCACTACCGGACTGTTGTCTGACCTTATTAGAATTCTTTTTCCTGCAAGCTGTTTGCCCCATAGTACCACTGATACTAAAATTGGGAAGAATTCTAACCATGCTATGGATCTACTTCTGATTGATTCATTTGGCCATTCACCTTGAAACCACATGCCTTTTAAATAACCCCCATATCCTACTCTGCCACTTGCATCTGTAAAAAGCTGTATATCGGTTTCCTCGGACCAAGCTTGTTCTGGAATCATCACTGATCCGTTAAAGTGCTCTAAAAATACCACCCACATTTGTAAATCCTTCTTAGCGCCTGCCGATAGTTTCAGTTTACACCAAGGCTTTCTAATGCCGCATGTGAGATCAATTAGTCTGCGTAAAAATGCCCTTCCTGGGGACACTGCTTTACACACAAAAGATAAAGACCCTATTATAGACTGCAATTCTTTTAAAGACACGGTAGATGCCTTTAATGCATCCTGAACTTTCTTCTTTATGTCGTCTAGTTTGCTTTGTGGAATAGCTATCATTTGCTTAACAGAATCAATTTCCAAACCTAAGTAAGTCAACTTAGAAGTTGGGCCCACTGACTTTTCTTTGGATAGGGGAACTCCCAGATTTTCACACACTTCCTCAAATTTTGCAACTAATCGCGCACAAGATATTTGACTTGATTCATGAGCTACAAAAATAAAATCGTCACAATAATGACTTACTCTCTCTGTTGCTGCTTCCCTTTTTACCACCCATTCTAAAAATGTAGAAAATTTTTCGAACAAAGCTGGTGAGCATGAGGCTCCCATGGGTAAAGCCTTATCAACAAAAAATTCATCTCCTACCTTCATACCTAACAGTTGAAAATCGTCTGGATGAACGGGTAATAACCGGAAGGCTGACTCTATGTCAGCTTTAGCCATGAGGGCGCCTTCTTCCCAGCACTGACTACAATTTGTACAGCGGTGTCAAAGCTTGCATATTTAACTGTACACATTTCAGGATCAATACCATCATTAATTGAATTACCTTCTGGAAATGAAAGATGTTGGATTAATCTTACTTTCCCAGGTTCCGATTTTGGGATTAGGCCTATTGGAGATACTATAAGATTTGCAATGGGTCTTTGATAATATGGACCCGCAAGACGTTTTAAATTGACTTCCTTCATTAATTTTGTTTTAGCCATGATTGGGTCAGCTAATACCGATTTTAAATTTGGAGAGTCCCTAGCACACCTGTCTCCCTGAAAACCTAATTTGAAACCAAAAGTAAAACCTTCCCCTAATATCTTTGCTGCTTTTTTGTCAGAGTATAGTTTCAATAATGGCATCAGCTTTTCTACTTTAATTGGTGATGGATATTTGCAGCATAGGCAATTTTCTTGAGTAGTACACATTGCACTTTTACTTGAATTGTAATTGGCTTTACATCCCAGATTTTTTACACTGGAGCATTCCATGGCCAAACTCTTGGCACCTTTGACACTTGTGCATGTATGGGCAATTTTTTCGAGCACATGATGATTGCTTGTTGTAGAGATAGCAGATTCCTTTGCTTCTCCCTTTGAACCCAGAGGGGACAGCCTGTGATTGCTCTTGAATTCTAAGTTGGGGACGAACCCCCCAGTAAGAGCCCCTCTTTGGCGCCAGGATGATGTTGATGATGAGCGATTAAATGGGGATTTAAATTCACTCTTTGAAGCTGCTACGTATATCGCCCATAGCTCACCGTCAATTACTGACCATGATTGTTGAGGTCGAGACTGTTGTCTCATCCGAAATTGTTGGTCATATGACCTCCAACCCCAGCCCCCAAATCTATGAGCTGCCGTTCTAATAATTTCAGTGTATTTCAGAATTTCCTGTACCCTGGTTGGATGTGCTTGTAAATAAATTGCACTGTAAATTAAGAACGCTGATGTCCAAGAGTGGATTGAAGTAATAATTAATTTGTGCTTTGTGCTCTTCCAACAAATCTGGCCCTCTTTGTCAACAGATAGAGACATGCCCTTATCATCATCTATGAGATTGCTCGGATCGCTTTTATAGAGCAATTGAGCCAAATCTATATATTCCCCATTAATGATCTTCGTTTTCATAGTTTGGGGCACTGAGCTTCCTAATGGGCTACATATTGATGTCAAAGGTGTAAAACCCAGCTGTTGCTGATAAATATTATCTGCCATGCCCACTGTCGGATTGTTTATGAAGTCCGAGTGAACAGGCAGGTTGATTAAAGATTGAGCCATTAGGCGTAAATGTACTTGGGGCCCCCAGTATTACCTGTACTACTCGACCTATTCTGCATTGGCACACTTGGACCCGGTTGAGCCATTGTAAAATTTGATGGCCCCGGATTACTCGTAAATCCTATTTGTGCCTGCATCGGCCTATTTATACTTATAGTTGACTGTTGCCCAACATTGTTGTGGGTCGATGTCCCCGCCAGTGGGTTATTAACCTGCATATAATTTCCACTAACTACATTACCACTGCCTGTATTATTAGCCTGTCCTATTGGTACATTGCTACTATTATTCACAAAACTTGCACATGTTTGTGCTTGCATTGGCAAATTAAACGATGATTGTGTTCCCGAAATATTGCCATGGTTTGATGCTACTGGATTGTTAGCATGGACATTATTTCCGACTACCTGACCAAGTGCATTTTCTACGCATTGAACCTGAATTGGCATATTGCTACTACTAATGCCCGCATTATTATTATTAATCATGTGTACATCTTGCCTTACTATTTCCATACCTGCTAAAAAGCCTGTCCGCAAACTGACAACGGCTGACCTTGATGTACTTGATTTCCCAACAACTCCTGGTGTTGCCCCACCGCTGGTGGTACTTGCACTTGTGCAGCTGGTACTTGTCGTTCCAGTTCAGGTTGAGGTTCATGTACAACTTGATGAACGTCATGCTGCTGACCTACGTGTACGGTGCTACCTTGACCAACGGCAACGACTGGTATTGGTTGCTGTCGTGGATCATCTCGGCTTGGTCAGCTATGGCCACGGCCTGGTCATCCCCTGGTATGGCTTGATCGGGTTCATTTTGTACTAAGTTCCTAATGGCGTTAGCCTGAGCTCTTGTTTGTCTAACGTTACTGTTCACTCCACTCGATGAAGTTGAAGCTGCATTCACGTTCATTCGACGCAAATTTGATGGCTGTTGTTTTGATTTTCTTTTCGTCGTTTGCCTACGACCCATGATTTCAGCTATTACAGCTTATTACGTACGTACGATGCTGCTAATATATATAGCAAATTTAATTTGATTTTTCCAAAGACGATTGCAATTATAAAATTGTAAAACGATGAGTAAAAATTTTCCGTCTATCCTGACTGGAATCCAATAATGCAATGAATTACATCGCCGAATATGACGACCTAGCGCAATTGAGAGAGCAGCTCTGATTGGTCAAAGCACGAAAGCGTCATAGAGCCATGGAAACCCCATGAAAAATCTGACCCGGAAATGGTCACGACCTAGCGATATGAAAGAGCAGCTCTGATAGGCCAAAGCCCAATAGCGCCAAAATTCATGAAAACCCCGGGAAAAAAATGACCCGATGACCCGGAAATGTTCCGCATGGGGTCAAAGTTGTTTTCTTACTGTTTCACGTTAGAAAACTTTATTAACCTATAATTCAAGTTAATGTTTGAACTACTGGATGAGTAACTAACATTGAGATATATACTTTTTATACACAAGGTTGGGTAGCTCTCCAAAGAAAGGCAAAGGTTCATCTGTTAAGGAAGAGAAGAAGGAACCACCTATTCAATCTATGGAAGAGATGTTGTATGAATTACATCAACTGCTTACTGAGACATGTATGGATATGATGGCCAGATATACATTTTCTAACTGTACAACTGTACCAAAACGGTTAGTGTCAAACACAATTCTATCATTATTTTGTATGACAAGGCATCCTTTCTACGAGACAGTTTATTGAATATCCCTGTTTTGTTATTCAGCAGCACTCAAATCTAACAGTGAAATAATTGAATTGTCCTTTTCTATTTCTTTCTTACTTCCTCAATAGGCATTTTCACACATCATCAGTTGTGCTTGTCAATTAGGCCTACATCTTGGACTTGAGAATATAAGATATAATACGAAAATAGAAGCTAAAGTAGGGTTATGTAATGTAAGCAAAAACTTGAAAGGACCCAGTGGTATATTTTTATGGTTTGTGTGTTCAATTTTACGCTGCTTGCAGTTAGTTAATACAGTGCCCTGACGACCGGGAAACCCCATAGATGAGATACAAATCATAATTTTTAAGCCAATGCACCATGTGAGGTAGGGTGACATCAGATTTAGAGATACTGTAGGAACTAAAATGCCTTAAATTTTGAGTTTATTAACCAGTGATTAAGCCAGAATTGAGTCCTCTATGGAATATTATGTCATGGAAGAGGCTTGATCATCAACTTATAATGTGAATGTACTTTTGTGAAAAAAAAATGTTTTTAAAGTTTCAATAATTCAATAAATGATATTAAATTAATTAAGATTTCATAACTAATTCTGTCTTGATAATCTTTTTCTAGATCCCCTGTAACTGAATTCCTATTGGCTGGTGGTCAAAGCCAAAGTTGGTTGCTTGGTAACAAGCTTATCACCATAACAACCAGTGGAGGCAGTTCACGAGCACAGAAGAATGGGGTGTGCGAAAAATGCAATCAACTTATAGAACGGGAAAGATCGGCCACCATGGATTCCAGCATGTCTCAACTGGAGGACGCAGAAAAGGAAGATGATGATGCTTTTGCAGAAGACGTTCACCCACTCCAGAAGAAATTTCCCCGAGTGAGGCGGCAAAGATCTAAATCTGGAAACACTCACCAAGTGGATAGTGCTGGTAATGTGCTTCCACAAAAGGTGCTCAAGAAAGAAGATTCAGCAGAAGTGAATCATTTGTCACTACTTAGTTCTGTCAAAGAAGAGATTTCCAACATGCCATTACAACCAAAGCCACCACCACCTTCACCTATTGATCAAAGCCAAGATTCTTTGCAATCTGTGATTTCACAAAAATCAGATCCTTCAAGAGAAGCATCGAAGGTGACATCACGCGAAGCATCAAAGCCAGGATCACCTACAGCCAGAAGCAATGACTCAACAAGATCAGGATCGCCAACATCATTTGAGCAGAGTAAAGAATCAGTTGTAGCAGCAAGAGCAGCACTTGAGGCTAAATTTGATGCAGTTGCAGCTGCTGCAAAACTCTCATCCACTTACTTCTACCAGTGTAACTGCTGGTGTATCGGATGGGCAGAAGTGTACATACGAAGACCCACAGGTATCACATCATGGATTATGAAGGTCCAAAATGGCGGCAGTCTCCTACCAGTATCAGAAGAGTTTCCACTGGCTGATGTGTCAACATTGCTGCTTCGTAATCGTGAATTGGATGTGGATGGGGACATGCTGCCATCAGAGGATAGTAGTTACGGTAGCTCAATAGGAGGTGATTTGGATGAAACGCAAAGAGATGGTGAGCCTGAAGAAGGGGAAGGTCAGAGAGGTAGGTCAATATTTGCAGTATGTGGTATAATAAACTTCAGCAGTTGTTGAGAGACTTTTGATTTAGAAGCATATATTGTGTGAGCACTACTATCCTTGTTTCTTAGACTTTAAATTAAAAAATATAGTTCATGGCAAATGTAGTTTCTTGTTTATTGATGTTCAAACAGAGTAGTAGTGCAACTCTCTAGACTTAGCAGGTATTTGTGACATTATCTGATATACTTGGGCCAAAATCTGTGAACATGAAATTCAAATATGTATTAATAAAAACAATACCTCAGAATAAAAGATACTTCCAACAATATATAAACCCACAATCAAGTATGCCAATGGTATGAAATTTGCAGCATTATATAGTTTGTGAGCAATATTAGAACCTTCATGCTCATAATTGCCATGTTTGGCCTGAGTGGAAGCAGATCATGTCACATAATACTGTGCTATAGATCATTTCAAGCTTGCAGTAGTGTCTGCATGGTGCATGGTTTAACTATTTTCTGTTCTCTCTCTTGCTTGTCTAACATCTAACAGCCTCTTTAAATAATAAAACTATATGAATCAATAAATTTGGAGATAAAAAAGCTAAAAGTTTGACTGTTTTTTACTGATCATCTTCTGCATTGTCTTTGTTTGTTAATGTTATGTTTCTTTTTTTATTAACACCATCAACTGCTAATGTATTTGTGATTGAGAACAGACTCATGCTACCAGAGAAGCATTGCCATCATCACTGAGGAGGATGAGAGCGTCGTTGAGCATGATTTCATCACATCTCCTGTAGATAACATGCCGTCTGCCTTGCATAGTGTGTCATTCCATCAAAGTAGCCTGGGACCCTGTGATCCAACAATGCTTGATGGTTAGCTCATTAACAATATTAGCTTATTAACAAAATAAAAGATAAATTCTGGAGTACCCAGTGCACCTTTGTTTAAGCATCAGACTCAAGATTTGGGATTATTGTTGCTATGGGGATAGCTGTGTTAGGATTAGGTGCTCTGAAAAAACAATAAGTCAATATAGCTTAAAGTAAGCAGCTTTATTTTGTTAATTGCATGCATTTTACTTCTTTCTTTTTTTCTATAGTCCATTTTAGTTCAGCGTTACTTTTATTTTGATACAAAGAAAATATTCTGAAATGTCAGTCAAATGCAACAATCACCAACAGCAAGTTTTTAGTTCCATAAAAGATTTATAAATCAAATTAACTGTCAGAATTTATCTCCTTGTCAAAATATTTCCATTCCATATCCAAGAAAGAGCATTGATTTCATCTGAATTCAATATTTTATGATAGGAATTGGCATATATTTGATGGCAATATAATTATTATTTCTAGTTATTTTACAAACTCGGTCCTACCTTCAGCATTGCTGTCCAAAATACCCATTAGGCCATTCCAGTTGAAACCTATACACCCTCTATGGAAGACATGGCCTCAATCTTCCACACAGGGAGTGTAGTTTTCAAATGGAGCCACCTATTCAGGTTACCCTGTCTGAATACTGGCCATTTCAACTAATCCTGCATAGAAATAAAGGCCACACTTGATGAAGTGGTCACAGTTTTTAACATAATTAAAATACGATAATTCATATGAATGTGTTGATAGTTTTATAGATGCAGGTTGTTACCTCACTTGAATAAAAGGAATTTGACATTTCCTTAACTTATGAGGTACCAAACTGTAGCTAACAAAAAAAAAATTTCACACCTTCATATCAATTTGATTGCTAGTTTTTATGTTATAAATGAACCACTTCTTAGGTGTGGACTTTATTATACTTGATCATTTCAAGAAACGTGCGTGGCATGCAACATTTTTTATTGCAATTGTTTTTTTCTTCTTCTTATATTTTTAGACTCTTTTTGGCATGTTTTAACATGCAAAATCCTTTCCTTGAATACCTAAAAAGATTCCACAAACCAGCAGATGCTTCTGTACATCAATGTAGGGATTTTGCTCTGCGGTGCAAAGAATCAGAGAATATACTTAATTTGTAAGAATTTCTTGCCAGCTGTTGTGGTATGGGTTTACTGTGTCCACTTCAGGGATCTGGACTTATCCCACCTAATTTCACTTCTAGTATAAAAAACCATTCCAACAGCACCTGGCTATACAGCTGTATACCGTAAAGATTTGCTTAATAGCACATATGGGTTCCCTTGACATAACTGGAATTTTAGCCACAAACTAAAAGTGTCCTTCCGTAAAAATCCTACCTGCAAATAAGGGCAGGTACAGTTATTTCTTGTTGGGATTAACAGAGGAGGGAGCTCTTTATTCATACATGAAATTTACCCTAACGCAAAGGAGCTGATGTGCGTCATTAGGTGAATCTTGGTGTGCTATATGATAAGACAGATGCCAGATATAAACTGTCAATTTCCAGTGTTTTTCCTTTCTTTTTCATCTCATATCATTTGTAGAAATCCTGCAACATTTTACACACCATTCTGTAACCAGATTCTCCATTTTGCATTCTAATATGTTGCTTTTGTTTGTCTATGTTTTGTTCTTTGGTTTATTGCATTTTCTGTTTAATTTTTATTCTCTCAAGCTTTTATATTTGTTTGTTTTGTTTTGGGTTTTTTGTTTGTTTTTTATTTTGATCTACACAACAAACGATAAAGTTATGATGATGATTTGCACTTGGCTTGCTAGGCATGATGTTATTAGTTGAGTTGAATACACGATGACAGATTATAAATTAGAGAATAAGCGATAGGAATTTTTATTTTGCCTATCCTCTACCGTGTGATAGAGCGACAGGCAGGTCCAATATTTTGAGTAGTGGATGCCGGCGCGCCGTATCCACTACGATAAAAATATTGGACCTGCCTGTCGCTATCATAGGTAGAGGATAGGCAAAATAAAAATTCCTATCGCTTATTCTCATTCTTAGTCAGTTAAATATTATTTTAATAACTGTAAACAATTTTTTTAAAGTAAAAACTAAGTTACCGTCATAAAACTCCCCTCATTATAAAATGAACAAAACTTGTTTACAACTTCACGTATTCTGTTGCGCGTATTGCTAGCGCGTTCGCGTATTCCGCACTAGTCTACGCATCCAGCGCAATACATACGCGCATCTCTACACGCGTGTTACGCATTATCAAGGCGCATGATGGCGTGGGGTCGCGTCTACGGCCTGATAGACGGCACCCAAAATCATGCGTTTGGCCAATCAGAAATGTGTCTACGAACTAGACCACTCCCACTGACTAAGAATGCACATTTGAAGACAGCTTCTCCTAATGTTGCATGGACCACCACACCCTGGGTTTTCCTCATTTACCAATGTTTGGTCATACTTACACATACAATTGTTCACATGAAGCAGATGATTCTTTTATCAAATGACCCAACAGTATAAATGAATAACATGGTGGTGGTGCACTTTAAATGAGTTGGAAAAGCACTTGGCATTATCATAGTGATAGAATTACTCCTAGAGCAGTAGAAACAATTAGTCAATTTGAGCACTTTGTTAAAAACCAACATTATCAGCAGCTGATAAAAAGGAAAATTGGTGAATACTTCATTTTATTAAACAAACAAGCAAACACAAACAACAGAAAACATCTCAGTAAGTGCATACATTTGTGACCTGCTACCACAAAATTAGCATAAAGTCGCAAGTTGTTAGTTTCAAGACATCCTGGCTACAAAATACAATCAACTTGTGCTAACAAATCTTTGAAACTAGCAAACGTTATGATAAATTTGTGACAATAAAACAAATGCAAGATGTTAATTAATTTAATTTGAATTGTCTTTCAGTAATTGTTCATATTTAGGAAGCTAGAGTAAATAAAGTTGTATGATATTAAAGTTTGATAATGTGTTTGTTTCAATTTGTTAGAATTTGACTTTGATGTGAATAATTTGAGCTTGGATTTCCATCAGCCAGAGTTAGGCCTATCACCAATGGCACCTAGACAACCTTATGGTATGGGATCAGAAGATGGCACTGTTGGGGTAAGTAAGTCAGCTAACACAGAATAAAGTAGAGGCATCAGAATTTGATAGGGGCATGCAGGTGTAGCATTTCAGACCTTTAAACCTGCATATATCAAGTTTGCACAGACCTTATCACATACTTGCTCCCAGACACACAGACTCCACACATGTTCAGGACAAATTGACCTACAGACAACTTGTCCTCCTGGATGATGAATTTGTAGATCAAGTTGTCGTACATACATCTTAACTAAGATATTGTGAGTCATCTCCACTGCCTATATAGCTCTATATGCAACAGCAGAATAACTTCAAAGTTAGCAGGCTAGTAGTTTATAATGCGTTTTGAATATTAATGAGCTTATTTACATATTTTGTTTTCTTTTTGTAATTTCTCAAAGTAATTTCATGTTTTACAACCTTCTTTTTTCAGCCTGAATTTGCTAGTGCGCTACGACACTGTCTGACATACAGCAACCTTGGAGATCTGCTGCCACCACTCACTCGATCAAACTCTGCCCCAGATATTCTTAGCCTAGTGGAAAGCATCCCCAAACAGCGAGAGGATATGAGCACGTCACCAAGATCATTGGCTATATCAGTGAAAGAGCAAAGCACACATGGTCCAAGTTCTTATAAAGAAACATCTACATTGGAAAAGATCTATCAAGAAGATGAGTTCACACTTAGAAGAGAGAGTCTTAGTAATGAACTCAAAGAAATAAGTGAGTTTAATCAGGAAAGAAATGGTAGAGATGTCACCACAGAAGAATCAAGTACTACTGAAGTTAAAAAAGATACTATTGCAGCACCACAGATTCAACCAAGATTCAGACGACATACAGTTGGAAATGAACCAGGCAACTCTACACCTGTGGCTACTAACATCAGACATATGTTGCCTACTACAATAGAGGGGCAATCAATAACGGAACATAGTGTTGTCAGAACTCAAGCTAGTCCCAGTCATATTACAATTACTGAAGTGGATGGACAGATTGCTAGTGTACCAACAGACCAGCAACGATCTGGTTTACAATCCAACATACAATCTACCCAAAATGAGCAACAATCCACCCAAAAATCCACCCAAAGTTACCAACAATCTACCCAAAGTAACCAACAACCTACCCAAAGTAACCAACCAAGTATCATTGTACAACAACCGACCACAGAGCAGCAACAACAATCATCCCAATCAGGACAACAACCAGTCCAAACAAGTCAGCAATCTGAAGCACAGCCATCCAAAATTACACAACAGCAGCAACAAGCTGTAACACCCAGCAAGGATGGGGACATAAAACCAATGCAGAGACCAAGAGGCCATACAGTGGCAGGGTCAATGCTGTCACAAGCTAACCAGAGGGGACAAAGAGGTGTTGGTACAACCTTTACAAGCAGAGATACTAACAAGTCAGGAGGACTAAGTCCAAGGTAAATTAAATAACTTGCCTGATTTACACAGATTTTTATGCCTCCACTGGAGGTATTTTGTTTCCTGGTTGTCCGTCATTGCTGCCAGGCATCGCGGCCGACGCTTTGCGTCGAGAACCGCACAGGTCGAGAACTGTGAAATACTAGGTTTTTTCCTTTTTAAAATTTGCTGTATGCATGTAAATCAGCCATTTTGTGGCCCAAGGTGGATTTAGTTAAGGTGAGACATTGAGGTTTATAAGCAGAGATGCTAATGAGTCACCATGAGTAGATGAGAGGGTGTATAGTCTAAAACAAACATGTGAGGTTAGGTTACTAGTAAGGCCTAGGCCAAAGTAACCTGAATCCTATGAATTTCTAGAGATTTGTAGCTGCCGACTCGCCACACTTTTTACAGTGTTTCTAGTTTTGTTGCATGTTTATAATTGCTCATATACATTGTCACTCTCTACAATTAATATGCACATTGCTATCATGTTTTAAAAGAACAGATCTTACAAATTGTTTTTTTATTATTATTATTTCAATTTTGCACATGAAGAAGAAATATAGTGTCAAGTTATGTAGCAACACACATTCAGTAGAAATAGTTTGATAAAAATTATTTGCCAGACAAAGATAAGGCCAAACTTTCATTTTAGTGTGTTTAAAATTCTGAACTGTTTTTGTCTTTGTTGCTGTATTTTCAGCTTTGTATTCCTACAACTCTACTACTCATCAATGTTCCGTGAGGAGAATGAAAAACCACTCAATATTCCTTCATCACAAACATCACAGGTAAATAAATACAAACAAGAATCACTCATTTGTTTAGAAATAAAAAGCTGTAGTCTTCCTGGTCCACCTTTTTCCTGAACTAGGTAAGTTTGGTGCAGGGTAATGCATACAGCTATTATATGGGATTGGAAGTGTTGTCATTTGTTATTGGACTCTTTTTGTCTCACTTGACCTTTTTCAGGAAGAAAAGTGAAACTAACATGGCTGATTAAATATTTGCCGGGTGTATTACATACTGACGGATCTGAACAATACTGTAAAATCCATAGTGACGGATAACTTTGGCAATGTGTGAGATGTACGATTTTAACGTTTTGAAAATAACTTCCAAAGCCAAGGTCTACTTTTAATAGACGCATAAATTACTGAACATTAATGGCAAGTTTATAATCTATGCCTAATACAATTCACCTACTCAACATTTTCCCGATGTCCATGTCTTGATAAATTTGCAATCAACATCCATCACTATGTAAAGCACCCCGGTTTTGACATCCGTCACTATGTAATACACCAGACGATATGTATGATTTAAGCTGGAATTGACAATTTTTTTAAAATTCATGCATCCAGTTTTCTTTTGTGGCCCTATATTTCCTATTTTTCCTATATTTTTGAACTCCAAGTGAGCAATGTTCAAAGCAGCAAAGAATCCAAATTCAAACTATTATGCTCACCATGTCACCATCTTAGTGCTTGCACCCAACACAAAAATAAACCCCAAATTGTAGTAGAATATTGCATCATGGCCCGTCAAACCCCGGTTTTGACATCCGTCACTATGTAATACACCAGACGATATGTATGATTTAAGCTGGAATTGACAATTTTTTTTTAATTCATGCATCCAGTTTTCTTTTGTGGCCCTATATTTCCTATTTTTCCTATATTTTTGAACTCCAAGTGAGCAATGTTCAAAGCAGCAAAGAATCCAAATTCAAACTATTATGCCCACCATGTCACCATCTTGCTGCAGAGTCATGTTCAACATCAAGCGTGTGGATCGCATTCCAAATGAAACCATCTACAACCTGACCAACACCACTCCACTGGTTGCCAGAGTCAAGATCCATCAACTCAAATTTCTCGGCCATATACTGCGTCTTGAAGATGGCGAGCCTGTGAAAGAATATACGCTTTATATTCCACCACATGGGAAGAGGAAACCGGGACGGCCGCGCACACTGTACTTACAGTATGTCCAGCACCTCCTGGGAGATACTGTAGGGATGCTGCAGCCAAACAAAATTGTTTCGCTTGCCCAAGATCGCATTAGTTGGAGAAAGCTTGTAGTCGCCTGCTCCGCAGCCGACTGATGATGATGATGTCACCATCTTAGTGTTTGCGCCCAACACAAAAATGAACCCCAAATTGTAGTAGAATATTGCATCATGGCCCGTCAGTTATTCTAACATTACTTTCATAAGCATTAAACAAGAGGAGCTGGAGTTGTAGGGGGATAACAATACAACCAGATGTTATTGCCTCACTACCTATTGATTGTGGTGCTGGGATGGAGAAACATAGTAGTCACCTGCTCTGTAGTCAAATGAAATGAATGAAAGCCAGAGGGTCCGCTTATTTTTCAAATATTTTCTTGTTGTATTGCATTTCAGATAGCACAGAGGGCAATAAAGGTGCTTGATAGAATCCCACCATATGATACACACAAGATTGGTGTACTCTATGTCGGACCAGGACAAGCTAAAGATGAAGCGGCCATCCTATCCAATGTCTATGGGTCATCACGTTATGTGGAATTCCTTGAAGGTCTAGGTACCTTGATATCTCTTAAGGACATGTCAACAGATGCAGTGTACACTGGTGGTTTGGATCACTCCGGAGCTGATGGAAAATTTGCATACTGGTGGCATGATGATATTATGCAAGGTAATTGAAGCAAAATAAGAAACAGGTGCTTGCTTTATGGTAAGAAAGATAATGCAATATGTGTTCTGTATGATATTGCTGCAGCCATGGCACCAAAAATTGAGGGATCCAATATCCCATTCAATAATAATTTATAAGCACACAGAAAATGTGGTTCATGTTTTGTTTTGTTTTTTCATTCAGAGTAAGCAGATGCTTTGTGGCATGTAGATACCTTATGATCTCTTATCACCTCAACTAATCAAGAATCCAGAGTTTTTCGGAACTAGAGATAGATGCCGTTGGTGGCGTCTGGCCAGATGAAGGGGGCTATACCCGGCTACCTGTACATGTATAGACCCGTGATGTCACACAGACGTCACAGGACTATTAGATCTGTCGATTAAATGCACTTTTTTTGCCCAGATCTGTGCTGTTTCGTATATTTATCAGCATTTCCAACCCTTTTGAAACCATTCTAAGGCATTCCATGCGCTACAATGTCAAAATTGTGGCTACATCATAGATATCTCGGGCATCTCAGAGCATTACCTGGTTTTTCCATATGAAAGTAATTAAGGTGTTCCATCAAAGCTTTCGTCATGTGCTGCCACCTAGCGGTGGTTCCGGGAACATTGCGTCCAGGTTGCAGTCTATTGGTTCGTCGAAGTTTATTGGTTGGTGCAATGTGTGGCTTGAAATTTGAATTAATTATGTGTCGCAATGATCATAAGCACAAGCACTTGTAGCCAGCCTGCCAGTCTGCTGTATTGATAGCAAAACATACAGTCTCACAATTTGTTTTTAATCTTTTGCTAATCCACTCTCTCATCTCTTTCTCTGTCTCTCTCTTTGTTTTTAAACAAATCAGTGTAATATTTAATTATACATTTGTGAGCAAAATACTCAAAGTTTGGATGTCTTTATCCTTTTACAGTGATTTTCCATGTAGCAACACTGATGCCCAACAAGGAGGTAGACCCTAAATGTAATGCCAAGAAGTTACACATTGGCAATGACTTTGTGTCTATAGTATACAATGAGAGTAAAGAACCATATCAACTTGGAACCATCAAGGTATGTAAGAGTATATACTCTAAACCTTAGATTATTAATACACAGATTGGAGTTTTTCATGCCTGTGCCTTCTAAGCGTACTCGAATTCAGCTGACGCCGGTACAGCGTACAGACCTGGCGATATCGCTTATCTTACGCTGAAGTTTCTTTTTAGGTACGCTTTCGCTGTTTGCGCTATTTTTGAGTTTGCTTACGCGGTACCTGACTTAGCGTCGATCCCCTGAGGCAACATGCCATGTTTCCGCGGTATGCTCTAAACCCACATAATAGAGTTTGGAACAAGCACCTTAGATATTTCACTTCATGGCACACATGGTCTTAATTGAATCAGTAGCTTTTAGCAGGAACAGGTCATAAGTTCATACATGGTCAAAATTCAGTCTGGCTAAAATCTTGTTTAAAAAAACATACCGATGTATTCCACAAAGTTCTTGAATTGGAAGCAAATGGTTATAGTTAGAGAACAAATGTAAAGAGTGATCAATTCCTTATAAATGTGACCAGATCTGGTCCAATCAGGCTAAAGTTGGCAATAATGAAACTGAGATATAAGCTAAACATAAGGAGAAAAAACAATAAAAAACATAAGAAAATGGACATATAAAAGGTTCATAACTTTGCAACCCAAGTATCAAGAAACCTGAGGATTCAACATCAGTAATTGTAGGTACCCAGTACTGAGCAAGTCAGTAATAGCAGTAACTCAATTTGCCAACATTTTAACCCGTCCCTACCAAATGCAACTAGTTTGGTGATATGACTTCATTGATCTTTTGGGTTTTCCCCGTAAATATAGAAGCACCAGCTTTACTCAGTGGAAAAGAGAAAAAAAATGTCTCCAGATGTATCAACAGGGTCTTAGCTAGCTACCCGTCTGGCCGTCATTTTAGACGGCCAGTTTGCTCCTGGGACAGGCAAAATTAATGCCTTTGACAGATGCTATATTATAAATTGTGTGTTTTGAGAAGCTAATTGCCCTTTTTAGTAGACCCAATTTGTAGAACAAGGCCATTTCAGCCCATATTTGAACTCTTTGAACCCCCAATGGGCTATAGATGTCTGGTAAATGTTTTTAAAGGTCAAATTAGGACAGGCAATTTGATTCAAATGATGGGCAACCCTCAATTTCTAGCTAAGACCCTGTTGTGTATCAATATCAAAAAAAATGTGTCTAGATGTATCAGTATAAAAAAAAAAGTCTCCAGATGTATCAATATAAAAAAAAAGGAATTGGAAGAGACCCCCGCTGTTAGCAAAACATAACACATGAGTTTTATTTTGATAGTATGTATTTAGCAAGGACAACCAATTATTTATTAAAGCTCTCACTTTTATACATGTAAAGGAAACTTGGATGTAGATTGTAGGTTTCATTTCATAATGTAATTGAAAGAGTTGATGCAAAATCTAATAACACCATTCATATGTTTGTATCTTTATCAGGGTCAGTTTAACTTTGCAGAGATTGTTATTGAGCCATTGGATAATGAAACTAACCTTGTTACAATACAAGCAAAGCCAGGTAGGTACATAATTACTGGAATCAACCTGCATGGCTTAATATCAGAATAAACCCTGGATAATGAAACCAACCTTGTTACAATACAAGCAAAGCCAGGTAGGTACATAATTAATTATTGGAATCAACCTGCATGGCTTAATATCAGAATAAACCCCTGGATAATGAAACCAACCTTGTTACAATACATGCAAAGCCAGGTAGGTACATAATTAATTATTGGAATCAACCTGCATGGCTTAATATCAGAATAAACCCCTGGATAATGAAACCAACCTTGTTACAATACAAGCAAAGCCAGGTAGGTGCATAATTGCTGGAATCAACCTGCATGGCTTAATATCAGAATAAACCCCTGGATAATGAAACCAACCTGATTGATTGATTGATTGATTTTATTCGATTAAAATTCAACATAAAATTACAGCAAAAAACAGAATATACAATATAACTTTAAATTACAAATATACAATGCATCAGACAATGTTGAATTAAAATCTTGGATTACCCAAGAAAGCCTCCAAAAGGCGGCTTATTTCCATTGGGGTCCAATTATAAAAACATATATTATATAATAAGAAAAGCACACTGAATTCAATTACAGAATCAAGAAATAATCTATATACATATTTAAAGAGAAATTGAAAAATAAACATATATAAAAACACTAAAAGAATACCATGAAATTATGAATTGATTTCACTTAGGTAGGTCATTATTGCACTTTTAAAACAATTCTGATTTTTGATGGATTTGATATGATTTGGGAGTGAATTCCAATCTTGGATCGAGGTAAAATAAAAAGTATTGCACGCTTGACTTTTGGCACGGGGAAGAATAAAATTAAACTCACTGGAACGAGTGTTATAGCCATGTATATCAGAGAAGAGTTTGAAATTGTCTGAAAGATAAGCAACTGAGGTGCCATTAAAAATTTTAAAAACATGATTCATTTTAAGTTGAGTAACCCGATCTTTTACATAAAGCATGCGCAGTCTGTCAAGTTCCTGTTGCCCTATATGTGTCCGGGAGTCTAGGTTCAGGATGAATCTGACCATTTTGTTTTGTATAATTTGGAGTTTATTTTTGAGTTTTTGAGAGAGAGCCGAGTACCAGGAAGTGCATGAATAGTCAAAGTGACATTGGATGAGGGCAGAACACAATGTTTTACGCGATTTTTCATTCAGAAACGAACCTTGTCTGTATAAAAATTTAAGCCTGGCACTAGATTTTTTAATGACATTGAAGGCAATTTCATCGCAAGACAAGCATTGATCCAGAGAAATACCCAGGTACTTGACAGAATGCGCACATTTAATAACTTCATCATTACATTTAACCACAAAATCAGTAGCTTTATTGAGTTTTTGTTTAGTACCAAAGAGGATGGATTCGGTTTTGCCAAGATGAAGGGAAAGCTTGTTGTCAGTTAAACACTCTCTACATGAATCAAGTTCTTTGCTAAGGGATTTACCAATTTCGCTAGGATCCTTACCAGAAATGAGGAGAGCACTGTCATCAGCATACAAAAGTAGTTTACACTTAACACTCATTGGCATATCGTTTACATAGCATAAAAACAAAAGTGGGCCCAAAATACTTCCCTGCGGGACTCCACATGAGATGTTTAGAGGATCAGATTCCACATCATTGACACTAACGATTTGCTGCCTATTTGAAAGATACGAACGGAACCATGATGAAGAACCAATGCCCATAGCGATAAGTTTATGACATAATATATCATGGTTCACTGTGTCAAAGGCCTTTTGTAGGTCCAATAACACCATACCAGTATAATTGCCTAGAGAAGTTTGAGTGCGAATGTAATCGGTAAGATGGACGAGACATGTATCTGTGGAGCATGATCCTCTAAAACCAGATTGGTAATCATAAAGCAATTTCTTCTCCCTCAAGTAAGATTCAACTTGGACATATACAGCTCTTTCCAAGATTTTAGATGTGACACTGAGGATACTGACAGGTCTGTAGTTCCCAACATCAGTTCTGCTATTCTTTTTAAACAAGGGCTTGACACGAGCCAATTTGAAATCATTGGGAACTGTATCAGTGGTGATGGAAATATTGACAATATGTGTTATTGGTTCAACAAGCACACAAGCACCATCCTTCAGAAATCTAGAAGGAATATCATCAATGCCAGTACTTTTACTTACATTAAGTTTGCTAAGTTCTTTTAAAACAAATTCTTTAGAAACATGAGAAAGAATCAAGTTATCTGGTTGCACGCCTTGATCTTTGTAATAATCAGAGAGAGCTTTTGAGTCAGCACAAAACCTATTCGTAGCTGGCGGGAGTTTTTTTACAAGCTCTGAAGCTATGGTGGTATAAAACATATTAATGTGATTAGCAATTTTGTCTGAGTCAAAACACATTGTACCATTAATATCAAGAACAACTTTGTTTTTTTTTTTTTTTTTTTTACTATAGCCAAGAGATTTGAGTTGTTGCCATAATCTCTTAGAATCATTTTATACTCATCAATTTTGTCTCTGAAGTAAACAGACTTCGCCTTTTTAACCTCTCGTTGAACCTTGTTTCTTATTCTACGGTACTCAGTGAACAATTCAGATTTCTGTTCATTCTTAAATCTGTGGAGTAATTGATCTCTTTCTTTGATACTCTCCAAAATTTCATTTGACATCCATGGCTCAGTTCTAGTTTTTATTCGAACTTGTTTAGTAGGCGCAATTGAGTCCAGGATGGAGATAAAAGTCTTTTTAAATCTTAACCAGGCTAAATTCACATCATTACAATTACATATATCTGACCAATCAACTTCATTCAACTTCACTAGAAGTCCCTCTTTGGTGTAATTTTTGAGGGATCTAATTTTGACAGTATTGTGTTGATTAAAATTACCTCTCGACACCTTACGGGTGCAATAAACAGCCATATGATCACTGAGACCAATATTTAAATTCCCAAATTGACATATTTTATCAGTGTCATTACAAATAATGTGATCAATAAGCGTAGCTGAAGTAGCTGTCACACGAGTTGGTTTGTTAATGATTTGACTACAATTAAACATGTCCAGAGTTTGTTTGTACGTTTTAAACATACACTCGTTCTTTTTTTTAAAGTCAATATTAAAGTCTCCCAATACTATGAGTTCACTACTAGGAGAGACTTTGGAAAGACAAGACTGAAAATGATCCAGAAATTTACTATTTGTTTGTGGCCGATAACAAATGCCGACAGTTATAGGCCTAGTCTTGGGAAGAAGAATATCAAACCAAAGATTTTCAATGTGCATATCTTGGATATCTTCTCTTAACATAAAGGCCAAATCAGATCTTACATAGGCACATACTCCACCTCCATTCCGGGTTCTATCGCTGCGGAGTATAGAATAGCCATCAATTTCAATTTCTGAATCAGGAACAGTTTCATCTATCTTAGATTCTGAAATTCCTATTACTGAGGCTTTAGAGTTCTGAACAATTATCTTAAGTTGCGATAATTTAGGAATAACTGAATCTATATTTAAATGAATAAAATGTAAACCCCTTCTGTGGAAACAGTCATACATGTTCTCAATATTTGAATCGGGTTTAATAGTTTTAGGCTGCGTTTGATCCTGCATTTGATCAGGTAGACTAGTTATCTTCTCATCTTTGACAGTTGGTTCAGCATTTTCTATAGTAGAAAGGTTCATTTGGTTGCGACGATGTTTGATATGAGCGCCGGCTCGACATCCCCGGGTTACAGGAGGGAAGTTAATCTTCAGATCTTTAATTGTTGACCAAGTGTCATTTGGCAGCCACTGGTTTTGTTTGTTTCTGTATTGAAGAAGTTCATCGCGTGTGTAGCTAATTTTTCGTATAGCAGAGTTAGTATCAGAAGCAGAGATTTTAACATTTGTCTCATTGATATCATCAGGGCCTGGGTTGGACTGTATATCTCCACAACTTAGTAGCCCTATTTGGAAAGTTATTGTACTGTTTGGATACAATGAAATCGATTTCTGAACAAATTTGTCATGCTGTAGTATGTAGCTCATTGATGAAGACTATGACCCCGTTTACACAGAGCCTGAAGTCGACTTTAGCAGACTTTGAACTCGACTTCATTTGTGTGTAAACAGGGTCGTCGCATTTTGAACTCGACTTCAGAAGTCGACTTCAAATTGCGACGACCCTGTTTACGACTTCAAACTCGACTTTTGCAGTGTAAACGAACACGTAATTAGAAGTCGACTTCATAATGGTAATTTGAAACATGAGCAAGTGATGGCATAAAATTTGAATTCATAATTTGTTTTGAAGTCGACTACCGTGTAAACACCCCGTCAAGAAATAATTTATGCTAATCCTTAGTGGCAATCTGAATTCGATGTCGCAATTGAAGTCGACTTCTCTCTGTGTAAACGGGGTCTATGAGTTCAGCAAAGTACATTGTTGACATCTCACACCTGAGAGTATCAGGGTAATTATCAGGTACTTGAGTAGCATGGTTCCTGATGAAGTTATAGTTCAATAGTTATAGGTTCAATATAAAGTGGCAAAAACTCACCAAGTGTGTGATGAAGTGATCAAAGAGATCAATAATCCAGTCAAGTAATTCAGTACAGTATTACTGGTTCAATATGTAGTGACCAGTAGCAGTGTAGTGCATACATTGTAGATCAACAAAGTTGAAATCAAAATCATATTTCAAGAAAATACACAAAATTACGAATGTCACAAACTGGAAAAATAGCACAAAATAGTCAGTGTATGTTCCAAAATGAATTATGCAAAAATTGCAATAACAAGTGCCCTTAAGCTGGTAAAATGGGCACAAGTTGACAGAGCTCTGCAAAAGTGCTGCCAGTAGGCGCCAGAGTTGCCAGTCCTCTTGTTACAATACATGCAAAGCCAGGTAGGTACATAATTAATTATTGGAATCAACCTGCATGCCGTAATATCAGAATAAACCCCTCAATAATGAAACCAACCTTATTATACAAGCAAAGCCAGGTAGGTACGTAATTATTGGAATCAACCTGCATGTCTTAATATCAGAATAAACCCCTGGATAAGGAAACCAATTTTGTTACAATACACGCAAAGCCAGGTAGGTACATAATTAATTATTGGAATCAACCTGCATGCCGTAATATCAGAATAAACCCCTCAATAATGAAACCAACCTTATTATACAAGCAAAGCCAGGTAGGTACGTAATTATTGGAATCAACCTGCATGTCTTAATATCAGAATAAACCCCTGGATAAGGAAACCAATTTTGTTACAATACACGCAAAGCCAGGTAGGTACATAATTAATTATTGGAATCAACCTGCATGCCGTAATATCAGAATAAACCCCTCAATAATGAAACCAACCTTATTATACAAGCAAAGCCAGGTAGGTACGTAATTATTGGAATCAACCTGCATGTCTTAAGGTGGCTGTGTACTCTCAGATATGCATGTAGTAAAAGTGCAATAACTTTGTAATTATTCAAGCAAGATATATAAAAGTACACCTTTTATGTAGGCAAGACATCAATAAATCTTAATATAAAGACAGATTTGGGGTAAAAACAATAATTATGAAGAAAATCACAAAACAGTGAGTTTTTGGCAATATTTGTAAGGTACATCATAACAAAAAACACTCTTTCCAAAATATTTTATTTTGTTTTTAGCTCAATCTTGAGGCTCCATTCCAAAAAGCGGTTTTTTATTTTTTTGATATTGGCCTTATTTTTTGAGATATTGACCATATAAGGCATCAAATTGAACTTTTTGAAATTCACAAACGCCTATTTGCACAAAATGATGCCTAAAATCATAAATAGACCAAAATATAAAAAAAATGAGAAAACCGTTTCTTGAGTCGATCATGCTTTTTACGATGATCATATTTGCTTACCTATAGATGCTGTATTTATTGAGTTATTGTGTACCTAAATCGTCATTTTACCGAGAAAATGAACATTGAAAGAATGGCCGTTGAAGTTTAAAGTGGTCACATTATGCACTATCATCGAATCTTACAGGAGAATGCGGCAGTTTTCATTTTTCTACCTTATAGAACGTGAACATCGGGTAAATCCACAGCCCCTTGAGAAGTTTGAGCGAAATCCATTCATAACTTGATATTTAAATCGGGGAAAGAACTTGAAAAACCCACATTTTATCAGCTAAAACGGAGCCATTTGACCGCTAGGTTTTTGTGAAATCAGTGCTTCCGTGGTGCTTCCATAAGATGCGCCGCGCATGTAGATAAGCGTTGCGTATGCGTAGCGTATTTGTGCGTTAACAAATTGCGCGATCGCAACGCGATGCTTGCCGATTCTTGCGCGGTAAACTGCTGGTACAACAAAGATTTTCTTTCCTTTTCAATTTCAAATACGAGTGGAATAGTGAAATAAAATCCTTAAAATATTGCAGTTGGAGTTTACAAATCTGGATTTTCATTCCTTGTATTTATAAAAAACATAACAAAGTACAAACTTATCAAAAAAACTCAATTTTGCGAAAGAAACCATGTCTAGAGTACACAGCCGCGTTAATATCAGAATAAACCCCTGGATAAGGAAACCAATTTTGTTACAATACACGCAAAGCCAGGTAGGTACATAATTAATTATTGGAATCAACCTGCATGCCGTAATATCAGAATAAACCCCTCAATAATGAAACCAACCTTATTATACAAGCAAAGCCAGGTAGGTACGTAATTATTGGAATCAACCTGCATGCCTTAATATCAGAATAAACCCCTGGATAATGAAACCAACCTTGTTACAATACAAGCAAAGCCAGGTAGGTACATAATTAATTATTGGAATCAACCTGCATGTCTTAATATCAGAATAAACCCCTGGATAAGGAAACCAATTTTGTTACAATACACGCAAAGCCAGGTAGGTACATAATTAATTATTGGAATCAACCTGCATGCCGTAATATCAGAATAAACCCCTCAATAATGAAACCAACCTTGTTACAATACAAGCAAAGCCAGGTAGGTACATAATTAATTATTGGAATCAACCTGCATGCCGTAATATCAGAATAAACCCCTCAATAATGAAACCAACCTTATTATACAAGCAAAGCCAGGTAGGTACGTAATTATTGGAATCAACCTGCATGTCTTAAGGTGGCTGTGTACTCTCAGATATGCATGTAGTAAAAGTGCAATAACTTTGTAATTATTCGCGCAAGATATATAAAAAGTACACCTTTTTATGTAGGCAAGACATCAATAAATCTTAATATAGATACAGATTTGGGGTAAAAACAATAATTATGAAGAAAATCACAAAACAGTGAGTTTTTGGCAATATTTGTAAGGTACATCATAACAAAAAACACTCTTTCCAAAATATTTTATTTTGTTTTTAGCTCAATCTTGAGGCTCCATTCCAAAAACGGTTTTTTATTTTTTGATATTGGCCTTATTTTTTGAGATATTGACCATATAAGGCATCAAATTGAACTTTTGAAATTCACAAACGCCTATTTGCACAAAATGATGCCTAAAATCATAAATAGACCAAAATATAAAAAAATGAGAAAACCGTTTCTTGAGTCGATCATGCTTTTTACGATGATCATATTTGCTTACCTATAGATGCTGTATTTATTGAGTTATCGTGTACCTAAATCGTCATTTTACCGAGAAAATGAACATTGAAAGAATGGCCGTTGAAGTTTAAAGTGGTCACATTATGCACTATCATCGAATCTTACAGGAGAATGCGGCAGTTTTCATTTTTCTACCTTATAGAACGTGAACATCGGGTAAATCCACAGCCCCTTGAGAAGTTTGAGCGAAATCCATTCATAACTTGATATTTAAATCGGGGAAAGAACTTGAAAAAACCCACATTTTATCAGCTAAAACGGAGCCATTTGACCGCTAGGTTTTGTGAAATCAGTGCTTCCGTGGTGCTTCCATAAGATGCGCCGGGCATGTAGATACGCGTTATGCATATCGTAGCGTATTTGTGCGTTAACAAATTACGCGATACGCAACGCGATGCTTGTGATTATGCGCAGTAAACTGCTGGTACAACAAAGATTTTCTTTCCTTTTCAATTTCAAATACGAGTGGAATAGTGAAATAAAATCCTTAAAATATTGCAGTTGGAGTTTACAAATCTGGATTTTCATTCCTTGTATTTATAAAAACATAACAAAGTACAAACTTATCAAAAAAACTCAATTTTGCGAAAGAAACCATGTCTAGAGTACACAGCCGCGTTAATATCAGAATAAACCCCTGGATAAGGAAACCAATTTTGTTACAATACACGCAAAGCCAGGTAGGTACATAATTAATTATTGGAATCAACCTGCATGCCGTAATATCAGAATAAACCCTCAATAATGAAACCAACCTTATTATACAAGCAAAGCCAGGTAGGAAGATAAGGAGTGGAATCAACCTGCATGTCTTAATATCAGAATAAACCCCTGGATAATGAAACCAACCTTGTTACAATACAAGCAAAGCCAGGTAGGTACATAATTAATTATTGGAATCAACCTGCATGCCGTAATATCAGAATAAACCCCTCAATAATGAAACCAACCTTATTATACAAGCAAAGCCAGGTAGGTACGTAATTATTGGAATCAACCTGCATGTCTTAATATCAGAATAAACCCCTGGATAATGAAACCAACCTTGTTACAATACAAGCAAAGCCAGGTAGGTACATAATTAATTATTGGAATCAACCTGCATGCCTTAATGTCAGAATAAACCCCTGGATAATGAAACCAACCTTGTTACAATACACGCAAAGCCAGGTAGGTACATAATTAATTATTGGAATCAACCTGCATGTAGTAATATCAGAATAAACCCCTCAATAATGAAACCAACCTTGTTACAATACAAGCAAAGCCAGGTAGGTACATAATTAATTATTGGAATCAACCTGCATGCCTTAATGTCAGAATAAACCAACTTAGTTACAATACAAGCAAAGCCATATCAAAATAAGTTGCTGACATAAAACAGTTTATCTTAAGTTAGGAATGTGCTCTATCTGCAAGTCAGGAAATTGACATTATAAAATATTTTCCCCCACAAAATCACAGAGAATCCTTAAAGATAACATACAATAAATATAACATATTATAACCGGAATGTGATAATTTGATATCAGCAATTTTTTAATGCTTGTATAATTTTATTTTGTCAGCCTTGGAATCTTTGATCGGCAGCCGAGGAGCTAGGATGATATCCAACAAGAACCTAGCTTTATTGGTACGACAAGTTGCTCTTCATGCCAATGTAAGTGAAACCATCAAGATTATTGTCATATGTTCATCTTTTACCATGTTTACATGGGGCAAAACTTGTCATAACTGGTTTGTTTTCAGCAGTATTTTATTTCAATGATGACTTTGATCATCCTTTATTTGATATGAATAGAAATAAGTCTTTATGATAACAATGGTTATGTTCATTTTCTTAGGACTAATGGCTGACATTTGTAGCACTCACAATTAGGTAAAAATAATGTTTGGGTTGTTGTCTTTGTAGGAGCTCCATTTTTTGGAATCATCAATATTCAATATTTGCACATATTTTATTTACATTTGTATTCTACCAGTTGGCCTCCCAGATCTTCCAGAGCCAATATCGAGCCACCCCAGGAGAAGCCTACACATCCAACTGGCTAGAGAGATTGAAGAAGATCCGTCATATCCGACAAAAGGTACACCAGATGGAGAGCCAACGGAAATCAAACCTACCGTCAGCTCTACTGGCTCCAAGGCAACCAACACCAACTACTAGCTCAATCAGGAAAACTTCAGCTGTAGAAGACTTTACAGATTATACCTATTAAGCCAAAAAGAGAGAATTGTCTCAGAAAATATATGACCTAAAAGCTATGTGCTATTTGATTTCATAATTTTTGTTTATAAGTGAAAAAAAAGCTAGGTGCTTTACAGAATCTCTTTATCTATTTTATTCTTTGGAAAACTTTTCTTTTCTATGTTTTGTCCAAATTTGTGTTGTGTTCTGGCGACCTTAACACATTTTAAAAGGTGCAAAATTTTCAATCATAGAATTGATTTGAAATTTATTTTCACATACCTGTGCTTGAAGTTGCAGGGTAGTGAGACTTTGTTTTCTTGTACCTTTTTGTGACCTAAGTAGAGAGCAACAGAATGATTTAGAGAACAACAGTAGACTGAAGAATATTCATAATATATTGTGGAATTACGACTCATGGAAGTCCAGTGTGATACCTGACAATCAGGAAATACTTGGTAACTTGGTTAAGTTTTAAATACTAATTACACCTATCACAAGGACACATAGGAAGGAGCTCTGAAATATTTTATAATCATATGGGAAAACTAAACTCTTGATCTCAATACAAAATATTTACCTCTGACGTTATCAGCTATTGTTAGTACAGCTGCCTTTAGTGGAATGACCCGATCTAGCTTTTTTGAACTGTGACGTAATGATCAGTTCTTAGGCCAGGACCAGAGTTCTTGAACACAGAGCTCCACTTTGTCTGAGGTCTCCCAACATATCCACACATTGCTTCATCTTGGTTAGGAGCCCTGATAATTTAAGAGAGGAGTTCAAGATATCTACATCAGGGCTAGCCAACCAACCATCTGTGAACAAGGACAGGGGCTACAAGCTACCAATGGTCTATGACCCATTCATTTCATCACACTTGAAGTAAGCTAGACTGGGTCATTCCACTGACAGCATCTGGAAATTTTGGGAGGTAAATATTTTGTATTTAGATCAAGAGTTAGATTTTCTAGATATGGATTACCAATACAGAAAAGTTCAAGCTAATACTTTGTTATCAAGTAACTATGGTGCGACAAAGTAACTTATTTTCACAGCAAAATAGAAATATGCAATTGTATACTGTTTTGAGGCAATTTATTTTCATGAATGTTGTTAGTCCAATTGAATACAATTATGAGTTTAGTTTGAACTAATGTAAGTCATTGTGTTGGGGTCTGTTGCAAAATTGGCAACATGTAAAGTTTGCCAATTTGCTATAATTTATATGCTGCCCTGAAATAAAATCATGAAAGAATGGTTCCTAAATTTTCTGGTTTACATCCATTATCAACAAACGACACCCAAATCTAATAAGCATCTTCTACAAGATTTAAGAGGTCTGCTCATTTGCCAAACAAAGGATTGATTCCACAAACTTCCCTTATTTTGTAACAGGCATGGTTTCATAGACAATGCCATAGTCAGATTTTGAGAAATAATAATATATTACTAATCATTCAGTTGAACTTGAAATTATAAAGATCACAAGTAAAGTATTCTAAATAGTCACAATTTTGTTAAAAAGGTCTCTATCTGTCATGACATAAGTGCACTTCCATATGGTATCACTATCAAATGCCACATATCTCAGCATAAGTATAATGAGGCTCAATTATTGTACAATTCCGTTATTGGATCTATCGGTTGAGTGACAATGCAAACCAAAGTAAAAATTGAAGCCAGCAAATGTGGCTAGACAAGAGAGTACGGTCACTGAAAAGATTGCATACATGTTACATACTATTACATGTAATTGTGCACAAGTCGAGGTTGTGTATTTATATGCTGCAGTATTGTAACAAGTCGCAAAAATTCAGATCAAACTTGGCTGAATTTTTAGCTCAATTCAAATCACTGTACAAATTCAATGGGGTCAAGTCACTTGCCTCAAGTCACAAGTCATGACATGTTACAACACTGTAGTGTATGCATGATGTGGACTACAAAGGAATTAAATCATATCATGAAAGCTGATATGGGCACATCCTAATGTCCATCTTGCCTGTAATGTAAACAGTAAAACTGCTGTATAGTGCAATTGATTGTTTGTAACTGTCACATGAGAATAAAAGATTTAATATTATGTCCTAATAGGACTAAAATAAATAATAGTTTCGATTAAGAAACTTATATCAACATGTATTTCTGGTTTCTTCCTGCTTCTTTTTTGGTTTGAGACAAAACTGTATCCATTTTAAAAATGGGAGTTGGTGTGCATTTGTAAAGCCCTGCAACAGAAGACATCTGTGCTTGTCGGAATCAGCCAAAATTCAAAGTGGCATATAGGCCTAATGTGATGTTTAAGGGGACAGGCATGATCACTCAAAGTGGGACATTTTAGACATTGTTTTGTATTGTATCTTTAAAAGTAATGATGATAAGTACACCAGGCACAAAAAGAAACTCGTCAGTTATATTCATCCTTGCTGTTCAATAACATTGCGTTCTTGGCTCAACAAGAGAGGTGCCATCTGAGCATGGTGATCTAAGCTGCCTTTGAGTAACTCGAATTTGAAGCATATCAATGATGTCAGATGGAGCTTGTTCGTGAAGTGCTTTATATACAAGTGAGAGAATTTTGTAATCAATGTGTTGTTTGATTGAAAGCCAGTGGAATTCATTTATGAGTTCTGAAGTGATGAGTCAAACCAGGGCTGTCAACTCTCACGCATTGGCCGTGAGTCTCACGCATTGGGTCAGTTTCTCACGGTCTCACAAAATCTCGAAAATGAACATGCACAGGGGCCCAAAATCCGGCCCTGACTCCATACCATGCTTTCTAATGATGTTAGCGGAAGCATATAAACAGGGTCAAAACAGAGGTCTTAAGGAGTTCAAAAACTATCATCTTTGTGTCCTTGCAGCCAAAATGGTCAAATTACCTTTTGCAATAATTATGTGTACCCCGGGTGGTGAATTATAGGGGGGATTTTAGCAGACTAAAAAAGGGGGGGCAAGTTTTTTGCAGGTCGAGGGGGGAGTCAAGCGATTTTGACAAGTCGAAAGGGAGGGGGGGAGCAATTTTTGGCACAGATATTTTGGGCATCGTTTCTATATTACCTCCTGTAGGAAACATGAACACGTTCAAATAAGACAATTTAAGGGTAGACTAGATATTATCGGTCGAAGCAACCAAAAAATCAATTTCCATTTTCTAAATCAATATATTATTGAAAAATAACACTTTGATGTTTTGCAAAAGTTCATTCTACAAATCATATACTTTGAAAACTTGCTTGATTTATTGTTGTTAATGAGTTATGTACATTTTTACAAAAGTGTTGTTGTTAAAGCCGGGCTGATCAGCCCTCTTTACAACATACTCAAGAACCACATTTGAATTCTACACACTCGCTATGAAATAATCAATGCAATTTTTGCAAAAGCTCACTACCATTCGCAAAATGCTGTGAACTACCAAATCGCAACAGTTTAAAATAGTTGCTTACCTTAAGGTTTTAAATTCGGGTTCCCCAAAATCTTAGTGTGTAAAGGGGGCGCGCAAAGATTTTTTGGCACGTCAAGGGGGGTGGGTGGGGCAAAGGGGAGAGGGCAAGCGATTTTTAGCAGACCACATTGAGAATTCACCACCCCGGGTAGCAGACCACATTGAGAATTCACCACCCCGGGGTAGGCCCTGCACATAATTATTGCACAATCCCTTAAAACGTATGTCTTGGCTGATGGGTTTACCTTTAAAAACAAGTGCACATGAGCTTTTTCTACAATGTTATTTTAGTAAACACGTCAAAAAAAGAAAGTCTCCACTACTTAGTGGTCATAATTTTAGCTCAATTAACTTAAGGGGTCGGTCACTCACCTTTACACAGTATTTTTGTGGGCATGAGAGCACATCAGACGCACCAAATTATTAAAATTGATATTTTTGATATTTAACAGTCTTGGAATTAACTTTATAAATCTAATGATATGTACTTATAGCTGGGAGGAAAAGCCGTTCATCATGAAAATTTAGGGTCGTATTGAAGATATACATTTTCCCCAAAAGACGTAAAATATTTAGGTGAGGTAAGGTATGCAATTTCAAATCGCATCAAATTCCATTCATTTAATTAAATCGTGAATTTCTCGTTCAATACTAAGAATGTCCTGATGATATCAAGTAATCTTGATTTTTGTTTAAATTTGCGATGTAATACACATTTTATGGCAAATGATTAAAAATTGATGTTTTTTATATTTTTAAAATAGTCATCGAAGTACACTTTATAAAGCTAATTATGTACTTAAAGTGTATGTAGCTGGGATGAAAAGCCGACGATCAATTGAAAATTTTGACCCAAGTTCGTATTGAAGATATGGATTTTTCCACAAACACCAAAAACAATTGGGTCTTTTGGGGAAAAAAATTATATCTTCAATATGAAAGGTTAAAATTTTCAATTGATCGTCGGCTTTTCATCCCAGCTACATTCGTGTTTCTCCATAAAACAAGAAGTCAGAACTACCACGATCCCTTCTTCTCAGGGAGCACCGCTCAGGAAGGGGGGGGGGGGGCGTAAGATCGCACATCCATTCTCCACAATATCATTAGATTTAGAAGGTTTACTTCGAAGACTGTTAAATACCAAAATTTTTTATTATATCGCGAATTTAAAAAAAAATCAAAATTATTTGATACGAGAAGGACATTCCTCGTATTCAAATTTCAATTCGATATGTCTGATGTGCTCTTATGTTCCACAAAAAATACTGTCAAAAAGGTCATACCAGAGCCCTTAAGCTAACAAAATTCTTCAAACGTTCATAATTATGGATGTTATTGTTATTGCATAATATTGTCTTCAAAGTTATGGCTATTCAAAGTAGTGTCGACTTTCTTTTTTTGATGTGCTTATATACCGTAAACGTTCGCCTAATGGCGCTTTTGGATTCTTAGAAATGTGAGAGCGCCATCCTTGTAAAATCTCAACAGCATTAAGGATACGTGTATGTTAAATTGAGCAACCTGGCCATAGTGCCTCAGAAAAAAATATCGTGACATGACCCAATACTTTAGGTCACTAGGTTAGTTGCTAGAGCAGCAGATGTTTTGGGGTTTCTTCAGGTATTCTTTCTCAAAGTGCCATTTCACTTAATTTGTAAATCGATTCATACGTTATACCTAACTCATTTTGGTAAATCTTTTTATAACATTGTAATATCTTCATATTTTTTTAATATTCTTCAGTTGAAAATTACACCCTGCTTTTGTCTGACCCGTTAGCTCAGTCGGTAGAGGGTGCGCCTTGAATGGTGAATGGTACTTGTTCGAATCTTGATTTCTGTTCCCACTTTTATGTGAAGAAGGGTCAAGAAATGTTTTTGGATTTTGTCCCCATTTTACGAATGAATATTGTGAATTTTTTAAAAATTTAATTTAAATTTTCTTATTTTTTTAAGATAAATAGGCACTGCGAACAAACGGCAGCAAAAACCGCTGACAAAATTTGCTCCACCTGCTACCTATCAATGCGTGATATATTCCACTACATTTAACAGTTAAATGACCTTTGAAAAATAGAACGGCCTCAATGTTTCAAATTGTGTAACCACATTACTTTATTTATTTATGCATTATAAATGATCAGCTATTTTTTCTTTTGGATCGAACCCAAGTAGATCAGACCATTGATCATTGATCATATAACTATCAGACCACGAAGTAGTTACGTAACTCCGTGATGGTATCGGAACCAAGCACTGTTTGTATGGCGATCATTACGATCACGCTCTTTTGGTATACCTTTTTTCTGTACTGATTGTTTCGATCGTGGTTCATTACTTAATATTTTAAGCGCGTGATCCCGTTGATATAGTAACATTACGTAACTTCGATACCGGGCTTCGATATTGAATAGTTGTTGAGTGCATATAATATGGAAAGCCATTGGGGTATTGTGTGCCTTCCAAAGCGCCTTATAATAGCAGAGAAGATGAGAAAAGAGGAGATCGCTCGAACATATAATCCGATTACCCACAGTTAACCTCTATTCACTTTTCTTTGTTTGGGGTAGGCCTACTTAAAACACCACTTGAAACTTCCTTTGTGGTAATCTGTTCATCCGCCACACGCTCGTCTGATTTGGTAGTTCTCTCTAGTGGAGAAAATATTCCACACACGGAAGTACATCGTTGAAGTCCCAATTTTGCAGTCAAATCATGCTTTTTTGTTAACAAAAATAATACTAACCAGGGTGACCATGATTTTTAAACGAGTGAAAAAGCATTATATATATCGCAACTCCCATTAAAAAATCAAAAATTGTTAAGTTATGGAAAGTCAAGCATAATTAATTTTCCAGTCAAATTAATATAAGGTCAAAGGAAAACAAATTTAAATGATAACTATTTGAATATTTGCGGCAGTTTACGGAAACATAAAACCAGTGTAATCAGTAATTCAAACTCGTGTCAGTTTCTCCATATACTCCCGTTTTGTGTCCAAACGTGTCCAAAAATGTTATTTGGATCCAAAATGAGGGTCTTTTTCACAGGGATCTCGGGTCAAACTTAGCAGCCAGTCATGCCAAACAATACAGAAATTATATTTCGCGGTCAACTGACGTAACAAATTGATATCCGGGCATGCGTCGTTTAGAGCTAGACAGTCGTGACTCGCAAAGCCACTTATCGTATTAGTTGATCAATCGGATTAGATCATTGTTTCCATCAATAGGCGGATGCACACATTATTTATTTGATGTGGGCAGCGAGCGACCTCCTCTTTTATCATCTTCTATAACATGTTCTCATTGTGTTGTGGAATCCTAGCCAGTATTCAATGATAGCTATAGAGGCCTTGCGTTTATCGATTAGCTCCAAACAAAGGATTTGAACCGGTTTCTTCCCCGTAATCATGGCGCAGTGCAGTCCATTCAATCAAATGTTGTCATCAACCTATTTGATCGTAGTGCATTTTGTTATGTGTGTGAGACAAACTGTCGCAGTAGATGCAATCATGCTTTTGTTGAATGCATTTGAGTAGTCCGCCATATTTACGGGATGATACGTCATATGCACAGCCTCTATTCAGTTGGTCGTTGTATTATTTTGTTCGTTCACTCATTCAAATTTTATTTATATCATTTGAAGGCTGAGCCTATTATGATACATCCTTCGTGGAACAGTTTCAAACAAATATAGCTAGGGATTATTGGGGCAGAGGATATCTTTTGAATCCTCTTAGAGGGCTATCATTTTTTTTTTCGGAAGGGGGGTCCCAAATTTACAAAAAGTCTGCGTCAATAAAATTGCGCACCCCCTATTTCGGCAACAAAAATTTTATGATCCCAAACCCCAAAATTGTATTGAAATCAGTCTTTTTGAATAAAATAACACATTTTATGACCCCTCCTATTATTCTTTCCAAGACTTTATGACCCCCGTATATTTGGGACCCCCCTTTCGAATAAAATGATATACCTCTTATGACCACTGATGCATAGGCAAGGACACTCGCGCGAATTGAAAGACTTGTCGCACACGACAGTTCGTCTCACACACATAACAAATGCTTATAGGCCTACAATCAAATAGGTTCATTACAACATTTGATTAAAATGAAACGATAAAAACAAAGCATGAAAAAAGACACACACAAGATAAAATAATAAAATTATATAAACAATGTTAAAGATAAAATAGAGAATAAAATTTCCTCAAATCAGAAAAAAAACATTGACAGACATCATAATCTGTCAGAAATTACTGCATGAGAATTCGAACCAACCATCTTCTCCACAAGTTCTCTTTATCCTCGCACTATAGTCTAATGCTCTGCTCACTGGGCCACAACGTATCAGGTGAATGATTACCGCATTATCATGAACAAGTTTGTTCGATCTTGTTCATAATTGTATGTGTCGATAGGTTTCACCCTTTAACTACACGTACCCTTAAATCACCTTAATGATCAGTGATAATAGTCGGCTTTTACAGGGATGGCGCTCTCTCATTTCCATGCACTCCATAGCGCCATTAGGCGAACGTTTACGGTATCTGCTCTACATGATCACTTTTGACATAAGAATGTATCGAGAGCATTCCACGTACGTGTGCCAAGTTAGCAAAATAAGTTTGTCATTGTCAAAATACTGGCCATACCCCCAAAACATTGTCGATATACCCACCGTGGCACCACCCCGGGCCCCACCCCAAAGAAATGATATATCGGCATATGAATTATTGGAGATGTAAATAATTTGTAGTAGTCACGCACCGCTTATTATCTTGTAAAATACACAATTTAGTAATTATTTGTATATTATTTAGTACCAGAAATTGTTCATTTCAAAATGTAATCTTTGTACCATCTGTAAATACACTCAAATAGAGGAAGGCAAATTTAATTTATTCGGACCAGCAAATGTTTGTGACGGTTGTCCCGTAACAGAAAAGTTGACACAGCGGTCAGCGGGTACAAATCATAGACCACTCCACCTGATCTTTCAAATGTTCGTTGAAGTTATACATTAACCATGTTAGTTATACCTTTTCTGCTTCTTTGAAATCATTTCCATCATTTTTTCTTCTGTTATTTGAAGAAGAAAAAAGGTTTCCGCGATTAATTTAAACACTTTGTAAGCTGAAGTTCAAACCTGTCGCTGTGTGTATTGATAAAATAACTAAATAAACCCAGTTTGAAATTGATTCAAACAAACACGTCATATTTGTCGGGATATTTGTTTAAATATTGGAATGAATGGAATAAGTAGGATTGAACTAATAAATTGAATTACCTTCAAGCAGTGATTCGTTTTGGTACTATCTGATACATGACCCCTCTCATCAGTCTCCTGGACAAGTTCATCACTGCCACCAGCGTGACCTAATATAGGTCGCATTGTTCGCCTACGTCGTCATACTAAGGCACATAGCCAACGTCTTCATTTATGGAATAAGGTGGTTTATATTATTTCAATAAGGTAAGTTATATTTTTATTTTTCAATT
Source organism: Amphiura filiformis (assembly GCF_039555335.1). Classification (NCBI taxonomy): domain Eukaryota; kingdom Metazoa; phylum Echinodermata; class Ophiuroidea; order Amphilepidida; family Amphiuridae; genus Amphiura; species Amphiura filiformis. The sequence goes on along the minus strand of NC_092628.1, from coordinate 89,677,400 downwards.
TGACTGTATATGCATGGTATAAGGACATAAAGTTAGGTTAAACGCGTTATCAGCATTTTCACAAATTTGTCTCATAACCGATGCCTGAAGTAATGAGTGAAGTTGCTGCCGGATTTGCTGCCGAGCGTTTTGGCACCCATTTATAAAATTAAGGTTAACGTGTGTAATACTGTTATTTTTTTTAAACGCTAATATAAAAAATGTGATCAATTGTTTAAAGCACATTTTATACATCTAAATAACGTAAACGGAATATGTGTTAATTTATAAACACTAGAGCCTAGTAACATTTTAAGTGTGTTTGGTGTGTCGATATAAACATTTACATTAACGTTTTAATATTAGCACATTTATGATGTTTATTATTAATGCTTTTATAGTGTCTCATTGGGTTTCTATTTTACAGTTTGCGATTAAAAGACCTATGTGAAAGCCTATTGCAGTGCATTAGATATAACAATGTTTATATTCATCATTATCATTTATATATACATTTCAATAACATTAGTTTCACATAGTTTGTCTGTAACAGTTTTCTATAGGAACTAGGCTAACTATCTCAAACGTATGAGAAAAGCATTATACTGCACAGCCTGTCCCAAATGGTTGAACCAAACATGGCCGATTTGTACTATATGACAGTTTTAAATTTGCGTAATTTAAGTTACAACGCTTTTTATTCCATCCAGTTTGGTGTTGTCATAGTTCTTTGATAAATAAATAAGTGGCTTATATAATGCACAACATTAAACATTACATAGTTCATGATTAAGACCCTTTGTGGGAGTCTGTTATATAGACACTCACTGCATCAGGTTTAACAAAATTTATATTCAGACATTATATTGTTTGTAGGTATCGGCTCATTTATACAAAAACATTTCAATAACATATTTCAGATACAGCATGTATATACAGTGGCTGCAACCGTTTTCAGTTTTCAATAGAACTTCAACTATCTCAACTTATTATGAGAAAAGCTTTAGCTATATTTTTAGTCAGTAATAGACACCGCAACTTGAGACTGCTATTACATACTTAGTGATTGTTATTTATGTCACCCTCAGTAGGATAGGACCCGGGATAGGACTAGTCTTTCATTCTCTTGGACTAGGTGACCTGGTCAATTTCAGAGCATTCATTGAAATTTTCTTCTTGAAATAGGATACAAGCATGATCATTTGAAAATGGTCTTCTTTTCATATCTCAATTTCATTTTATATTTAGATCACGATGTGTGTCCATGACTCCATGACACCATTCGTGTTTAGAGACTGTGCAGGTTGTATGTTCCCAGCAAACACAAAACGTTTTTAAAAGGTTTTATACAGGTTATATTTTGGGATTTTGGTTTTGGAAAAATCGTTTTAATAACATTATATGTCGGCTTATATAAAGGTCATGAAAACGTTTTAAAACGTTTTGTGTGAAAACTCACCGTGAAAAATATTTGTAAAATGTTATAAAAATGTTATTGTAAAATATGTTTTGAAAACATTTTTTTGCCAAATATTTTGTAAACACTTACGTAACATTACGTTGGAATATTTGCAGTAAGTTATCATAAAATGTTTTTGAATGTTATGAAACGTTTTATATCCTTTACATAACCCGACATTTAAACGTTTTCTGGTAACCTTTTGCGAATGATGTCGAAAACGTTTTGTGTTTGCTGGATTATTACAGCTTACTATACAATGATGATAATAATATGCAGTAGTTAAAAGAGATCATTGTTGAAGATGAAATCGTTTCATCAAAAGTTAAGTAAAAGGAATCTGTAGGAGGTGCTTAAAATCGATGAAACTGAAAAACAAAATCAAACTCTGAAACAAATAAACATAAATGATAAAAAGACACGTCCAAGAAGAGAAAAGGAGCAATCGTACAAAATACACGAGAAACAAATATCAAATATCGAACTAAATAAGACGTCTGTTGTTGTTGTTGGTAACTACCTTTTGCCATTTGGGGTGAATTTTGGCACTTATGGTACACCGTAGTTTTGGGTGTTATGTACAAATTATCATGGTAGGAGACATTCTTCATCAAATTGAGTGCCGTATCTATACATCCATTGAGATTTTGTTCGTAGGACAAGCGCCACCTTTGTCCAGAAAGTATTTACAATAGCTTATTATACCTAAATGTACCCAATTATTTTCAGATTTCTTTTATGCACACCACCATGTTGGGCAATGTCATATTGCTGATGTTCCATTTACCGGTACTTGTGATGAGTCAAAACTTGGGGACATCAAATCAATTGTTCTTTAAGCATCCTAAGTTGATACAGCGACAAGGTACGTAATAAACCAGAGAAGCCAGTAACCTCTTCCCAGCGCACATTGCGATCACACCACAGACCCTATAGACGACCGGAATTGCATGAAACACTCAAGCGATACCAGTCCCCGGAACCAATCACGCTTGTTTTTGCACGGATACCCGTGTCATAAAGTGAATTCCGGTCATGTTGAAGTTTAGGTAACTTTATATATATATATAAGGTCCATTTTTCGCTGTTGATTCGATAGATGTGGAAGTCTGAGCATGTCCATGTCTTTGTTGAGTGCACTGCATAGCACCTTGACGCCTCGTTTGACAAAATTGGTCTTGTGCAATGGACTACCTGCTTGCCGTCTCGTTCAAGCTACCTGTTCTACGCACAACTCCATGGTGCAGTAATGGACCATCCATTGTCACCGATATTGTGCAATATTTACATAGAATACGTGTAATGAACATTACACTCTCTTTGTGGTGGTATCGCTATGTAGATGACACGCATTGTTAGACCAAGAAAGGTTATTCGCTGGAGGTCGCTGACCATCTGTAATCCCTTGATCAAGCAGGACATTCACTACCAATAGAGAAGAAAATAAGAAAATCAGCAATTTATACACGGACCAATCTCCGAAAACCCGGGCTCCGAACTTCGCATCCAACCACCCGGTGTATCATAAACTCGGAGTGATCCGGACATTATACTACAGGATAGAACTACTGTAGAGTCACAGAAAATTTTCACCAACAACGCCCTCCGTAAATGTGGCAATCACAAGGGAGAGCAACTCAGCCTTTTAATCAAAAAGCCTTTGGCAGGTGATAAACGCGAACGCCCTTCGAAAGGAGTACAAGTAGTAAATGCCTTCGAGAATATTTAGTGCATACGGAAAGACAACGCAAACAAAAATACATTAGGCCTACTGGTCCTGTTTATTACATCCCAAACTACAACCGGTCTCCCACGTAAGGGAGACAGAATGCTGCATTCGTGTGCAGCTGCTTCAGCACCCGAGATTTCTCGAGCACAAGAGACCAAGTTCTACTAGCTCAGAAGTCTCAAACCACATTCACATTCATATTGAATCACCTGGACATATTGTCATGATTGTGAACCTGGACCAGGTTAATATCTTGGACGTATCACAGTTGGTTTGAACGAGGCGTCAAGGATCCGGAGGCAGTGCACATCAAAGTTAAAGAGCCATCATCAAGACGATGGTAGGTTCAAACTTCCAGGAGTATACGAGACTGTGATCTAGTCTAAAGTCACAGAGGTCATGACCTGATAATGCAGATACAGATCACAGTCTCACCATGGAAATAGTAGTAGATACGGAGTCTTACTCACGCTGACGAAAGATGAAGTGCCATCTGCAAATACAGAGGTACGAACAAATTTACTTTCATGAACTGGGGCTTCTTTTGTTATGATTTATGCCAGCAGGTGATAGTGCAGGACAAGGTGGTAGAAGAGATGAAGGAGGTGTTGGGACACGAGTCAAACGAGCATTAGGTAACGTTTATAGCCCGAGAAGACTGTAACATAGTAGTATATATACAAAATTAATATTCAAAAAATAGTTCTAGAAAACGCTAGAGGTTATGTACCACTAATAGGCCTGGGCGATGCATGAAAAGGAACTATTTGTTTGTGGGCCATCTGACAAGGCTGCTTTAAATCATTGAAATTAACCCAAGTTATATATCCAAAAAAGTGCATTTATTGGTTTGATGCTTCGAAATTCTATATTTTATCTCATTATATTAGGCCTACATCATTTTGTTGAAATATTATTAACATTCATCCGCGCGGCATCAGTTTAATATAGTAAATATTCGCCCTACCCAATTGTAACCTTCAGATTCGAGGGCGCACCACCATTTTACGGTATTTACTCCGTGTGTTAAAACAAGAAAAGTCTCATCTATCTGAATATGAGAAAAATTCCTCCCGAAATTAGCCATTACAACCACTTTGGTAGTATTTGTATAATTATCTCACCCTCTGCTTAGCTCTGTTTTCTCTCTTCAAGCAAAAAGATAGCTCTGCGTGGTGAAGATTCATATTTGGTAATAAAAAGTCTTGGTCAATAAGTTCCCAATAGTCATAAATAAAAATAAATAAAAGTCATTTTATGTAAGCATAAAAAGTGATACGTGAAGAAAACTTATTTGTTAATCATTGCTAAGGCTGTGAGGATAGTTCAGATGAATGCGTACGTTGGGCTAACGATGGGTATTGTGATACGTCAGACTGGATGCCGGTAAACTGTCAGAGGAGTTGCAACACATGTCGTGAGTATGATAATATAATAATGCATTCGTCAACTAACATGACTAAAAGGACTCGCACGAAAAACCAAACAAACGAACCTGCAAAAACCCAAATAAACAACAAACAGAAACAAAACAACAATAAATAAATAAACAAAAAACACATATTTCTGGTATATTCTGAATTGGAAATGGCTGAATTTTTATTTTTAATAAATTCAAATTAAAATGACAGAAACCTGGTTAAACTTTCATACATTGATAAAAATAATTTGTAAATCAATTTTGCGAACAATTTCTTTGCAATTAAGCTTATTTTTCATTCAAAAACTTAAGCGACTAGAGGACAAGATATGGGACAAAATGGTGGTCAGACTAGAGGACAAGACAGTGGACAAAGTGGTGGTCAAACTAGAGGACAAGACAGTGGACAAAGTGGTGGTCAGACTAGAAGACAAGATAGTGCCGGACAAAGTGGTGGTCAAGTTGGCGGTCAAAATGAGATTGTAAACGGTGGACAAGGACAAGCAGGTAATATGCTATTTATCTTTCACAATAGTAGATTTGATAATCAATGTGGGTAAAACAAATTATCGTATTGTCAAATAACGAAAAATAGTTACAAAAATACCGTACTTAACAGGAATGCCGTACTTAATCATTTCTCAATTTCGATTCTTTTAAGTATCTCACTGATAAAATCTGATAAAAATGTATGTTTCAATTTCATTTATTCAACTAAGCTTGCGAGGACAGTGAAACTGACTGTGTGACTTGGGCTAATGATGGTCATTGTGAAACATCGCAGTGGCTGCAACAAAACTGTCAAAAGAGTTGTAATACATGTGGTAAGTAAATTTGAGTCAAATGCCTGAGAGAGGAAGAGAGAGAGATGGAGGGAGATATACTCTACATAGGGTCACCATAATTACCCTTTAAAAACATGAAAAACTGATGAAACGGAATATCTACGCGTCTTTTAAATAATATTTTAATGGAAACCTATATTATGAGTTGTTGGAAAACGATAAATGGGTCCACTCTTCGTATGTTTATATCTACATTGTTGTTGTATGAATAATCAACTCTTACTGTATAATTATTATTCTCAACTGAATGCAACGATACGAGCATCTGATTTATTTCCTTTCTTCATACTAAATAAAAAGGAGACGGGGAACAAGTTGCCAGTCAAGGTGGTGATCAAATAAGTAGTCAAGGTGGTGGCCAAAATATTGGCGAACAACAACAACAACATGAAGGACAAGATGGGGATCAAAATGGTGGAGACGCTGGCGGACAAGAAACACCAGGTATTTCTTTTAAATGACTAATGGCTAAGTCGATAGTTGTGTATCGGTACAAATTCTTCAGGGGAAAACAACTAACCACGTGTCTTCGCCATTTAGACTACGTACATCATAATAAAATTTAAAAAGTATAAAACGTGAAATTGCATTACACACGCATCGTTTTTAGAAAATATCTGGCCAATTACCACATATTTTCACTGCGTTTTTCTTTATATTAACTACCGAAAAACAAGGCCCCTACTTCCCAATGTTAGTAGCCAGGTAGGTATATTCGCTATTATCGTATTATCTGCATATTTTTCCAAACATGAAAGCCCATGAAGATTGCGTGGACAGTGAAACTGATTGCATGGACTGGGCTAACGATGGTCATTGTGAACTATCCGAGTGGATGCTAGACAACTGTCGAAAGAGTTGTAATAACTGTCGTAAGTAATTCGGTCCAGCCTAATGCCCAAGATAGTTTACACCGAGCTTACCTGTGCGGTAAGGTCGATAAATAACATACTTCCTCAAAATTTTAAACAGAATATTGTTATATTAAAGCGTTTGTAAATTTATTTCGAGATGGAAACAACACTATCTAACTATGGAAAAATGAAAACCAGCAATACTTATTAATAGGAATATGATAGCCTTATTCCAATACAGAATACTGGATGGTCTTTGAATTTACTATGTAGATATTGCTATTTCATAGTACATGTATGATATAAGAAACTCTTTCATATTTTCATGTTAAATAAAGGAAATGTTGAACAAGATCCCAGTCATGATGGTGATCAAGCTGGTAGTCAAGGCGGTGACCACAATATTGACCAAGACAGAGGACAAGATGTTAACCAAACTGGTGGACAGGACCAGGATGTTGGTCAGGGCCAGGATGGTGGACAAGGCCAGGATGGTGGACAGAGCCAGGATGGTGGACAGAGCCAGAATGGTGGACATGGTCAGGATGGTGGACAGGGACAGGGTGGTGGACAGGGCCAGAATGGTGGACAGGGCCTGGGTGGTGGACAACAAACACCAGGTACTTTTATAAAAATGTAACAAACAATATCAATCTTACAACTAATGCGTAAGAAAATGAAAATACTTTTAAAATCATATCGAATGAATGCAAATAATGATTCATTCCAAATTCCGGTATAATGCTGGGTATACATCTATGTGCCTTTGCAAACCAATTTGATAGAGCTAATTGACCTGCTGATATTATATGATTCTATGTGGCGTAAGTGATACATGTATAGGACATCGGGTGCAATTTACTTTTTACATTAATTACAAGTGATAATAATTTAATATTCTTTTGTATCCATCAATAAGATTGCGAGGACAGTGAATCTGACTGCGTAACCTGGGCCAATGATGGTTACTGTGAAACTTCAGACTGGATGCCGCAAAACTGTCGAAAGAGTTGCAACACATGTTGTAAGTATCTGGTATATTTAAGCTTACCCATACTTTGTTGCCATCGTCTTATTCTAACTAATAATATTCACGAAGAAGGAATGACGTAATTATTCAACAAAACAAATCTTGCATTTAAAAAACAACCCGTAAGTTAATCCGAGCATATTTGCCACCCTACTCTCGTAATCTTGTGGAGAGAGTAATAGTGATGCTTATTGATGGATATATCTTATAATGGACTATATTGAATGGCAATCGAAAATTAAAGATCATTTTCCGCTTAGTATATCTTAAAATATCCAACTCTTTAATATTTGCTTATGTCAACATAACATAACAAGACACTAATTTATACTAACGACACAATGTTACAAACAAATTGCAGCTTTATACCCATCAGAGCCAACAAGTACGTCACCTCAATGTCAGGATGGCAATGAAGGTTGCCCTAACTGGGCACAAACAGGGGAGTGTGAACTTAATGCGGATTGGATGCTACAAAACTGCAAACTTAGTTGCAAAGTTTGTCGTAAGTACCAGAAATATTATTTCTCAATTTCAATTTAAAAACTAATTGACCCTTAACCAGTTAACTTTCCTGACATGCTGGGTCACTGAAGTTTAATTTGTTTTAAAGATGCAACATAAAAACAACTACAATATATTTCATTCAATCTGATTTATATTTGGTGAATAAGTTTAATTGTATACATTGTCTTATGAACAGCTTATAATTAAACAAGACAACAAATGAACACAATTCTGACCGGCACACAACCCAACTTTTAAAAAACCCAAGGGAATGTGAATGTGTCGTAGCCCCTTACCTACTTTACATTCTCATATCTCAGGTTTAGTACCTTCTTGTTATTGACACGCTGTATATTAAAACAAGAATGAAGAGTGACCGTATGAATTTTTTAATCTCAAGCAAATGCTGACGTAGTCTAAAGTTACAGCAATTTCATAATGTTTTGGATCTATTACGTTTTTGTAATCAGAAGAAGAAACTGAAACGGGTAATGATCAGACCGCCAGTAACATCGATTCCGGTACTAATCAGGGAAATACGAGAGATAACCAAGGTGATGGATCACATCAACCAGGTAATAGAGGTGACGAATTCCTGCTTTCTTTTATTAAACAAAAATATCCATGATCAGTAATTGATCGCATGGCTCTATCATCACAGATGCAAGACATAATAATATCTTCAAAATTCCAGAGGATGTGATGAATATGTAAACAGGCACACTGCGTCGCACTCGAAAACCATTGTTATATTACTATAATAGTACTAAGAAATATCTGACGTTTTTGAATATGATCTAATCTTTTTGTACATGTCATTATGCAACAAAGAAAGATCGTAAATTGAAACATATTTAATGATAACGATATTTCATTTCTATATTGTACCCAACATTTACTGCTTTATCCCAGTAGAGCCAACAAGTTCGCCACCTCCATGTCAGGATCTCTATCAAAGTTGTCCTAACTGGGCACAGACTGGGGAGTGTGACAATAATGCGGTTTGGATGCTACAAAACTGCAAGCTTAGTTGCAAAGTTTGTCGTAAGTACGCTGGTATCAGAAAAGTTATACACTCAATTTGTTTTTAAGAATCGATCATATACGATGAAGGTCTAGTTCATCATCAGAAAGGTACAATGGCAACACAAAGAACAACTGAAACACATTTTAATAGTTTTGTAACTCCGTGATTAAGGCTTTTGAATATGATGCAAGAGGTCCCCGGTTCAATTACCGGTGGAGATACAATCAATAATTATAAATGCCGGGAGTGTTTTGTTGAAATTATTGCTTTCAGTTGCAAGTCAGGAAGAAATGGCTTCGCAGCCAACAACTTCGCCACCGCCATGCCAGGATCTCTATCAAGATTGCCCTAACTGGGCACAGACTGGGGAGTGTGATAATAATGCTAATTGGATGCTACAAAACTGCAAGCTTAGTTGCGAAGTTTGTCGTAAGTACACTAACACCAGAAAAGGTTTTTCTGAATTCCCATTTAAATTTGGCTCTTGTCTGACATGCTTGGGTACTTTATATATCTCTTTAATCAAGTCTTTCTGGGTATATGCAAATAGCACCTGTGTTTCATTGAAAGGCATGCAGATAACGGTAAGCAAATCAATTTTAAAAAGATGGAGCCAACCATTATGATTATTACACAACGGTATTTTACGTAAACTAAGAGAATTATAATTATATGATACACGTGTGAGACATGGCAAAAGTATGATATCTAAAATATTACATCATGGGAACAACGCGGTGTTACTTAAAAATGATATTTGCAAAACTAAAACCACAACCCAACGTTGACTCAAAGGAATCAGTTTCTTTTTGTTATATTGAGAACTTGTTATGAATATGATTTCATCTTTTTGTGTATGTCAACTGGACACTTGTATACCAACGTTAGTTGAAGCATCTTTGATATTAATGATGTCTCATTTCTATATGGTACCCGAAAATTGCGGTTTTATAACCAGTAGAGCCGCCAACTTCGCCACCTCCATGTCAGGATGGCAATCAAGATTGCCCTAACTGGGCACAGACTGGGGAGTGTGATAATAATGCGAATTGGATGCTACAAAACTGCAAACTTAGTTGCAAAGTTTGTCGTAAGTACACTAGTACCAGAAAGGTTCTTTCTGAATTTCAATTTGAAATGGGCTCTTACTTACCTGATATGCTTAAGCACTTATTACTCTTTAATCACGCCTTTCTGGGGCCCATACAATGAAAAGCATGCGCAATTGTTATTCCATTAAAAGTGTTTGGGGGCACCATTTTACTTATACTAAGATAATTAGCCTATTATGTTACACTTGTGAGATATGCCTTACGTATGATATATCTTTAATAGTGCACAATGGGAACAACGCAGTGTGACTTAAATAAAATGATTGAGTCAGACACAAGGAATGTACAAGGAAAACTACTACCCAACGTTGACTCCTTTGTTCTTTAGGATGAAATCAAAACTCGGACGGTTCCGTCCGGTTGGAGCCGGTTTCTATTTTTCTAAATGAAACGCGTTTCAACCGCCGGTAACGTCGAGTTTTGATTTGCAGAAAAAATCGGCAAAGTTTGGTTGATTTTTCACAATTATTTAGAACTTGTTGTGAATATGCTCTCACCTTTTTGTCTATGTCATTACGTTACAAGACACTTGTATACCAAATAATGATATTTCATTTCTATATGGTACCCAACAATTACGGCTTTATACCCAGTAGAGCCACCAACTTCGCCACCTCCATGTCAGGATGGCAATCAAGATTGCCCTAACTGGGCACAGACTGGGGAGTGTGATAATAATGCGAATTGGATGCTACAAAACTGCAAACTTAGTTGCAAAGTTTGTCGTAAGTACATTGGAACCAGAAAAGTTCTTTCTGAATTTGAAATATGTCACCATTTTTCTGACAAACAAACCGTTTTCAAAAGACTGAGGTAATTCTTATGTTATAAAAGTGTTTGTGGCACTAATTTTCTTAACCGGTTTTCATTACTGTTATTTACAGCTTTATTAAAGTTTATAAGGGAACTATGATAACAAATTATACTTCCAATCAAACCTCATTTAGTAATGTAATCTTTTGAGTAAGATTTAAAACTAAAATCCCATTTCTAATGATATTATAACTGATTGTGCTCAGAAACTGAGGGAGAAAACGGCGATACAGAAACTGAAGTAAACCAGGGCGATGGAACTGAAACTGGTGTCAATCAGGGTGGTGGTGGAAGTAGTAATCCGGGTAAGTAAATGTATATAATGTATTAATAGAACAAACGTTATTTGCAGGAAACGATTATTGAGTCAGACACAAGGAATTTATAGGTTGTAAAACTAAAAGACACTGCCCAACTTTGACCTCCTTTTTTCTGAGAAAAAAGGAGGTACAGGTTGGGTGTGTTTTTTTTATATCGAGAACTTGTTATGTATACAATGTTATCTTTTTGTCTGTGTAATTACGTAACTAGACACTTGTATACCAACATCACTTGAAGCATCTTTGATAATAATGATATTTCATTTCTATACGGTATCCAACAATTACGGCTTTATACCCAGTAGTGCCACCAACTTCGCCACCTCCATGTCAGGATGGCAATCAAGATTGCCCTAACTGGGCACAGACTGGGGAGTGTGATAATAATGCGAATTGGATGCTACAAAACTGCAAGCTAAGTTGCAAAGTTTGTCGTAAGTACACTGGGACCAGAAAAGTTCTTTCTGAATCTGAAATCGGTCGCCATTTTTCTGACAAATAAACCATTTACAAATGACCAAGCCAATAATATGTATTAAAAGTGTTTTGGGGCACTACCGTATGTTACTTAAATACACGTATATAGCTTTAGCAAAAAATTGTTAGGTTAAATCTCACGTTTTTGGTTATATAGGGTGTAACAAATTCAATTCTGGCTAAAACAGTGGCAAATTGTTATATAAGATTCAAATAGAACTATTTACCTTACTTGCTATGTGCAATGGAAGTCAAAGATCAACAGTGGTCTATGACCAGTCAATGGCCTTTGACATTTTATCCTCTATTTAATATCTCAGTAGGTAAAACAGGAGCAAAACTATTTTTTCTGATACCTTTCAGCTAAATGAACAATGAGAAACCAAAATGTGAAGATTCTTCCTGAAAAGGTTTTTTATAGAATAACTCCATTCTAATAATTATGTCGTATTAGCACAAACTATACATTTCTGAATCCTTGTGATTAATTTGGTACATAGGCATAATTATGACAATAACATTGGAGCATTGTAACCTGTATGACATCTAGCGGTCACTAGGGGTCAAATCTAAAATCGCTCCAGCTACACCTCTTAAAAAACTTTGAACCTTGTACTACATTTATGCTTTTATCACAAACCGCACAATGATTCAGGTTAGTAGCTATACTAAATTTTTTTGTCTATATCATTACTTAATAATGCATTTGTATACAACGTCAATTGAAGCATCTTTGACAGTTTTTGTTGTTGTTATATTGACAACTTGTTATGTTTCACCTTTCTTTGAATTTGATTTCACCTTTTTGCGTTATTACGTAACTAGAAACTTGTATACCAACGTCAGTTGAAGCATCTTTGATAATAATGATATTTCATTTCTATATGGTACCCGAAAATTGCGGCTTTATACCCAGTAGTGCCACCAACTTCGCCACCTCCATGTCAGGATGGCAATCAAGATTGCCCTAACTGGGCACAGACTGGGGAGTGTGATAATAATGCGAATTGGATGCTACAAAACTGCAAACTAAGTTGCAAAGTTTGTCGTAAGTACACTGGTACCAGAAAAGGTCTTCCTGAATTTGAAATTGGTTGCCACTTCTCTGACATACAAACTGTTTTCAAATGACTAGGCCAATTATTTTTTTAAAGTGTTTTGGGGCGCAATTTTATTTAATTATATAACTTTATGTTAACTTTTCTTTAAGGGAACTATGATAGTAAACGTGACTTCCAATCAAACCTTAGGCACAGTAAGTACGATTTGAATTGTTGAAATTCCATTTCTAATGAGATTGTAACTGATTGTGCTCAGAAACTGTGGATGAAAACGGTGATGTACGAGCCAACGTAAACCAGGGCGGTGGAACTGAAACTGGTGTCAATCAGGGTGGTGGTGGAGTTAGTAATCCGGGTGAGAATGGCGGAGAGAACCAAGGTGGTGTAACACAACATCCAGGTATTATGAAAACAGAACATTATATCCGTTATCTTCTGAACAGCCTTATGTGTGTTTATTGTTTATGTACGAATAATAACTTGTCTAATTTCATCTTTTGCTGTTTAAAAGTTTGCGTCTTATGCTAATTGATATTGATATTGATATTATAATTCATAGATTGAAAACATGAATTAATTTTATTATTTCTTACTTAAAGCTCTACAATACAAATGAGAAAGTTAATGCTTCAAAACATTATCTAAAAGTTACTGCTATAGATATCGGCATGCGCTTAGAATTATTCATATTTGACCTAAACATATAAATCACAAGTTTAATGGATGAGGAGTTTCCTCATGTTTTACTTTCACCAGATTGTGAGGATAATGACGTCGAATGCGCTGTATGGGCGGAAAATGGTCATTGTGAAATATCTCCGTATGTGGAAGAAAATTGTCCAAAAAGTTGTCTTATTTGTCGTAAGTATGATATTGATAGTATGAAATAGAAATAGGAATTTCAAATGGTTAATTTAGAAAAGAAAGACACTATATCTTACAACTAAATAGACGGAACGTGATTGTTTACAATCAGTGTTCAAAAGTACTGGCGGTTACACAAAAGAAATAGCGTTTTCCATAATAATAGTGTTTGCATATGCAGTGGCCAAAAGTGGTTTGAAATCCTGATAGGATTGAAAACATTTTCACAACATTTTGCTGCTTTTTATTATATTTTATAATTACAATACATATCATAAAGAATATCATTTTGTATTTAGATGAAACCTATCTAATCCGCGTCAAACTTTGTTGTTCAGAGTCTGTACCTGATGAAGGAAATCAAAGTGAACCTGATGTTGTGCAGGGAGGAAGCACTGAAACTGAGAATGATGACAATACCAATAGTAACAACCAAGGCAATGATCGAAACACTAACCTGAACCAAGAAGCTGGTACACAACCAGGTATTTGACAAACAATATGAAAATTGTATTAAACTTCGTTCACGTTATTTCAATATCATATCATCAAAATACAAAATCTTAAAAATGCATATACTATTGAGGAGATAATCGAGGGGCAGGTTAGGCCAGATTTGATCATCCCTAGACATCGACAAATAATACACATATAAATCGAATAACGAATATATAGATAAGACATATCCCGAGAAGATTAATCACTTAGGATGATGTAAGCCAATGTATCCTTATTTTTGTATTTTTTTCATGATTCTAAGATTGTGAAGACATCGAGGCAGACTGCGTACCTTGGTTTGAAGCTGGTCATTGTAACACGTCACAGTTTGTACGAGAAAACTGTCGAAAGACTTGTGACACATGCCGTAAGTATGATCTTAAAATACATGAGTTATTTGAATAAAAGGTTGCAACGAAACGAATGCATTTGTTAAAGTTGGAATGTTTTTATTTGGTGGATCTATTGCGTATTTAAATTATTGTTTTCAGTGGAAAGTCAGGAACCCGGGGGTCAGGAACCGACTAGTGGGAACCAAGAAGAAGGAACTGAAACTGGTGACGATGGGACCGGTGGAGAAGGTCAAGGTGGGGAAAATACCGGCAATATCGATACGGGTAATAACCAGGCCATTACCGATACTGGCAGTCATCGGGGTAATATCGGCAGCAACCAAGGAGGTGGGACAAATACTGGAGGCAATGAAGACGATGGATCACAGCAACCAGGTAATTGAAGTAAAAATGTTACCATATCGGCGTGGTATATCCCCAAAATCATTTGCACATGAAACCGAAACAGCTTCAGCAATGCCAGTGCGTATATTCACGACTCTACTATACTGTTCATGTTCTGAAACTCTTGGTTGTGCCCGTGTTGCGTGACGCAGTTTCTAGAGTGCGCTTAGTGATGTTGAATATGCACTATTGATAACGTAGTTTCGGTTTTATTTGCAAAGGTTTTCAGGAATATCAGAAATGTCTTTATAAATTCTTTCTATCGTGAAGTAGCTATCGTAAAGAAGTCGCTACTCAATAGTGTGTTCCTCATGGCTATGTCTCATATATACACTCTTAAAAATATGCAGGGTCAACTATGCACCGAACCCATTGAAGTCATTTTTGACCCGGTACATGAAGTCAAATGATTTGACCCAAATTGTAGTTAAAAATGACTACATTTAGGGTCAAAAAATGATTTGACCCCTAACAGAGTCAGTTGAAAAATAACCCTATTAGTGTCAAAAAATGACTATATCCGGGGGTCATAATTAGAAAATTACCCCTGACGTAGTTGAAATGACTACATTCAGGGGACCCGGTTTGAAAATGACCCCGGAACGTGGGTCAAAAAATGACTATAATTGGGGTCATTTAAATATGACCCCTTTAGGGGTCAATTTAATATGATGTCAACAAATGAAAATGACCCCTATGGTGGTCAAATTTGACTTCATCAGGGTTATTTCAAATTGACCCCCAAAATTAGTCAAAATTGTGACTAACTGTTTTTAAGTGTGTACTCAAAACAATTCAACGGTGGCAATTATTATCATATTGTTTATGTTGCTAAGATTGTCAGGACAACGAGGAAGACTGCAATGCTTGGGCCGAAGCTGGATATTGCCAAACATCAGAACGGGTGCGAATATACTGCCAAAGGAGCTGTGATACATGCCGTAAGTATGACGCCAAAATGAGCGATACGTGCATTTAGAGAGTTTGAAATCAATGCTTTAGTTGGATGGAAGTGACCGTCGTTACCAAAGGGACTCGTAGCTTGGGCGTGCAATAAGTTTTCATAGAAATGCTCTTTACTGCACAGTAAGAAACAAGAAAATATTATATACGATAACAGGGCTAAAGGTGTATGTACTTGATGAGTTTGTGCCTATTTGTATTTGGAAGAATGTAGGACAGAATGGGAGGAAATTACTGAGACGGAATTGAAACTGTTACCAATACAATCATGGTGGTAGAGAGAATCCAGGTGTGGGAATAAAGGTAATATTCAGGGAAATAGAAAGGCTTCACACCACTTCTGTTCTTTTGGACATCTGACAAAATCAAGTAGCTTTTGAGCTTCTTGAGTACTTACAAAATGAAAAAGGTACCTGGCTTCGATAATATCAGTGACATTTAATGTCTTACTACAAACGTTACTCCAAACTGTTGTATTTTGTTTAGAACCCGCAGGTGAAATCGGGGATTCAGGTAACCAACAAGGGCAAACTGAAGCAGGTAACAATCAGGGCGGTGAATACAACACTGGCGGTAATCAGGGCAGTACTATTCACAACCAGGGAAATACTGTAGGGAACCAACAGGGTGGATCTGAACAACCAGGAGCATGGAGAGGTGATGATTGTTTCTCTCATTCCTATCATATGAAAATTAGAATAACATTTATATAAAATGCGTCACATAATAATCTCTTATTTCGAATGAATTTAGGGGTTCATTCATATATTTTCATGACTAAACGGTTGATTATGCCCGAGGGGCCGCTTGCGGCCCGAGGGCATAAACAACCGTTCATACATACCAGAACATTTTGTGATTCTTATTTCATCAAAATAATGACAAAAGATAACAAGGAACATCATAAAAAACGATGAATTTCCTTCGTTTTTTTACCCCGAGATCGCACATCCGGGCCACCGGGCATAAACGCTGTTTATGCCCGGCTCTCGACCAATCACGCGCGCCGTTATATAGCGCGTATGTATGAATCAGACGTTCATTATTTGTATCGTGCATTATGTCATGCATGTTTATATTTTCACTTTTTCCATAACATTAAGATTGTGTGGATAGTAATGGAGACTGCGCAACTTGGGCTAGAGATGGGCATTGTGAGACGTCAGATTGGGTGCTGAAAAATTGTCGAAAGAGCTGCGACAACTGTAGTAAGTATGTTTATGGTTAGAATTTAAATACGGAATAAGGAAATAGTAGCTGCCTGGTCACAATTTTATGTATAATAAATTTCATTTGCATATAAATGGACGATATGTTTCGTTAAAACGCTGCTACACAACCACCATACCTAAACCAAATGTTTAGAACACATTAAATTTAGCACAAGCGTTGTACCTTATGTTGCATCTAGAAATTACAGATGGAACTGAAGATGATGGAGGAACTGAAACTGCCTCCAATCAAGAGGATGACAGCAACACTGGTAATCAGGGTAGTAGTACCAATGGTGTTAACCAGGATGGAGTAGGTACTGGAGGAAACCAACGTAGATCACAAGAATCAGGTAGGTCAGAAGTATCTTCATTGTAGCAATAAAGTATTATTAATTTGTGACAAAAATAATCATAACAACAATACTCTTTATGATTGTATATTGTATACTTTTTATTGATATCCCAGAAATTGTTACTATTGACATAATTGAACAACGATACTTTATTTTGAACAAATATTAATCTTTCCCCAGAGCAGCCAGCGCACATAAACGTTCATATGGCCGGATTCGAACCGGTGACCTTCGTAATACTAGCACGACGCTCTAGTCAACTTAGCCACAGAGGCACGCTGGAGAGGAGCGGAATATATATATCTATAGGTATTAGGTTCGAATGATGTTCGCAGCATTCCTATCGGAAGGCATCACAACTGCATACTTGTAACAAATACACAAAGCTCTGGCGAACGATTAAAATTTGTTCATCCTATCAACCTAGGGAACTAAGTATAATAGCTTTGATACTTTATTTTGATGCCTAGATTGTGAGGATAGCACTCCTGAGTGTGTCAATTGGGCAAATGATGGTCATTGTAAAACGTTAGAATGGATGCGAGAAAACTGTCAAAGGAGTTGTGATTCGTGCGGTAAGTATAGATGCTTGCTCTGTTACTTATGATAATTCAAGGCCTGTACACAACCTTCGTAAAAGGATATCTTTCCATCTGAAACAATGACAAAATGATGTACAACTTTAGTAGTTCAAAGCCTGTTGTTCAATTAGTTTTAAATGCATTTTAAAGTCTGTGCATCAGGGGACTTAACAAATAATACTATATCTGATTCTTCATATGTCCAGGGTACGAAGCTAACAGTGACAATAAAGCTGGTGAAACCGATGGTGGCAATGAAGGCATTGATAACAATAACGCTGGCAAGAAGAATCGCAGAACTAAAAACAAAAATCAAGGTGGTGGATCTTCAGTTGTCAATCAGAGTGCTGGCGAGACTAACACTGGTGGCAGTAATCAAGATGGTGGAAATGACACCGGCAAAACTAGAAGTGGATCAAGGCTTCCATATTGCAATGTAGAATTCACGGCAGTGACAACAATAAATGGAGAATTGTATTGTTTCAAGGTAATCAGCCCCCCCCCCCCAATTATCTACCCATCAATCTACTTATTCAAACCGCACACCCTCTCTAATGAACTAATTCATCTTTGTTTCACATTAATCAAGTTAATCATTATTTTGTATCTTAATTCTTTCCAACAAAGGGGGACAAGCTTTGGCGATTTGCGAGAGTACGTAAAGGACGTCTGTTATCTTTCCAAGAAGGAGAAGAAACGAGGAAAACATTCCCCAAAGTAAGCACTAAAATGAAAGCTGCTTATCAGAGGCGAGATGACAAGGTTGTCATGATCAGAGGTAAGTCTTTAAGTAAGAAAAACTATTTAGACAATCTACGAGGAATATCAAAAAGTTTTTTGTTTTGAAATCGCCCAGAAGTGCAAAAATGGTCTCACAGGTGGCGCTAGATGTCAGTAACCTGCTGCCCCAGTTACAGCGCATAACCTGCAAGATTGAGACACGCAGCGTGGTTAAAATCGTGCTTTTGAAGGGTTACAGTTTCCAGAAAATCTATGGTGAAAATGAAAACTGTCTACGGTGGTGATTGCCCGTTTAAGGTACTGTAGCTTTTTGGAAAAGGAATTTCCAAACTGGCCACATGTCCCTCACAGATGTGCCAAGAAGTGGACGTCCATCACGTACGGACGATGTGGCACTGGCAGTGTGGAATATTATTCACAACCAACTGCACATGACTAAGGTATCAACACGATGGGATCCGTGTTTGCTTAGACTTGGAGTCAGCAAGAGCAGAACCAATCCCTTTCCACTTTCTTCACTGTGCTGCATCGTCCGTATGTGATAGATATCTACTTCGTGGCTCATCTGTGAGGGACATGTGGCCAGTTTGGAAATTCCTTTTCCAAAAATCAAGAGTGTCATATGACGGGCAATCATCACTGTAGACAGCCTTCATTTCATCATAGAATTTCTGGACTAACCCTTCTGTAAACCTTCAAATGCAGCAACTTAATCACGCTGCGTGCCTCAATTTTCTCCATCTGGCTGGTTATGCGGTTACCGAGGCAGGTTACTGACAAAATTTGATCGATATAGTTCTTTCACTTCTGGGTGATTTCAAAAACATTTTGATACCCCCTCGTATGTAGCAGAACATGCAGATTAGATTTTGTACAGCATCACATTATGTAAAAGCATGTAACTGTAACATTTACTCGGATTTTAAGCGGAACAAACAACACAGATAACAGATAACATCAAATGATATACTCCAGAGGAGGCAATGAATAACAAGTATTTTATGTTTATTGCTATGTGATATTACCTATGGATGGTTCAGATTTAATGTTGTATACCAGAAACCACTCGCAAGAATTGTTTGTGGCCTTAGTTTCTCAGATCCGACTGTCCACCGTATGCTATTGAAAATTCTTTTCCTACATGATGTTCTATTATTCCTGTAGGCAGTGATATATGGATATCTACGTACATATCAGCCAAAGATCAATGGGTCCCAGATCATGGATACCCGAAGAAGATCAAAACACTCGGCTTACCCCCCAATCCATCTAGTGCATTCTATGATATCTATGAAGATAAAAGTTACTTCTTCAGAGGTACCTATGTGTGGCGATATAACGAGTACAGGCGAACAGTTGATATTGCAAAAGGACGCATGAAGAAGTTATTCAAAGATGTGCCAAGTAAACCATCCGCAGCCTTCCAAGATGCTAATGGTGAGTATGGCAGTCCACAGTTGAACCTCACATTGTATCATCATAAGATCAATGAGATTCCCAGCATCTTGTATACATCTTAAACTCAACTTTACTGTGATTTTGTCTTTATTTGCAGGTGACACGATATTACTGTCAGGAACAGATTTCTACCGAGTACCATATCGAACCAAAAAGGTATCCGCTGGACCAACAAATTTCGCCTCAACATTTCTGATTGATTGCTAAAGACCATGGCTTTAGACGTCTATACCTCTGACTAAAGCGATTATTGTTTGCTATTGATATCATGCCATAAACCATATAAATTATCTCCATGCATGCTAATACACAATGTGTCTCTAACTCTCTATCCTTTCTCGTAACTGGATGCGACAAAAGTCTCATCATTTTTGGATTTTGCGAAGAGAAAAATTACAGGGAGTAAAGGAATACAGCGAAGGCAAACTGCTGACCTGACACTCCTACAATTGCCATTTTTCATCAAATCCAATGCAGCCAACACCAAGTATGAACTATTTAGCTGTTAAATAGAGAAGGTGTCTCATTGCCCATCAAATGATCGAGTCTAGCAAGTAGCAAACATTAGTACCGCTTGTATTGATAACTTTTCGTAGTAAGTACTTTGTATTATAACGTTTGTAATATTTATTTCTTTCTATAATGTGTTGTAATATTGCAATGCAATAAAAGCAGAAAAATTTTATTTGCCAACACCGTACCGTTTTTGCTCACTGTGTTTTACGATTGATTAGTATTGTGTGGCTATGAGAAAAAATGAAGGTATAAATAGCGCAAAATTTCATTTATGTAACACTGTCTTTGTCGAGAATGAGGTTACTTCACAAACACAAAATGATTGTGCATTGATTGGACTCTGTCTTCCTTTTAAAATGACCATATTAATCATTCTACAACTGGTCTTTTTAGTGCATTGATAGCGCCAGCCGTTGTTATTAAGTTATCATGGTTGCCCTGCAGGGCTACAAAGAAACAACATCCATCAAGGAGGGATTACAAAAACAATAGCGATCAAGATCCGCAAATAAGTTCATCAGGATTGTCAATAAAACAGATAATTGAAAGATTCTTGTGAACAAATCCAATATTTTGGGTTGATGTTACGTACCTCAATGATAATTTCGTGCTAAGACTGAGCACTTTCAGATTAAATTTGAGAAAGTGCTAAGTCTTAGCACGAAACTGTCATTGAGGTACGTAACATCAACCCAAAATATTGGATTTGTTCACAAGATTATCTAATAGCGATCAAGCTTTAATTGTAACTCATGAAAGTGGGCAGGGCCCGACGAATGAGGAAAATTGAGGGGTAAATATAAAAAACTAAAAGTATTTCATACTTAAAGACAGCCCGTCACCCTTTCCATTCACCTTGGATTCATGCCCTGTGGGGCTCTTCTATATCGGAACTCCATTAGTTGCAAGTCTTTACTATGGAAGTCGGTGGCCCCAGCTCTACCGGGCTTGCGGCCGTTATGTTTTTAAACTCAAAAATGTCTGTATTTTTAGTTTACAAAACCTTGCGTAACCTTAAAAACCAAGATGGCGCTATCAGACTATCACTTCATTAAAATGATTCATATAATCAATTAAAGGTCGGTTGTAGAATGATTCATATGATTATTTTAGTGACGTGATTATTGCTGCAGTACATGTTTGCTGATGAGCAGACCGCGTCTTGGCTCGGTAACCACCCGTTCTGGTAACGGTCAACCTACTGGTTCCTATATAGACACGTAAATGTGCTGGAGACCCCTCTGTGGCTTGTCCAAGGTCATGGAACTCTCTCCCAGTTAATATACGCAATGCTCCCATTGTTGAGACATCTCAAAACATACTTGTTTTGAGATTCTTATGTTTAGTTTATTTTCTTTTATGTTTGCTTTGTATTTAATCTTTTAGCGCTTTCAATCCCAAGGCACTTTATCAAGTGTTTGTTAATGTAATGTAAATGGAATCCAATGTGTAATGTAATGTATGAAAATAAACCACATTATAATGTACATACGATAGTCAGTCTCCGATAACTTTTATTTCCAAGCATTATAAAATGTAAATAATAATAAATAAACAAAATAAAATAAATTTCGGATTTATATAGCGCCTTTTTCCAAAACGATGTAATTTCGCTGCCATGGTGAATCATCACAATCAGATCGCATCAACTAAGCCAGTTGCAGCCGAACCGGGCACAGACCTATCTGCGTAGATTGTAACAGGCACCAATTTTCTGGGCAGCTCCCCAAATTCCATTTGGTTTTTGATAACCAAACAACTAATCACCGATTTTTTGAATAATGAAGAACTTAAACTAATACTCGGCGTACGTCACATGAAAAGCAAATGGTTATTATTTAGTTAAGTGTTTTAACTCGTTCTTCTCTATTCATTATATTGTTAGCTTAACAATCGCCATGCATGTGATAATTCAACCCTCTATTACGTACCTATCAAGGTATACCTTTACATAATGAAAGGTGTTTTGTTTTCGACAATATCATTCACTGGCTATATCCTGGAATTGAACCCAGGACTCAACGATTTTGTAGTCCAGTGATGACGTCTGCACACGTTTTCTATTAGCATATGGTCGATGGTATTTGTTTAGGATAGCCAGGTGCGATGGTATTACTTCTGCGATAATACATCCAGTATGTATTCCCCTTCATGAAGAAACGATTACCTGCATATGAAGCAACAAGGTACATTTCCATTAAACATTTACTTGAAATAAATTCGCCGAAATGTTGATATTCAATCAGTTTCCTGACTTTGTTGAACGCACGTGTGAGATATTTTAACTAATTTTGTACTCCAATTGTCATTGAAGTCAAAAACAAACATGGGAGACACCTAATTTTTGTTCTTTAATTTAGCATTAAACATGTTTTGAACGTTACATAAAACTTACATACTATAACTTTCCACTAAAACATGTTAACTTAAACATGTTCCGCTGTTAATTTATTTTCACTTAATACGTTTATTGGGCGTGGAGGGTGGGTTTTTTAATAGCACATGATCTCTCGATGATAGCTAAACATGAAGTGAAGAGTTAAAGCCCCTTTGCATTCGACCACCTGAGGTTGCATAGCAACGACAAAAACATATAACAAAGCCATTATGAATGCAATACAGAAACAGGCACCTGTTTTAACACGGGTGCGCGCACACATCTTGAACCACTGATGTGCTTCTAAGTGAAGCAACGGCTTAAACCATATTATACACAAGGGTATAAAAACATTTAATTAAAAGCCATTCTATATAGATCTGATCTACATTTTATTATCTTATCGCTGTTATTCGGTTTATAAACTATTGTCGTGTCCATAACACCAATAAAGACGAATAGGCATTCATCTCTTACGAACAAAACTAACAAACAAACCTCTTTCGTCGGTATAAGCTGCCGAAAGGTCTCCTGGTAAACCTTGAAACTCGGTAGATATAGGAATCCATGATTGTTCTTTGGTTTCGCGATTTAGCTTCTTCTGCATGACGTTACCTGGTGGTATATTAACATAATACGTGAAAATTAGAATAAAGGTAAGGAATCTGCTGATAATGCCTCTCAAAATAATTTGTTGTCTGTTTACTTGTTTGCTTTAGAATCCTATAAATCGTATTCGTACATCGTTTTTCATCACTAAGAAAAAAGACCTTCTTTTCTGACAATTAACTCAAGTCTTCTACTTCATTTTATCATAGCAACCCTACCTCGAAAGTAATATGTAACTCCTTTCCTTTCGTCATGAAATGATGCGTCAATATGGCCTGGGTTGCCATCTTGTTTCATTGCTAGTTGTTGTAGATTGTAAGAGTACCACATCCTCCCTGTACAGAACGGAAAAGGCAATTTATTGAAGCTAAAAGATTTAATAATAGCGCTATCGTATCAGTACAAGCACCTAAGCTAATTCCATGAAATAGTAAAAAAAAAAAGTAAAAAAAAAAAGCCTAGTTTTTTACCTGTGTATTCGTACACTTAAAAAATAAAAGCAATATTTTAAAGACATTAAACCTTAAGTTCTAAATAAAGTAATCAATAGATGGATACTTTTATTCTGCGTATTTTGATATCTCATTCGGCACGATGCGACTTTATTCCGTCAACTTAAGGGCTGGGGTATGAACGTTTGGACAGTATTTATTTTGGGACATTAGAGCACATCAGACATATCGAATTGCATTCTGAATACGAAGAATGTCCTGATGATATCAAATAATTTTGATTTTTGAAATTCGCAATTTAATACACATTTTATGGCAAATCATTAAAATTGATATTTTTGATATTTAACAGTACTCGAAGTAAACTTTACAAATCTGATGATTTATACTTAAAGTGTATGTAGGTGGGATGAAAAGCCGACGAACAATTGAAAATTTTGACCTTTCGTATTGGAGATATGGATTTTTTCCCCAAACACCAAAAAAAAAAGGTCTTTTGGGAAAAAATCCATATCTTCAATATGAAAGGTCAAAATTTTCAATTGACCGTCGGCTTTTCCTCCCAGCTACATACACTTTAAGAATATATCATTAGATTTATATAATTTACTTCGAGGACTGTTATATATCAAAATTTGAAAAATATTAAATTTTTATAATTTGTCATAAAATTTGTTTTATATTGTGATTTTCAAAAAATGAAAATTATTTGATATCAGAAAGACATGCTTCGTATTCAGAATGCAATTCGATAGGTCTGAGGTGCTCCCATGTCCCTCAAAAAATACTGTCGAAACGCAATAAACGCTCATTCTAGATCCCTTAATACCGATTTGAATAGAAAAAGAGAGCATTTCAAACAGTTGGGATATTTCTTCATTCGGGGCAATGCCCACCGGCTTTTGTTATGGGATCATTACAGCGTGACCAATCAACACTCACTCGCCGCGCTCATTATTAGCGTGTTCGATAGAAAAATCTATGTAAACTTTTGTGACTTTTGAATTGCTCTCTTTTTTCTTTTAAATTAGTATAACTTCCGAAAATAAAGTCGCTTTATGCCGAATGAGGTATCAAAATACGCAGTGTACGAATTCTTGTTACGCGCAGTATACAAAATGAATTAATAAGAATATAGAGACTTTCTTTTGAATAATATTACATAGATCTTTACCTTTAACGTAAATAGTGGTTCCATTGAACAAGGTATACGCGGCCTCCACGCCGTCTGGGAGATTTGTGAAGAATGATCCTATTGAATTTCCGTAGGATGGTGACAAAAGCGATGAAGTCAAGGTGTCTCCACTCAACCGCCAGTATCTATCATTCTTTGATGTGGAAAAGGAGAGGGAGTTTAGCATACAACCCATTTTATTCCCTTTTTAGTTCAGTAAAACAATGTCCCATTAATTTGAACATCTTATAAAATATGGCGCTTTACCGAGAAGATAATTACCTGAAAAAGCATGAGAGTTCCCCTGTTGACCGTAGCTGCATAATCTCCACCCTTGCAATCAAACGGCGGAGGATCAGTTGGTGCTACTGTCGGCTTATCCGTCGGTATTTCGGCCAAGCCTAGTTTTTTACCTGTAATAAAGGTTTCACTTTCAAGTTATAAATTGATAGGTCCTATTTATAACAAATTTGTTTACACGGTAAAAACATTAACGTATTACAGTTAAAAATAATAAAGTAATAATTACTTAGCCAGAATTTAACAATTGACCTTTTCGTCACGCCGACTTGCAATGCGCAGTAACGATGTTCAATAAACGATGTAAGCATCGGCGCAGATCGGTGTGACGTCAAGTGACGAGTTCTCAGGTGTACTCGCAAAGGCTTATGGGATTTACCGAAAATGTCAATTTGCACGTATAAAATGAACGCGCGGACGAAGCAGAAAACACACACAATTTGTCCGTTGTACAGCTACAGTGAGTTGTGAACATTAATACGTGCGGAAATATGCGCAGTTTGTCCACTGGTTTGTATGTCATATGTTCCCGTATAATAATAGAGGTTGCGATTTGCATCTTTGATATCCTCGCCTAACGCTGACATGAAGTTGAAATGACCGTTCGCGATAAAATCATTGAAGACTTTGATAGTACAAAATAATTCCTTACCATACAGGTCAATAATTGTATGTGCATCATAATTAGGAAGTTTCTGGCCGTTATATGGTAGGTTCGGCATGACCCATCCTTGCATGATTGACTTGGAATTTTCAGAATGGTATAACCCCAAAGCATGGCCGATTTCATGGGTCACGACGTACAGGAAGTTGGTTCCTGTTTGATGAAATAAAATGTAAACAATTAATGAAATGCATGCAAAAATTTAAATGCAAGAATTTTTTTATTCTTGTTCTGAATTGGGATTTTGTTTGACTCGTAAAAGGAGAGCAAGATACTTATTTTCAAAAACGGTTGTACGTTTCCAAAACAACAGACAAAAGTACATTAAGTACATTACGATGTTAATATCTTTCCTTTGTTTTTGTCGGGACATTATTCACTGAAAAATAATTCAACTGAAATATTTTGAGTGCCAGATGGAATCAAAAATGAAACATCGTACCAAATTTCCCATCTTCGGTAAATATTTCGTCATCATCGAGATGTACATCGCCGTCTAACGGGTTACCACTTGCTGGAGGAAAAGCGTGGCCAGCAACACCTCCGCGGTCATCGAAGCCGTAGCCATCTCCATGTTCCTTCGATGCAAACCTAATTCTCATGTCTGCATCTCCCCAATAACGTCTTTCAAATGTTAACGGAGTGACACTACTCCAAAGACGAAACGCGTGCTCGATGTCACGGATGATTTGGTCACGAGGTATCTCTGTTCGACCTGATGGGAAATTGTAAAGTCTGCAAATATTACAGACAGCAAGAAAGTCAAGATTATATCAATTTAAAACATTTTTCGATATGTAAAGCAAGAAAATTTATTTGTTTTGCAGTCAAATATGTTTGTCATGTTGGCAATGTAATTTGTCACTTGACAACAAAAAATATCGTCGCACTACAAACACTTTGGCCATATTTGGTGTTTGGTCCGGTCTTGGTTTTGTACTATATAATTAAGGGTAAAAATGTCCGTAGTTTAATGTAGATTAATTTGTATAGTAATCCCAGTACAAAACCAGACTCTCCCACACACACAACCTTACAGCAAAACAAATTCCTCCATGCTGCATAACAAGATGGCGACGATTGAAGATTTTCCAAAAAGTTATTCTGTGTACGGGTTTCCCGTTACGTTTTTCAAGAAGTAAATTGTCATATTTTGAGTTTATCAAATAAAATTTTCAGCTGCGATGTTATCAAACAAATTTGTCAGCTCCGATTGTAATTTGCAATATTCGAATAAGTTTGTCAGTGAAGTTTGTCATGTGTACAATACCTCGTCACTCTATGGCATGGTATCCTGACAATCTACACTGAGCTCAAAAAGAAACTTATAATTTTTTACAACTTGTGAATCACAAGGTCATATCTTAAAATACTGTCAAACAAAATGAACCAAAATTACACACAGGATTACCTTAATATTCTATTCAAAACACATGTCAGTAACTAAGCAGTTGTCCAACTGACACAACAGCAAAATGCACTGTCATAGGACAGCTTCCTGGACTTCCTTCACTTTCACAGCCCAACATTGGGCACCCAGGACAAAAAATCTGTGAGAATGCACACAAGATCCTTGCACAGATAAAACGGTGCTGCTTTCTGCTTTTCATACACTTTTTCATGAAACAGGGCTGGGCTGTGAATGTGGTCCAGGAAGCTGTCCCATGTCAGTGCATTTTGCTGTTGTGTCAGTTGGATAACTGCTTGGTTACTGACATGTGTTAAGAGTAGAGTATTGAAGTAAATCTGTGTGTAATTTTGGTTCAATTTGATGGACAGGATTTCAAGATATAATCTTGTGAAAAATTATAAGTTTCTTTTTGAGCTCAGTTTACATTTGTCAATGAACGTGTTGTAGATCTGTCAATCATTCGAGTTAATCGTTTACCGATTTTAATTTGTACAGTAATTAGCGTCGTATTAGCTTGCCGATCGTTATTGAACTTCACGCGGCCAGATAGGACGTATAAAAATACGTAAGACGAATGGCGAGCACACACAGTTTATACGTCAATGATTCAATGATACATATATATGCACGGGACGTGTCAGTCATTAGAGAGATTGCGAAATTTACGTGAAACGTGACACGGGAACGCGAACAGCAAGCTACATTAGTCGAAAATCGGTTATTATGCCCTCTAGAGGATGAAATCTATTGTGAATTGGTCAATCGTAGAATTACCGTAAGGCGATTACGTTGCGGTTGGTAGCAAAAAATGACGTTCCAAAATGACAAAAAAAACGCATTATAAAATGCAGAAAAATGTTATGTTTATAATGTTATGAAACGAATCAAAGTCTCCTAATAGAACAAGTAGAGTCCGACATGTAATAAAATCCATTTTGGGGTTAAAATTTGATCTCGTATAGACAAGAAGAAGTGAACAAATTTCGATTTTTTCGACGCGAATTCGAACGGGCAGATTGCCTATTCATTTGTGTGTGGAAAATGCCGTCCAAAATCAGCTTGCGAAGAGGCGTTTTAGGCAAGATTGTGTCGTGTTACGGCATAAATGAGGTATAATTGTCTGTTTGGGACGGGGAACAGAAGTTCGTGCAACGCTATTTTTCGCCTTGCTTTTTCGTTGTGCATTAAAAACAGCTGTCAAAGTGTTTTGCTTATGGATACTAAAATGTTTTTAAAACATGATAATGCATGTGTTTTTGGTTTTAGTTAAAACGTTTTGATAACATATCGATGCATGTTTATATAAAAATCATGAAAACTCGTGTTATACTGAAAAAATAATACAACAACATTTTAAGCCAAAATTCGAAATGCTAATGTAAACATATTTAAGTGTCTATTGTGTTAGAACGTTTATCAGCAAGTTTAGAACAAAGGTTTTTTTGAATGTTATTAAAACTTTTTAATGCCCTTGACCCTCACATAACCTTTAACACGACATTTAACGTTTTCTGTAATATATTTGTGTTTGCTGGGTAGTACTAGGCATATTAGATTATCTATTTTCATTTTGCTTTAGAAAGTAAACAGGGTATTATTTATATGATAATGGAGTTTGTTTCCTTTTATTCGAATAATATATACCAAGACTTCCGAGGCATCTAACACCAAACTCTGTTTAGATTATTTAGACAAATAGCATACACGATTGAACATATAGGCCTATACTCATTTTCCAATAGCCCGCAAAACTCAAATATCGCTAATCTGGACTGAATGCTTAGAGCATTATAGATACAGCCAGTCGTATTTACATATCAATACCGAGGAAAGTAGTTCGATGAAAGAAGATAATCTTTTCTGGTTCGATGCACCCAAGGTGAATCAATGGGTGCTTCCTATTACCTTTAGATTATTTGTCTCAGTATAGCGCCATCATGATTGCAATTGCGTTTACACGTAGTCTTGGTTCAGACCCTATGCGGCTATCACGAACATACTAGGAACGACGAGCGTTAGGACCGACACAAACTGGCTGTGTAGGAGGCTAGTTTGGATGTGAACGGGAATATGACGTTCTAACAAAATGCAGAAATCCGTAACCCGTATGGCGTTTCCCGTGAACGCCTCTCCGCAATCTCTCTATTACTTGATCGGTGAACTCGGAATAAAGCCGGGTTTATTATAAAACTTGAATTTTATTGTATAGCACTTCAGGCCTAGTCTTTCCTGGTATTTTTGTAAACCAAGCAGAAATCGAAAAAAAATGAGGGTGTCCTCTGAAGCAAATCACAGACTATGGCTTTATTTTATCACACGCCTGGGCAAATTATGGGCAATTCACTTGCATGACTAGACGACCTTGTCATCGAAGGTAATATTTTTAGGGTATTTTTAATGCGAAAGTTCTTTCCTAGCCAAACGTTCAGGACCAGTCTAGTTTAGTTGGAACATGATATTTTAATACACTAATAATTTAGTCAAGCTATAGTCTCCATGGCGCACGTACCTCCAAGTCAGATGTGTTTTCTTCCAAAATGATTCGGGTCCACCTCTCTTGAAAAGGTTGTTCAACTTTTGTTGTCGATCTTCCTATAATTATAAGGATAGCGATCAAAGTTTATCTACTTGATAGTCGTACTTGGGACAAATCGATGAAATAACTACGAAGAGCTTGTTTCAAACCATGTTTAGGGGTACTACACTTTCCCCCTGTGGTAAATTTGTGACTATTTTTGCATTTTTCTCAAAAATAATAACACACTGGTAACAAAAGTTATGTATATTATTGGGGCAAGGAATCCAATTATTACACTGAAATTTCAGTGACTCAAGACAAGCGGTTCAGTATATATGATAGGAAATGAGTTACATCTTAGCGGTACCTTATTTCTTATCATAAATAACGAACCGCTTGTCTTGGATCACTGAAATTCCAGTGTTGTAATTGGACTCCTTGCCCCTATAATATACATAGCTTTTGTTACCACTGTGTTATTAGTTTTTGAGAAAAATGCAAAAATAGACACAAATTTATCGAGGGGTGTAGTACCCCCTTAAGTCCACAACCACATGTTTCTCATTTACTTGTGTGATACAATCACTATTCCTTTGACAAGTTTGAAAAGTTTGACATTAGCAACAATGAGTTGTACCATCAACAAGCCATTATTTACCACAACAATGCTGTTTTACAATATGCAGACTATTGTTCTTATTTGAGAAACAAATGCCTCACACATAATTGTTACTGTGCATCAATCCACTGTTTGTTTTGTAATGGTGCATCCAACTGAAATTACCATACCTATAGCATCACAATTCACAACCCATTGCAATATCGCACAGGTAAATCAGAAACACGTGTTTGTGAACTTCACATGGTTTGGAAGCTCTTCATATTTTGAACAATACGTAATTCCAATACCGCAATTTTTTCAAGTAAATAGGAGACAAATACACAACAACAGTATAATAAATCAACAACAGCAGAAATAAAAATGGACTAAATGTCATAATCAAGTCGAAAGCGTTTCTGTCAAAAAGTGGGTATCTTTGAATATCGTTCGCGTTTAAACCAAAAAATGGGCACTGTTGAAGAGCAAAAAGAGAGGAATATTTTTGTTTTGCCAATTTTGCAAAATGAGATGCAAAAGGGTGTGTTTCAAACATTTCGTCGACGAGCATCAGAGGATACACGAAGTGCAAGGGCCGGGACAGGACGTTCATCGGAAGGGAATTTGTTACAGTGAAACATCTAAAATGTGAATAATTAGAAATACAGGCATGATAAGAATTAGGTCAGTGCCCCCGATTGAATGATTAACGGTGACCTGTTTTAGTGGATGTGTGTTATAAATAGCGACATTTGATATTATGTAACTCATCGTACATTGCGTAAAATATCTTGAAATATATACCACATATATAAATTGCATATACCTGATTGAGTCCGGCAATAGCAATATCACCTTCCAGTGGTAGTTGTAATGTGTCCATTGGTTTGGGTATACTGCCTTGGGTCCCTGCGATGTCGTCATTGTCAAAGCTCTGTATAAATAGTTTTATGATACGGTATTCAAAGGAAATTTATAGAAACTTCTTGTCCTTAATTAAATTAAAGTTTTCCAGCTACCTTCAACTATATAGCCTACGTATTTATAAATACGCATGTGACCCATGTACACGAAATACCAAGATCGGCAAGCGTGACCAAATGCCTCATGTACAAGAAGACCGCCCGCTGTGTAGAAGGCAGCACAGAGGTGTATTTATAAATATAGTCCAAACATACTGTTTAGTGTCTGCGTATATCTTTCTTTAGTTTCTTCTTAGTTAAAGGATTTTGATATGTGCTTTGTTTAACTTGAATACGGGTTACATCCCGGTTGTAACGTGCCATCAAGAATATATTATGTAAACAATGCCATGGATTTAATAGATGCACGAAAACATCATATGACGATATAACCTACACAACAAGAGAAGCAAAAATAATATAATTATTTTATAACCTAAAATGTATCCAATTGCAAGAATTAAAAAATTAATCCAATCTAACGTTCAGAAGTTCGAAAATACTATTTGCAAATGATTTTGTTTCGTAAAGAAGGCAGAGAAGGAGGGAGTAAAGCGAGGGAGATAAAAGAGAAAGATAAACAAAAGTAGGAGACAGTAATATAATGAAGATGGAGGGAGAGCAAAGAGAAAAATGATTAATAATACGGAATAGAATATGGAGAGGGTGGAAGATAAAAGAGACGAATGAGGGAAGGAGAGAAAGCGAGAAAAGTAGAAAGAATTAAAGAGTTCAGAAGAAAGAGAGGACGAAAATGGAGAGACAGTTTATATCACTGTCATTATAAAATCTCATTATTTCATTGACTTGCCGTTCTTTCCATCATGTCCATTGGTTTCGGACGATTGGTGCTGGTTTCATCTCTGGTCACCTATAAAAACGATCGTATTATTAACAAATAATTCAAATAGTCTAACAATAATTCATAAAATATTTGGAAAAAAGTAAAATATTTATTTAACAATACGTGTAAGTAAAGGTAAAGGTTAATATCAGTATTTTACAATACAGAGTGCCCATCTCTCTTTTGACACGACTCGGGACCAGATTCCTCCGTTAATAATGCTTAACATGCAGCTACTGTTAACTACATGTATGCACACACCACAGGGGCACTCACAATAGGCAATTGACCCGTACTGGTAGCGCTGTGTTGTAGATATAGGAGATGAACTAGTTAGCGTCATATATCAAAAAGTATAAAAGCTATGATTTCAGTACTTGCTCTATGTTTCAATTACTTATTCTTTTCAAAATATCTGAATTTTTAACCCGGTACAAGCTTTAATAACGGGGGACCATAAATTTGTACGACAAAAGGAAATCTACATCCTATCCAAACCCCCGTGTTAATCCAATGCACATTTTGCTTCACCGGGCCGCCCTGACTTGGTCGCATTTGGAAGATGGGTGCCACGAAACCGTAATAGGTACAAATGTCAATCTTTAAATTATTAGCATAGTCCTTATAATAACGGGGGACCGCCTTGATAAGTAAATGATAGCAAACCAGTGAAAAATACCCCAAAACTCAGTCAGTGAAGCTCCGCCCGTACATGTCAATAGCATCATTATCGATTGGATTTGTCGACCGTAGCGGACAATTCGATCGCTCATTGGAAAAATATTATCACGTGGTAAGAAATTTGCATTGGACAATCGATTACTATAATGGTTTAGTACTGCATATTTCGGTTTAATCTTCACTAAGCGGGTTTATGGCTGAAAAGGTCACGGTGAATTTGCCGTGGACAAAACTGCAATATGTGTGGGGTAAGTCCGTTTACCTTCCCAGCATAAGCCGTTACCCATACACATGGGCAGATAGAGAGAGAGCGACAATAGAAGTTTTAAAAGAGCCTTATCTAAAGGCACAACATGATGGCACCACCGTGGCTTGAACCCGTGAGCACAGCACTGACATTAGTGCTATGAATATTAACCCAGTTCAGCTCAATTTTGACAGAAAGAGCGGTTTTATTCTGTTCCTTTTCAGGGCTAAACAGCTTGTGGCTATCGAAATGATTTGCGAGTTTGTAAATTGTACTACAAATAATGCGAAATGATGTAGTACGTTATGCCGCGGCGCGTCGTCGCCGGATCGGCCTTACTTATGCACCTGTCACACTACGCCGGATGGTCAATGTTCATTTTATTCTTTTATGACCTGCTATCATCCGCCAAATTAATTTCGTGTTAGGTGATGTTCATTATTAGTCCGTCGGTTTCGCAATCGGATAAAATATTCTTGCAGCAATGTACGTTGACATAGTCCGTCTATATGTGACAGAGGCATAATGGTGAGTCCAATAGACGAGAACACAAAGTTCATCAATTATCAATAACGATACAAGAGGATATCTTGAATATGCGAACAACGTTTAAGTTGTAAACTTATTAATGTATAGAAAATGAAACAACGAAAAGTACTTACAATATCTAAATCCTTAAATGATTTTCCCTGTGCAGGATGATAAAATGTCAGAAGAGTCACAAAACCGCTCAACAGAAAACATATTCTAAACATATTCAGGTTTTCCTCCACTTCAGTTAAAAAATAAAAAAGATTGATGACAGATATATGGAATTCGTCAATAGCACAAAAATTGCAGATTTGTGTGAGCCAGGATGAAACACACTTGCTTATAAAGGAAGAGGATCATAAACAATTATTACGTGTCTCTTTTACATGTAACATGATATTGTGTTATTTTGAAATCCATCAAAACATTTCGTGTTTTATTATGAAAAATAAAATGAATCGTTTTGGCTGTAATAGTTGAAAGCTAGATGATTTAGAGCATCCCACTATGCTGTTGGTTTGGTTACCATATGAACTGTGCACAAGTTAAGGTACGGTACGGTTTTTTGTGATAACATTTACTTGTATTGGGGTATTCCCATGCTTTCATTTATTTGGGTTGTACTTTTTTTAAATATATTATTCGGCTGAAGCCAAGAAAAGCCAAATAGTGCTCAGAAGCTACTATAGTCTATTTTTCTACCTCCAGTAAGCGGCACTTATAGCTAGCTTTGAAGTTCAGCGTGTTCTGCGTTAGCTTAGTGTTATTTGTGTGTACGTACTTATTACGCGTGCGATCAAAGTGGCGAATATGTACACGCAAGAAACCATGCTAAGCCAACGCAGCACACGCTGAATTTCAAAGCTAGTGCCTCCGACTGGAGGTAGTGATATAGACTATGCCAACCGAATGTGACGGAACACTGAGATATGGGAAGAGGTCAGAATTTACAAGCAGGAGCAAAATCGGAGCACCTGGAGAAAAACCTGCGAGGACTAATATGGATCGGTAAGCAAACTCACACGTAGCAACGCGAGGAATTGAACACGGGACACAGCGGTGAGAAGCGAGTAGAAGACCACTACACTAACCCATACTTGGAAATAAGGTAAAGCACCCTATTCTAGCCATTTGTCTGACTGTGTCCAATTTGTGTGTGTAAATCATAATGCATTGTGGGAGGCCATATAATTATCCATCATTTGTATGAAAACAGTATCGTGTGATATCTGACCAACAATATTTATGTGAACATAATCCCTTCCGATAGGAAGTCCTAATACCTTATGTTTACGATTGAATTGCAAAAATCCATTAAGAAGATGATGTTACGACATTTGATGCTTTTATGACGACGTCTAAATGCAGAGAAACTGAAATACTCGGTAGTTTATCTCTTGTCCCGATAGACATTTGAATTTATCATCTCCTTGTTTGTATCAATGTGTAAACAATGAATCAATCCAAAACGAAATATCTTCTACGCACTATCTTCAACGTGTATCCGGCATGTGTCAAATTGACATTAGAATCTTTACATGTATGCACTTAGTCGAGACTACATGTAGCACTAAAGAATCGATTCCTTTCATAAAAGAGTGCAACTCTGGTGTTACAAGTACTTTTGTGGTGGGGCCAAACATTGAATGTCTGACAACTTTAAATGTGAAACAAACAGGCAAACAAACAGACAACCTCAAATCAATCGGCATTAGCAGAGCACAGAAGGACACCGGACATTGTAACTGTTAAAATCCTCTGCTGAGAAGACAAAGCCATTAAAATCAAACAAGAGACCAACCCCACCCTAAATAGGGACGTGGTCCGAGAACTCTTCTGAATATATGATTCTCTTCTACAAAGCAGATGACGGAGAATAAAACGTGCTCTCTGAAATATTCGGTTCAAAAAGTGAGTGTTGTTGACCAGTTTTAAAAACTACCTTTGAAGCAAACAATACCTTGAATTAAATTTCTTTAAGAGTAGAGTATATTACATTCGTGTACAAAATCGAAGTTTTGAAAACAAATTGAGGGCGCCCAGTTAAACAAATAACAATTATTGCTTATATTGAATGCGTCACCTAAGATGCCCCTTACTACAAACTAGTTGATACACCCAATGCATCCACTCTGGATTGGTGCTACGGATTCATATACAATATGGTAAGAGAATGATCTAATATATGAAGTCTCATTGCTTCTGAAGGATGCGCATATAACATATCATCGAAATTGATATTATTACTGCTACCTCTTCCTTCCGCCTATTACTTCGTTTCCTCCTCCTCCTCCTCCTCCTTCTTCTCCTCCTCCTCATCTGCTTCTTCCTTACTTTTCTTAGTTGTTGTCGCCATATCGTAACTCTTTCTCCTTCTGATGTTACTGTCGCCGCCCTTCTCCTATTTCTTTTACAACTTCCACTACTATCTCCCATTTGTAGATAAAAACAATAATAGCAAAAGTTGTGATTTAGGGTTGTCACAGGGCGTAATTAGCTGGTAATGAATGTAGCTTCACTTCAAGGAATAAGAGCGAGAGGAAATTAGTGGTGTATCAATGATGCGTTTGTCAGGTGTTTGGTCATCTCTAATGGGTCATCTGATACAGGCTAACCCATCAATTAGCCACTGTCCATATAATATACACATCGTCAACACTAATCCATCACGTGGTGAAAAACAATTAATGAGAAGTACATCCAGTATACATATAAACACTAATCATTTGTAAAATAGATGATTCATTTGACAAGTTGAACCGTGAGCTTTGATATCATGGGTATTAAAGCGTTATTACTTCTATTGGAAATTATATTTGTATATTGTGAATCTGGAGAAGATGGCGAGTTCAAATCTAGATTTGATAATGACCTTGTTATGCTATCGCGAGTGATTCCGGGACTCGAACCGAATAATTTACTGCAGCGGATGTTTAAACGTCAAGGAAGAGGCTACACTGATTTTAGTGATGATGAAGCGGAAGATATTGTTGAGCGTCATAACTTCCATAGGTCTAATACCAGAGAGCCAGCCTCCAATATGAAGCACATGGTAAGAGGGTTTGTGTGTAGGGTTATTTGCACACGTGTAATGTTATGCGCAATAAAAGTACGAAAATTCAAAATCAACTGTAAAAATACTACTACGTTTGGTCACGTTTGATACTTCTGAAATATTACCGTTTTCATTAGACATTAGACTTCGCAACTTTGGTTAAAGCAATATTGTAATATTTTCTGAGGGGCGTCCTATTTTTTATATTCAAATTTCTGATCTTTACACGATTGTAATAAATTGCAAAAATCAAGGTTTAGGTGCTATAATTGTGACAAAATCTGCGAGTTTTAATAAAACAATTTAATAAGGTGATTAATTCATACAATCGAAATAATTATTAGAAATATAATATTGTACACATGCATAGGCGTGAATCTGGCTGGGGGATGAGGGATAAATCCCCAATATTTTGACGCCTGTATGTGGGTTTTTGACCATATTAACGCATATTTGGCCATTCTAGCCTAAAAGTTCACATTTTTGTGCTCTTCGCGCGAATTTGTTCCACTTTTGCGCTATGTTTTACCATTAAGCTTCAGTATGGTTAATGATTCCCGCGCTTCGCGCGCATTTGTATCATAAGCTTATTTTGTCTTATTTCCATTGCTTTATTTGTTTGGCTTTAAATTCAAAGGAGACATATCTGCCCATGCTGAGAGTAAAAACTTCAGATTTTGTGGACATGTAACAATATCAATTTAAATAATATTACCACAACTAATAAACACGCAAATTATGTTAGGATTAGGATTAGGGTAATGGCTTAGGAGTATACAATGGTTTTTATTATAGGAGATCTCTGTATCCATATTGATCATAATTATTGTTATATTTATTTAGACATGGGACAATGATCTAGCAACTATGTCACAGAAATGGGCGGATACCTGCGTGTACGAACACGGTGGTTATGCAGGAACGGAGAACACGTCACCTTTCTCAACTGTTGGGCAAAACCTTGCAGTAGGCACATCACCAATGTCTAGTTCTGGGGTATATGCAACTAATGCATGGCATTCCGAAGAAGAGTTTTTTACCTACGATACAAACACATGTAGACCAGGAGAGATGTGCGGACATTACACTCAGGTAGGTTTATGGTTTCACATGATTAAGTAAACGAGCAAAATTTGACCATTATAAATACAACATTGTCAAAATTGTGGCGACTATAATGTGCCTTTTTGATTGATTGATTTTCGAAAGGTATATTTTCAACATAAAACATCCCAATTTCAAGCTTTTATTCCTATTGGACTGATGTTTGCTACAGTAAAACATACGATCAGCTGATCCAGGCTGTGAAGGTTTATTTGGTATATCTGAGATGTGCGTCTTTCAGCTGCAAGTACCTGAGTTGTTGTAAAATAGTTTAATGAATGATTAGGGTCACCCACAGTGGCCAGCGACAATCTGTAAAGGGTAGAGAGGCCGTGTGGCTTTGACACAGGGTATACCAACATAAAGAAGTGGCAAATTATGCGGATGTATTATTTATGGATCATGTAATAAAACACATTTGTTCTGATTTCTTAATACACAACAATGCAGATAGTTTGGGCTGGGTCTACAACAGTTGGTTGTGGAAGGAAATTGTGTCCAACAATATATGTGAATGGTCAACCATGGAAAAACGCCTACTACATAGTCTGTGATTACGGCCCCGCGTAAGTAGAACATCAAGAGGGTGAGATGAGAGGGCAATATCGGGCCATGGTCACAAACGATGTGGGGTAGGGATACATAAAAACATCAGCAATTGCATTGCTACCTTCCCATCGGTACCTTCCGCAGGACAATATGTGGCTGTCTTTCATTGATATTTTGATCATATTTGATAATATATATATTATAGAATAGTCATGTCGTACACTGTATTAATTTGTATTTAGCAATTGGGCCTGGGGAACATGTTAACACATTGCATTTTTGTACATAGGTATTACAAAACGTGAATACTATTATAACCTAACCTCTCAACATTGTTCTACGAATTCTCACCCTCCTGCAATACGGCATATATTTTCTAGAGTTGGGGCATACACAAGAATCGTCACGTAACACCACTCGCCCTGGGTTCACATTATTTTTGAATGCATTGTCCTGCACTAAACATTATGATGGTCCTATACATTGCACATAGATTATCAATGAACAGGGATAAAGACCAGGATCGCAATTCTATAGAATTTTTACATCATGCTGATCATTCGCACCCGTAAGATTAGTGTCCTTGAAAACAGCGGCATCGTAAACATTAGAAAACATTATTTGATATAACTTCAATCTACCATGTTATATTGAACATAATGCCTTAAGTGCCTTACGGTATTTTGCTTCCGTTTTATATAGTGGTAATTTCCGAGGCGAGAAACCTTTCAAGACCGGAGAACGCTGTTCAGAGTGTCCGAATGACGCAGGGTTTTGTAGCGATAACAGTTTATGTCGTAAGTATTCTCACTCTCCTTAGAGCACGTAAACAAATATCACCGCTATCTAATGACTGGAATATTTTTAAGCGGTGTCAAAAACATGATTAAGATAATATTTGTACACAAGATTTGAGAGTCTAAAGTGATCAAAGTCAGATGTGTGAAGCAATTTAAACAAACATTATTACAAAGTTGCAGTACAAAACTTTAAAAAAATATCATCTACGTTATTGTTTCTTATCAGTTCATCTCTGTGTGTGATGGGGTGTGTGTGGGGTGTGTAGGTGTGTCTGTCTGTCTCTTTGTCACTCTACGTCTTTCTCTAATTATTATCATCTTCTTTTGTTTTCATTCTTGCAGGTGATTGCACCAAGACATCTGACTTGGCATCTTGCGGAGGTAATTCACATTAAAATGTAAAGCGTTTCATATTAGATCTATTCCAATAATCTAATCTGAAGTAAGCTCGTACGTTAAACAATATCACAAAACACGGCCCAATTTAATACAGATTCTGTTGGGATGGTAAGCCTTGGCCAGGAGGGCATTAACCATTTGCCCTTGAACGTTGCTACAAAAGACTTTCTCCTACCTCGTACCGTGTAGTAAGTGCGTCTTTTCTAACGTAGGTATGATCAGAGGTAACTCTTAAAGAGGTTCACCAGTAAGTCATAATAGAATTATCAAAACAAGAAACTCTACAATGCACATATTAATCAGTTAATTCTTGCAATTTATTTTGTCATTAAAACTCCCATCATTACAGAATGCAATCGTAGATGTGAAAATTGTGGCACGCTTGACTCAGCCACCTGCTCTTGTCAATGTGCCCCTGGATGGGATGGACCTTCATGTTCAGGTAAGAATACGTTCGAGAATATGTCCAGATGTGAGTTTAACTAGCATTAGGTTAGGGCATGAGTGTTTTAACATTATATAATAATTAATGTTATAGGTAACTGAGTTCTGAGTTGGAATGTGCTATTGAATACAGCATATCAATTTAATATTCCGATTAGTGATATGATTTTATGTATCTCTACATACAGATGCATGTGCTGATCATCACGAATGGTGCGGAGCTAATCCTGGATGGTATGGACCTGAATTATGTTATGGCACGGCGTACTCAGAATCTGTCCAAAAATATTGCCTGAAAATGTGCGGAATATGCAGTGAGTTATTCTTAAATTATGTTGCAATAATTTTATAAATAACATAATAAATGAAATTATGCATGAGCAGAAAAGAACCACATAAAGTGCGGTAAAATCAGTAAATACAATTTCATTCAGCCTACCATATTAATGCTACTTTGCTGATTTTGAAATACCATGTCCATGTATTTCAACATCCAAAAGAACTATTTTGGAAGTGAAGTGGAGAAAGCATACAAATTGCATTTTTGGACTAAAATGTATATACGTGATTGAATCATTTTGTTCACAGAGTCTGAAGATCCTAATTTCGTTTGTGGAGGAGGCGGAGGTGGGGGAGGAGGTGGCGGTGGAGGAGGAGGAGGTGGTGGAGGAGGAGGTGACAACGGAGGTGGAGGAGACGACAATGGTGTGGCTCCTGAGGGTGTGTATAAGAGGAAGTTCATTTTCCGTAATGTACCGAGTTTGATAAAGGCACAAAGAGAAGATTCCGGAGAAGATCTTTCATCGTTCGATTAAGTAACCTTTTGGGTAAATTGTTTTGAAAGGTGGTTGACCCGAACAGCGTTCCGTTACTTTACCCGTCTAAATTGAGATGTTAGAATATTTTTTCCATTATCTCAGTAAAGATTTAGCCCTCAAATGGTATGAACAAAATAGTGGTACAAAACTAAGGGTAGACAAGGTATTGTTGGTCGAAGTAGCTAAAAAATTGATTTTCAATATCTAAATCAATATATTATTGAAAAATAACACTGTTTTGCAACTGTTCATTCAACAAATCATATACTTTGAAAACTTGCTTGATTTATTGTTGTTAATGAGTTATGTACGTTTTACAAAAGTGTTTTTGTTTCAGCCCACTTTACAACATAACTCAAAAACCACAGGACCTATAAAATATTTGAATTCTTCTACACACCCGCTATGAAAATAATGATCAATGCAATTTTTTGCAAGATGTTGTTAACTACCAAATCGCAACAGTTTTACTTTAACGGTTGTCCGTAGTTTATTTTACCTGGTCTAAACGCACTAGTAATCATTATTTCCTTCTCCAGGTTGTACTGATGATCATTCAAATTGTGCTGACTGGGCAGGCTCTGGCGAATGTGAAGCTAACCCGGCCTGGATGCTGCTCAATTGTAAACGTAGCTGTCAAGTTTGTGGTAAGTTTACATTTAACCATCTTTGTATTGCCGACTGGAGATGCTCTGTTCTGTTTAAATCACATTAAACCATGGACTTCAAAATTACAGTCTATGATCAAACCAACAAATCCAGTTGATCTCCTAGACACGTTCAAGTCAGTTGCGTAGCTAGTGTTTATGGCGCCCAGGGCTAAGGATACATAATTGCGCCCCTCCCCAATTCTTGAAACAAGTGCTCGCGGAGCGCGCGAAAATTTGCACAAATAGGGCTAGTAACTTATTAATTTTGGTTATAATGAAGTTGATATCGGTCAAATGATTTTTTGCTGAAATGCGCTCGAAAATTTTGACTTTCATCGTTAGAAGGGGGCAGAATCGATGCTGAATTGGTCAATTTGGCGCCCCCTGGCACTAAGGGTGGCGCCCAGGGTACGTCCCCCCTCCCTGTCACTACGCCACTGGTTCAAATCGTCCAGGATTAATTGTACTAAGACCAATCTAACTTATATCAGCTGTAATATTAATTAACCTTCACAATCTGAGTAATTATGTTATTGAACAGAATTAAAAAAACCCTCTTTGATTACACAGTTATAAATCATTTATCTTCCAAGTAGAATGTCTTTTAACTACTGATTCGCTTTGAATTTACACGCAGAACCTTCTGTGAAGAAAACCAAATACTGCAAGACGACATACACAGCGGCCTCTGTCATTGATAGCAAACTGTTCGTATTTAAGGTAATAATCTATTCAAATTGATTTGTGGACACGCCCTATATGGACCTGGTTGATGTAAATTTTGTGATATAGGGAAAAGTGTTAGTTTTATTTCAAAAGCTGATCATAAACTAATAGTATATTTTATATCTAATCTATTCACATTTGAAAGACAAATTACCAATAATTTAGGATGAGTTTAACTGCTCTTCTGTATAAGTCTCTTAATTTAGTATTGTGTTTTAAAGGTTGGAAAAGATTAAACCATTTGATCCGAGTTACCACTTCGGTCAACTTCAATCTTTGAAAGTTGAGTCTACCTTCATTCTCTTAAAACCTGTGAAATGGCAATGTTTTTGGAGTGACATTTCAATGCACTTCAAGAAAATGAATTTCAATCATTAAAGAATGCCGACTGATCTAGAGGACAAACACCTGTAACTAATAATAATGAATTTATTTATTTATTTCAGACATAATTATTGAAAGAGGGTAGCTAAGATCAGTGGACCAGCACTGCTTTACACAAGGGCCCTCTGTGAATTATATCATGT
The DNA here is from genome assembly GCF_039555335.1 of Amphiura filiformis. Taxonomy (NCBI): domain Eukaryota; kingdom Metazoa; phylum Echinodermata; class Ophiuroidea; order Amphilepidida; family Amphiuridae; genus Amphiura; species Amphiura filiformis. The sequence goes on along the minus strand of NC_092628.1, from coordinate 89,634,402 downwards.
ATACCATAGCTTTACTAGCGTTGCTGTTTTGTTTTCCTTATCAGAAAGACAAATACTGGGAATTCGGTGGTATTAAGAATGGCAACCTAGAAACCGGTGCTGGCGGTGATTTGGTTCGTAATATTTTCCCTAAGGTGAACCCTGATGTAAGAGCTGTATATCAACGACCAGACAACAAAGTTGCAATATTCAGAGGTAAGATCATCAATGCAAGTCTAATATTAAGTAGACAGGCTTTCTTGACGGGAATACATAATAAGTTGGGGATGAAATAAAAACTCGACCAGCGGTTGACCGCCGGTTCCGCCCAGTTCCGTCCGGTTTCTATTGTTCTAAACAGCGGAACCGGCGGCCAACCGCCAGACGAGTTTTGATTTCATCCTTTACACTGTTTTAACGAGTACGCCGTAGATTATCACAGTACCGGTGTAGCCGGTCACCGTGTAAGTGCTCAAGCTTTGGTCACCAGTACTGTGATAAACGACGGCATACTCGTTAAAACATTGTAACTTTTAATGTAAGTCTCATTCGTAGACGTACAACTACCATGACTACAGAGAATCCTAAACTTGCATATTAACGGAATGTTATTTGCTTGTATTCTCCGTGTTTGTACAAGAGCCTTTTTATCACTTTTTATTGGCCACGCATTTAAAAATACTTTCTAAATTATTTGCTCCTCCACAGACGAGACAGAGTTATTACAAAAGAGTTATAAGCCATTATTTCTTCCATTTACTAAAACAGGAGCCAAGTACTGGTTGTACACATACAGAGGAAACGGCTGGACACGAGATGCCGGTTTTCCAAAAGACATTTCCGAAACCTTCACGGGTCTTTCGTCGCCAACTGCTGCTGTCTATGATACGGTAGAGGCCAAAACTTACTTCTTCAGTGGTGCGAAATTCTGGAGGTTTGATGAACGTCAGCAACGGTTTGATATAACGAAAAAACCCGTGACCACCATGTTTGACGGAATACCAAGCAAGATTAGTGGTGCATTTATAGACGAGAATTGTGAGTATATGAAATCAAATGCCATTGTCGAATACTATTCATGGTCTCGTGTACTGCAAAGTTCTAAATGTTGCTCTTAAGCAAGTCATATTAAACACCTTTGAAAATATAAGCACTGTTCGTTTACAAGGTTCATCGGACCGATTAATTCGACTTAATTTTCACATTGGCCATATTGCAATATCCCTAAAATACAGGGTTTCGTAAAAAAACAAATGCGTCTGGATTATGCTTAAATTGCACCTCCTTGGCCATAGTGAATGAAGCATTCCCTCAGTTGAAGTTTTCTTGAACAAAAAAAAAACCAAACAAACAGCCAACTGGCTCCTATCGATAGATGCCAAGGCTCTTCCTATGAAAGAGATTAGGGTGTTCAGTTTGGTAACATAATCAATGTTCAATAATCATTAATGTGTCCAGAAAATTGTGATGGGAAGAAAGTTGCACAGAAGTGGTGATCGAAAAAACAACAACACAGGGAACGAAGACAGAAGTATTCTGACTTGTGAGACTGAAACGGACTGCAAATCTTCAACTATTATAAGGTCACATTGCCAGAAGAATTTAGTGACTTCAATCTACCATTTCATGGCCACTACCGTGTTTATAACGTGAATCAAAATCATTTATGTGGTATTTACGTAAACTATCATTGCAGTTGAAGTCTCGTAATATTGTGCAATCTCGTAATATTGGGAAAACTTCTGCCTTAATTCCATGTGGTTTTCATCCCATCACCACTTGTAGGCAACTTTGCTTCCATCACCACTTTATGGACACCTTACCAACACAACACAAATTCTTTGGCTCCAATACTGGATATTCTTTGAACCAAAAAGACCGCTTCTCCACATACAGGACAAAGAATAAACTAGCGTATTTTACAATAAAAGCACAATGGAAACAGAATGCATTAAGCAGATTTGCCAGAAGGAAAACACCTGACATACCTGCATGCCTAAGCATTAGTTAGGCTGGCAGGTAAGCATCAGTACCTTTATCGCGCACCCTGGCTACGGTTTTGAGACGAGACTCACTATCCGCAGGTCTGGGGTCCAATCAGTACACGCATAGACAGGTATGTCCGGTTTTGGTTTCTATGGCGGCTTATCTGCCTCTGCATGTAATATTTCCATGGCAGTTTCATGTTTAAATGTGCTAGTGTGCGATGCGGGACCCATATGGATATATTAAGAATATATGGAAAAGGACCTTGACACCAGGTAAAATTATTGTAAATATTACGATATGGCCAATGTGTGTAACACCCACCACAATGTCTTACAAAAATAAGTTGCACAAAGTGCCACACAATTAATTTTGAAGCACTGTATGATTCACTAAGCAAGTCTTTTATCTAATCGTTAAGATGATAAAACAAATACAAATAATATCGACTCTAAATCGTTCCCGATAGAATTCGTCCTATAATTTCAACAAATACTATATATATTTCTTCTTCTTTTTGCAGCTGATTTCATACTCGTGAAAGGAAGAGACTTTTGGCGAGTGCGTAGAGGAGAGCGAAAAGTTGCATCAACTAAACCTAAGAATCTAGCTCTGGAGTTTCTTGACTGTTACGAATGAACTCAATGAAGTCATATTACTGCAGTGAAAGTAAAGAATATAAACAGTTACTCGCTGCTGGCGACTGAGGTATAAATTCTGACGTTGAAAGGTCACTGCAATGGTCAACGGGATCGCTCTAATTTAAGGCTGATTCTGGCCCATGCCGTCATGACTTAGTGTATTGCTGAACAATTTATTGACAACATTTCAATTTTTCTTACAAAATTTGAGTTTTGTTCGTATATCATATGACTCAATGATAAAAAATCCAATTGTAGACTGATTTTCGTCCAAACATGCAGGGTTTTATGTATTGCTGAAAATGTATTGACAATATTTCTTACAAACTTCAACTTTGTTTGTAGGTTATCACATGATTCAATAATAAAGAATTCATGAAACGTGTATCTTATCTGATTTATCTTGAATTACTGAGTCTTAATTATCTTATATACACTATAAAGGTTGCTTGTAAAATTCCCGATAGTTTTAACAGTATCGGTGTGTCGACCAAAAACTAGTTACATTAGTTCCATACACTTTGCTAAAACCCAAGATATCAATACAAGCTAATACAAACACTATAGGTGATCCTCTAATTATTGATTTCTAGGCGGTTAACCGTATTTCGCGGTTCTCAGCTGTCATGGTTATTGGCTTTTGCAGATCTCAAAATCAGGGTGTGTCCTTTGGCTGGGATCACTATCCTCACAGCTGAGCTCAATTGCAGCTTTTTGCAATTTGACCTGACTTTCTCCCTCAATTTGAAATTTAACCTGACTTTTGACCATGGATGACCTAACAAACACAAACTTGAGCTTCCTTGGCCAAAGTATACCCACCCACCAAGTTTGAGCTCCATATGAGCAATTTGACATTTTTATGATTTTGACCCATGACCTCTTAACCGTAGGTCTGACGAAAAGGTCACTGTGGAAACTTTTGTTTGTTAGTCCAAGATCCACCCACCTACCTCTTAACCGTAGGTCTGACGAAAAGGTCACTGTGGAAACTTTTGTTTGTTAGTCCAAGGTCAACACAATGGCATAGCTAGATTTGCCATTTAAAGTGTTTTTGAAATAAGACTTCAATTGGACTTTACCCCGTCGTTGACCGTTGACCTTCAAAACTATAAACTCGTTCTTCCTTATACCAAGCTGCACCCACCCACCAAGTTTGAGGAACGTGCAACCCCCAGTCTCTGAGAAAAGAGGCGGACAGATGGACAAACAAACAAACAGACAGATTCTGGTGAATTATAGTAGGATTGTGTGATATTGAAAAAAATAGTTTGCACTGCTTCTAATTTTGGTTATCGAGATACAGGACAAACTAGGTCAATGACCATTTAACTCTGTTGACATTTGACTTTTATCAAGCTTTTTTCAATTCGACACCTGTATTACGAATTTACCCCCTCATGGAGTTAGCCCACACGTTTTTGTTTTAATCATATCATAATCAAAGAAAATGATTATCAATCCTAAATCTCTCTCTCCTCTCGTGGTCACGAAGACATTTTAAAATAATACTATAATGAAAGTTTGTTTATGCTTTGACATTTTCAACACGCGACCAAGCAAATTTCATAAAATTTACAGACTAAAAATGTTTTTAAAACGTATCGTGATGTGCTCAGAGTAATGTGTTTGCTGTTAAAAGCTATTTCATGAAAGATGGAAATCCACATTGATCAGAATATAAAATTACATCATAGATTTTGGAAATCACCAGAATTTTCCAGAATATTCATGTTTAGAAATCCGCGGTTGGATCCCTAGATGTTTTCAGAATGTTCGTTGTATTGCATCATGTATGAAAAATCCATGTGGCTATGATAAGATGAATGGGCCAGAATGAGCTATTAATAGAGTTTGGTATAAAAGAGGAAAGCAAGATAATGTTGCACTCAATATTCCGGACGACTCTATGAAATAATGTTCATTTCCAAGTGTGTAATTCTACGGCAATATGAATCCTCTGGCATAGACGACACTCACAATTATGTTACTCTCATTGTTCACTCATTGCTCTTCAAGAATAGCTCTCCATACCGTTACAATTGACAGACTTTAGAAGTTTATTGCAGTTATCAGCATGACGACGAATACGTAAATAGATCCCTCTTTTCGGGATGACTCCACAATATCTCCTTTGTTCGGAGGTCGAAAATATATAGCTTTCACTACCTATTATGAATTACTCTCTATTCCAGAAAAATACTGAACTAATTTTTTTTTAATAAAAAAAAAATATTATCCTAACTAGCAATAAAAGTCAAATGTTAAAATTTAGCCAATTTTGGAAATAAGGGCCAAGAACATGTGTTTTTAGGGTGGTTTTCGTATGCTGTGAAAATCAAGCCCACAGACTTGTACTGAGACTAATTTCAGTTTATGCATTCTAATTTTTGGAAAAGACATGTTTCATTCTTATAAACAACCATTTAATTAAAACGATACAAAAAAGTGAAAATTAGAGCAAAATTTCGGCATATACTCAAGATTTTGAATACTTGTTCCAAGTCTGTAATTTTTGTGACTCGATTGTCAGAAAACATGCTTTTGGCTCTTTTTTCACGAAATTAGTAAAATAGTGAACTTTTTCTTTTATATCCAGTTAGGATTAAATGAATGATTAGGGTTGAGCTATGTTTCATTTGGCAGAACTTGATAATAATTTTTTTTAGTCCCAACAAATTAGTGCTGTATTTTTCTGGAATGGGGAGTAGGTAGTTTGGCGAATTTGTAACCCTAAAAACGTTCTACATTATTTCGGGAAATTTTTTGTGATGCAAAGAAAAGGGTTGTCCGCACCCCAATAAAACGTCAAATTTTGTTTTTGTTTACGTTAAGGGATGTGGAATGAGCGTTTCGACATCAGACATATCGAACTGCATTCTGAATACGAATTTTCATTTTTTTGAAATTCGCGATACAACACAAATTTTATGACAAATTATTACAATTTGATATTTCTAAATTTTTTGATAACAGTCCTTTATAGTAAACTAGTAAAAGCATATGTAGCTAGGAGGAAAAGCCGACGATCAATTGAAAATTTTGACCTTTCATATTAAAGATGTACATTTTTTTGGTGTTTTGGGGGAAAAATTCATTTCTTCAATACGAAAGGTCAATTTTTTCAATTGATCGTCGGCTTTTCATCCCAGCTACATACACTTTAAGTACATATCATCAGATTTATAAAATTTACTTCGAGGACTGTTAAATATCAAAAATATCAATTTCCAAAAATCAAAATTTTTGATATCAGAAGGACATTTTTCATATTCAGAATGCAGTTCGATATCTCTGGTGTGCTCTCATCTCCCACAAAAAATACTGTCCAAACGTTCATACCCCATCCCTTAAGGGGGTACAAGTAAGTTAATTAGTGTCAAAAGCACTGAAATCACCCTGCGGGCTAAATACTGAGTAAAAACTGAGTCAAATCCGTAATACAGGGATCAAAAATGAAAAATGATTGGATGACTGTAAAGTGTCCTCTTCGGTAAATCCCATAAACCTTTGCGAGAACACCTGAGAACTCGTCATTTTACGTCACGCCGACTGCAATGCGCAGTAACGATGTTCGATAAATGATGTGCGCATCGGCGCAGATCGGAGTGACGTAAAATGACCAGTTATCAGGTGACTCGCAAAGTCTTATGGGATTTACCGAAAAGGTCAAGTGCATGTCAATCTATCCGTCTTGTCACAAAGATTTAAAAATTGTGTAGTTTTTATTATCTACATAGATACATGACAAACTATGTCAATCACCATTTAACTCTGTTAAGCTTTGACTTTTGTGCTGTAAAGGAAACGGTATAGACAATGCAAACTATACTTGTTGTAATCCTTGTGGCAAGATGAACAATTTCAGACTATTTTTGTAAAGAAATCGGATCATTTTAAAATTTTGACCTTTGATATTTGACAACTTTTGCCTTATATCAATTTAATCATAAGTGTGTTTGTTTGTTTGTTTTGTTCTCAATAAGTTGAAAATACAATTAACACAATTTTTAAAATAAAAAGAGCGGGAGAGGGAGTTGGCGCAGCTGTTGTTCCCTCGCCTCGCACCACTGAGGTCCCAGGTTCAAGCCCCGGCCGTGCCCAATGCCTGTATGTGCACTTGGTTTATCCCGATCCATGCTCGAATAAACTTAATCAATTATGAGAGACCCCATAATCAGTATAACTACTTGTAAGATAAAACACTAAAAAGGAACCAGCACAGCTAATAATTAAGTCGTAGATAGTAAAAATTGTTTTAATCCTTGTACAAGACGGATATTTTGATATACATTTTACAGTTCTGCAAGCATTTTTCATTTTTGACCCCTGTATTATGGATGAACCCTATATATATAGACGTATATTTTATATTAAAGTCGTTATCATTTATTTAAATCCAACTCTAACTCCAACTCAAATTCCAACTCCAACTCCAACTCATAAAATACATTGACTCACTTGAGACGCAAAGATCCCAGCAAACACAAAAACGTTTTTAAAACGTTTGAAATAAGTTATATTTTGGGTTTTGGTTTAGGTAAAAACGTTTTAATAACATTAAAATGTCGGGTTATATAAAGGTCATGAAATCGTTTTAAAACGTTTTGCATGAAAACACACTACAACAATATTTTTAAAATGTTTTCGAAATGTCATTGTAAACTATTTTTGCAAACATTTTTGGCCAAATATTTTGTCAACACTTAAATAACATTATGTTAAAATATTTGCACCCAGCAAACACAGAAATGTTCTTAAAATGTTTGTTACAAAACGTTTTAATAACATTTAAATGTCGGGTTATATAAAGGTCATGAAAACATTTTAAAAACGTTATTGTAAATATTTTGGGTAAACATTTTTTGCAAAATATTTTTTCAACTAAAATAACATTCTGTTTAGAATGATTTGTACCAAGTTTTCAAAAATGTTTTTGGAATGTTATTAAAACGTTTTTATACCCTTTATATAACCCGACATTTAAATGTTTTCTGTAAAACATTTGTGTCTGCTGTGCAGTAAATTACCAACAAATGTTATTTAATGTAATGAAAACGTTCTATACCATTAATGTACCCTTTATATAACCCGACATTTAAACGTTTTCTGACAACCTTTTTAACCTATTGCGAATGATATCGAAAACGTTTTGTGTTTGCTGGGATAGTCTTAATTCATTTCTGAAACAGCTTTTGAACTTCAAAAGACTGTTCGTTGAAATAATCACACGAATGATATCTTGAAGAATACGGAAATTAGTTTCTCAAGTAAGTGTGAGAACAATATACAACAACAACAACAACAACAACAACAACAACAACCACCACAAGAACAATAAAATATAATCAACAACAAAAATCAATTAGTACTATTACTACAGAAAATCCCGATGACTTGTAGCAAGTCTATTATGTGTAGTGCAGTTGCTTCTGAAGGTTGCGCAAACCACAGATCGTCAAAAAATTATATTTTGACGATCTATGAAATAAATGTTTATTATGTTATTATCGCAACTACTACTATAACTACATTTTCCTTCTGCAGGCTCCTACTTCATTTCTCCACCTTCTTGTTGTTTCTGTATTCGTAAAAAAGGGGGGGGGGTGAACGGGAGCTGATTACAAGGCGAAATGATGTCTCTGATAATAACTGGATATGGATAATCGTAAATGCTTTTATTCCATGATATGAATGCATTCAAATGACATTATCAATTGAGTTTTAACTGTTATTTTATGCAGATGTACCAATCCGTTGAGTTAGATTGACATTTACGAACTTTCACATTGGATATTGTTATTTCGAGATGTTTCTCAGAGATCGAGGTTTTAAAGATCATTTTCAAGTCTTCTGTTAATTATTTATTTTAATTATGGGATATTTGACTTGTATAGACCATTGGTGTTTAGGATTATGATATATTACACTGCTTATGTATAACGTTGCTACCCTCTGTCAAGTTTTGGTCTTTTAAAAGTTTAAAGTGGCTCTGAAAAGAGCCGTTGTATTTTCATGAGCCACCTCCAGAGGATGATTTAAGGAAGCCCCATCATGCACTGTAAATGTGATATCACTAGAGTTTCAACTGCCACTTTACTTTTCAAATCCCATTGAACTCTGTGCAAAAGATGTTGTTTTAGAATTGCCCGTGTGTCGTCATTATTTGGTCGATTTCAGATCTAAAGTGATGTATGCATGAATGATAATTCACACCTTCTGTAGATAACATAAAATGTGAAATCGACCAACTTTTTGAAGGTGTATTTATTGTAAATATATCTGTCCAAATTCAAATTTAACCATGCACGGGTGTATGCAGTGGGCGGGCAGTGGTGTCATGTTTACGCACACAGCTGTGCTAACCGCAAGACTTGCTGGGAAGTGCTTAAATCATCCTCTGAGCCACCTCCAAGTCATTTGACAATTATTTATTTTAATTATGGGATATTTGACTTGTATAGACCATTAGTATTTGGGATTATGGTATATTGCAACTTTAATATATAAGTTTGCTATCCTGTTTTTTTTCTTCAAAATTTGGTCTTTTTAAAGTTTGAAGTAGCTCTGAAAAATGCCGTTGTATTTGTTTGCATTGACTGGTTCCTGTGCAAGTTATTTCGTCACGGATATTTCCGTAAACGACAGAATATCATGACAAGACTCACAGATGACATGGTGCTTAGATCAAGGATTTGATTTTTGCATTCAGGCCTTATTCCATTAATGAGGAAACTCGTGCGGGTACAATTTGCATCAGACTCACCGTGTATTACAATACACAGCTAAACATATCTGCTAAAATTCTCTCCTTTTTGCCTTTAAAATATTTCCACAGTCTGATCACGAGTCTCCATGTGAGGATAAATATTTCAAGTCTTGTCATTGATTCTTACTCTAGCATGGTAAATTGCGAGAGCAGTTTTGCCGTCATGCACATAGTCCGATGCTGCTGTCTCGATCGCCATCTGATTGCATAGTGCGCACGATGTTTTGGCGCAAGTGATAATATTTTTAATACGGATTGTGCACTCAGCCATTCGCAAACTCGCCAACTTTTTACAACTTGTGCTTGTTTGTGTTGATATTTTTTGTGTTTGTTTGCTTTTCCTTGATATTCAAGGTGCAAAATCTTACTGGATGCTATGAGCTATCAATCTCCCATGACATGGTAGCATTCGATCGGTTGCCATTTTAAGGTGTTTATTTGGTGTTATTTTACAAATGCCCCATTGATTTCAATGGTTATTTCGAACCTAGGAAGAGATCAAAGTTTGAAAGAGCCACTTTCGAGTCATTTGGTAGTTATTAATTTTTATTATGGGATATTTGACTTGTACATACCATCGGTGTTTGGGATTATGCAATATTACAATATTAATGCATAACGTGGTTATCCTTTGTTAAATTCTGGTCTTTCTGATATTAAAGTGGCTCTGAAAAAGCCGTTTGATTTGCATGCAGTGGTTGGTTTTCTTTGGTACAACACAATAAGTTGCTTTAAACACATCTTATTCACAAAAATGAATTATGGTTTTTTGTTTTCCTTTTCAATTATGTTTTTGTGCATGTAGTTATATTAATTTTATAAACAATGCATGCATTGACTGGTTCCTGTGCAACCTAGTTTATTGTAACAACAAAATATTTTCACAAAATACTTGTGAATAAAAGATATCAAAAGAACTGAGAAAGTACTCGTGTGTATTTTATATGCTTTTAATGTAATTTATCCCTGATCCATTTAAACTGTACGGCTGATGAGCCTGGCTTTATTGCACGGGCGAAAACCGGTTCCCGTTGAAGGTAACCTTACACCTCATTTATCCCGTGTCTTGTAGACACTATAAAGCATATAATAAGAATTAAAACTCAATTGATAATGTCATCTTAATGCATTCCTATCATGAAATGAAAGCATTTACGATTATCCATATCCAGTTATTATATCTGAGATAGCATGTCGCCTTGTAAGCAGCTCCCGTTCACCCCCCTACTACGTTTAAATCGTAACTCCTCCTTGTTCTTTTTCGTTCCTGTCATCACCTCTTCTTCTCCCTTATTTACCTCCGGAACGTCCACTACTATCGCACATAATTTTGTAGATAAAATATTAAACAAAAAGGCAAAAGTAGTGATTTAGGGTTGACGCTCGATTCAGGAAGGAATTAGTTGATAATGAATGTAGCCTTACTTTGAGAGGAAATTAGGGGTGTATCCATGATGCGTCCTTCAACTGTTCAATCATCTCTAATGTATCATATAAATATATGATGCTGTCTAATGTCACCCATTAATTAGCAAATATAGACATGATATAAATAAGAATAAACACTGTCACTATTAATCCATCACGTGGTGGAAACCAATTGGAAAGAACATATCGAGGGTTCAGAACCAGAAAGCCGTAACTCACTGTGACCAGCTCTCACAAAATGAGCATAAAGTTGGCTGCTTGCTTTGGTCTTCAAATATCAATATTTCCACCACAATGTCTTTTATGTTCTATTGAATTTTGTCAGGATTACTGGACTGTATCTTCTATAGTGACATGTCGACTTTATGCCCATTTTGTTGGAGCAGGTGACAGTGAGTTGAGGCTTTTTGGCTCTCAACCTCGATATACATAGGAGCATGTGCAGGGAAGTGGCATGAGCAAACTAATGCCACAGGCATAACAAACACCCCCAGCACAGTAAGTAAACATTTAAAAGCTCATCTTTTGTCAAATATCTCATTTGTTTTCACAAAACAAGTTGAAATGTTTGCTTTGATCATGGATATTAAAGCGTTGATATTTCTATTTGAAATTATATTCGTATATTGTCAATCTGGCCAGGATGACCACCTTGGTATGCCTTCATCAATAATATCGCGAGGGATAGGCTACACTGATTTTAGCAATGATGAAGCCAAAGATATTGTTGAGCGTCATAACTTCCACAGGTCTAATACCAAACCTCCAGCCTCGAATATGAAGCACATGGTAAGAGGGTTTCTGTGTAGGGTGGGATGCACATGTATAGTATTTTGCGCAACAAAAGTAAGATTTTCTTGCAATGTCAATTACATAATATACTTCATTTAATCACATAGTTTAATATCAACCCATTATTATCTATAATTAATTTGGTAAATTTGGTTCTAAATGATTATGTGAAGTATGAATATGGTCTTTCTATTTTTACTAATTAAAGCATTATTCATTGTATAATTGTACATTTGCAAATACAATTTAAAATTGACATGACAAATCATTAACTTCAAAATTGCTAGGTAATGCTGATATTATAAGTTATATTGTTCTTCAACAAGACATTTGACTTCGTAAACTTAGCAAACTAAAGTTGGTTCGGCTTATAATTGGCGGAAAAATAAGACTCATAACATCGTGTATTAATATAGAATGTCCACGTAACTGGCCGCAGTATTTACGCTAGTTGCGCTGTGTAGTGTATGAATGGGCACGCATATAAGAATGTACGCGAGCGTGATTTAGAACTTTAACAGTAACACAAACCGAATATTGCCCAATATAAGATGAACAATTTTTAATTAAAGCATTATAGAGCCTGTCTAACAAAATGTGCATGTGGAAAGCGCCATCTTTGGCAATTAGAAAATACTTTTGTGAATGATGCTTACATCAACGTCAAAGGAGCAGTCCTAGCTTTCAAATTTGCTTCATTCATTTTGGTTACGGCAATCCAGAGATCTGCTTCACTAAACACAAATGTATGAAAACCCTTTTGTGCCACTTTTTAGAAAATAGAATAGAATGTTATATCCAAATGCCTGTACAGTACAGTTAAGGGATCCAAAATGAGCGTTTATTGCGTTTCGACAGTATTTTTTGTGGGACATGAGAGCACCTCAGACCTATCGAATTGCATTCTGAATACGAAGCATGTCTTTCTGATATCAAATAATTTTCATTTTTTTAAATCACAATATAATACAAATTTTATGACAAATTATAAAAATTTGATATTTTTCAAATTTTTGATATATAACAGTCCTCGAAGTAAATTATATAAATCTAATGATATATTCTTAAAGTGTATGTAGCAGGGAGGAAAAGCCGACGGTCAATTGAAAATTTTGACCTTTCATATTGAAGATATGGATTTTTTCCCAAAAAGACCTATTTTTTTTTTTTTTGTTTTGGGAAAAAAATCCATATCTTCAATACGAAAGGTCAAATTTTTCAATTGATCGTCGGCTTTTCATCCCACCTACATACACTTTAAGTATAAATCATCAGATTTATAAAGTTTACTTCAAGTACTGTTAAATATCAAAAATATAAATTTTAATGATTTGCCATAAAATGTGTATTAAATTGCGAATTTCAAAAATCAAAATTATTTGATATCAGAATGACATTCTTCGTATTCAGACTGCAATTCGATATGTCTGATGTGCTCTAATGTCCCAAAATAAATACTGTCCAAACGTTCATACCCCAGCCCTAAATAAATGAACATTAATTTGTAGGATTAGAAATGATCATGTAACAATTGCTCAGTATGTAATTGTATTGCAGACGAGGGCAGCAAGATGCATTGCTACAAGCAGCGGTCTCCTAAAAGGAAGGGGCTATGAGTAACCCATGTACAAGAACAATAAGGCCGTATGAAATTAATATTTTGGTTCTCGTCCAGAGGATTTTCATGAATTGATGAGGGAGGGAAGTTTTTTTTTTTTTTTTTTTTTTTTTTTTTACAATGTAAAATCAGCATTGTCAGTAGTTTTCGGTCTTTTCCAACAGTGCTCGAGGAAACGATGTGAGATTCTGAGGGATAAACCCCCTAGAGTACCACAAAAAGACTTGGAAGTGATCCTTGTTCTCTAATAAACTTATTTATATGTAATGAAAAATTCATAAATCATTCCAAAGTCTAAAATAATTGAAAAATCTATTTAAAAAAAAAAAAAAAAAATCTGACAATCTAAGAAATTAAGGAGGGAAGGGAATCGAACCAAAACATTAATTTTATACGGCCTAATGTTAAAGACCAAACTGTAACATGGAATAAACTGTTGATTACAAGCATTGTCGGATTCAGCAGTTGCACACTCGGAAATATTATAATTTGTACTTATAATTTGATGAAAAATCATCAATGGATTTTAAATCTTTAGTGCAAAACGATGTGCAATATTTCGTTGACATGATTTTAATTTTACAACAGAGTGTGCAACATTTGTTTGTCTTATAACATGTCTTGAGTGACAAAGAGAACAGTATTCACCATGACAAAATCATTGACATGTACTTATGTTTTGATTTATTTATCTTTTTAATCTGTTTTAAGTGGAAAACGAGAATCATTACTCTGTATCAGGATTTTTTTTAAATGGGTCATTTTGCCAAAAGGTGGGGGACACGTCCCCTTGCCCCCACCTCCCTCTTCCCTAGTAAATATGGGACAATTGTTTCGTTGTTAACTATATATATCTCGAGATTAAAAGAAGCAAATTGAACAGAACAAACGGCATTTAAGAGCTACGACTACGCCCTCGACGTTGATGTGAGCATCATGTCATAGCAATATTTTCGAGTTGCCAAAGAGGACACTTTTCACTTGCACAATTTTTTGAGACAGGCTGTACATTGTATAATCGTTATAATTATTTTAATTTTATTTATTTAAGTGGAAAAGAGAATCATTAGCTGTATCATGATAAAACACTCGAAACAATTTTGTATTGTTGAGTAATCGATGCATTGTTTTGCATTGGCGCCAACCTGGCATGAATAGAGGGAACAATTGGCCTGAATTGTCAAAAAGTGGCTGAAAAGAACAAAAACAAGAACAAATCCCCCTGCCCCCCCCCGGATTGACGCACATGGCTATCATTGATTTACATGTACAACCCTCTTCCCTAGTAAAAATGGCACAATTGTGATTTTTCCCTTTCGTTGTTAACTATACATATCTCGAGATTAAAACAAGCAAATTGAACAGAAAAAACGGCATTTAAGAGCTAAGACTACGCCCTTGACGTTGATGTGAGCATCATGTCACAACACAATATTTTCGAATTGCCAAAGAGGGCACTTTTCACTTGCACAATTTTTTGAGACAGGCTGTACATTGTATAATTGTCCATTTGCAAATACAATTTAAACACACAGCATTGGTTTGTCAAAGTGAGTGGCTTGTGTATTCTATCAAAGGGTTTCATGCAAAATCATTAACTTCCAAATTATAATTAGGTAATGCTGATATGTGTCCTTATTAATAAAAGCTTTTGTTCTTCAACAAGACATTTTAATTTTGACTTCGTAAACTTTGGTTAAATAGTGTTACAACAATGTAATGGTGTAAGTAAACCTGCAAATGGTTTAGCGTGATGATAAGTTGTTTATGATAAAGGAATGGTAAAGGGTCATTTGTATGGTAGCCGTAGAACATTTGAACCATTGTTTCCACTAGAAACTGGAATACTGGATTTTTTTTTTATCTCTGTGTCCATATTGGTTATTACTGTTATATTGTTACATATTTCTAGACATGGGACAATGACCTAGCCACTATGTCACAGAAATGGGCGGATACCTGCGTATACGAACACGGTGGTACTGAAGGCACTTATAACACGTCACCTTACTCATCTGTTGGACAAAACCTTGCAAGAGGCACTTATCCATCGTCTAAGTCTGGTGTTGAAATAACTAATTTATGGCATGCTGAAGAAGAGGATTTTACTTACGATACAAACACATGTAAACCCCTTCCAAAGCAGTGCGGACATTACACTCAGGTAGGTTTATGGTTTTCACATAGTACAAATTCAACGTTGTTAAAATTGTAACCACTATAATAAGCTTGACATTATTTTGTATGATTGATTTTGCGTATTGTTAGTTAGGCATAGTGCACTATATCCGACTAAACATTATTAATGTGAATCGTCAGGAAATTGATACACGTTATTAACTTGTTGTATTATGGATGTTGTCCTAGTTTATCATTTGCGCTGCTTCTTGTAATAAAGACACATTTGGTAAATTTCTTAATAAACTATTATACAGGTAGTTTGGGCTAAGACCCAAACAGTCGGTTGTGGAAGGAAATTATGTCCAACAATATACAGGAAAGGTATACCGATAATGACAAACGGCTATTAGGCAAAATAAAAAAATAAACATGTTTCACGTCCCCTCCCGCTTCCTTTTTTGAGGTTTCCTCAAATATATTTTTATTTTTTGAATTCAGTTATAACTTTTCAAAAATATGTCTAGGAAGTTGGAATGCTTTCTATAGCCTTGTTAAGATACAAGAAACATTTAAGGAAGGTTTTGTGATCATTGTAGGGGGTGTAACTCTCAGAACAACAAATAAAAAAGGGCCTCCTTCTTTTTCCAGGCATTATTGTATACGCTAAAACAGCTCTAAGTATGGGTATTTACACCAATTTTGCGATAAAAAAAGAAAAAATAAAAAGCCCCTCCTCCTCCTTTTTTTCGAAAACCCGGACGTGAAACATGTTTTATTTTTTACTTGGCCTTACATCGTCTGTGATTACGGCGATGGGTAAGTATTATGTGAAACTGATTTCAGATTCGCTAGCAATACCGCATGCGCTATATTGTCCAATGAATTGACTGGAATGGGTTATTTTTACGGAGTAATTAAACACGATTGAGATTATCTACTTATTGGTCATATTCCAGTTGCTTATCGCGTCTCAGGTACAGACTTTCTCTAAAATTCGAAAACCATACTCTAATTATTGATAATACATTGGAGAAGGTTAGTAACACCACCATCTAGATTATGTCTTAAATTACATTCAAATAAGTAGGTACAACATCAGGAGGGTGAGATGAGAGAGAGCAATGTCGGGGCATGGTCACAAACGAGGTAGAGTATGGACCCAGCAAATACAAAAATGTGTTTCAAACGTTTTAAACATGTTACATTAAAATGTCGGGTTATATAAAGGTCATGTAAACGTTTTGTATAAAAACATACGACAACAATATTTTTAAATGTTTTCAAAATGTTATTGTAAAATAGTTTTTGCAAACATTTTTTTTGCCAAATATTTTGATAACAGTTAAATAATATTATGTTAGAATATTTGCAGTAGTCGCCTGCTTCGCAGCCGAATGAAATGATGAAATTGAATGAATATAATTATGTCCTTTATATAACCCGACATTTAAATGTTTTCTGTCAACCTTTTCTAACCTTTTGCGAATGATGTCGAAAACGTTTTGTATTTGCTGCATTGCTACCGTCCCCTGGTACCTTCCACCGGACAATCTGTGGTCGTCTTTCATTGATATTTTGATCATATTTGATAATATATATTATATAATAGTCGTGTCATACACTGTATTTGTGTTTAGCAATTGGGCCTGGCGAACATGTTAACACATTGCATTTTTGTACCTATGTATTACAAAACGTAAATACTATTATAACCTAACCTCTCAACATTGTTCTACGAATTCTCACCCTCCTGCAATATACGGCATATATTTTCTAGAGTTGGGGCATACACAAGAATCGTCACGTAACACCACTCGCCCTTCTCATCATACACCTTCACTGACAACATCTTGATTTTCCTGTGTCAAGCTCAGATTAAATATCATAGCGATTGTTTACATTATTTTTGAATGCACTAAACATTATGATGGTCCTCTACATTGCACATAGATGATCAAAGAACAGGGATAAAGACCTGGATCGTAATTCTATAGAATTTTTACATCATGCTGATCACTCGCACCCGTAAGATTAGTGTCCTTGAAAAGAGCGGCATCGTAAACATTAGAAAACATTATTTGATATAACTTCAATCTATCATGTTATGTTGAACATAATGCCTTAAGTGCCTTACGGTATTTTGTTTCCGTTTTATATAGTGGTAATGTCGAAGGCGAGAAACCTTTCAAGACCGGAGAACGCTGTTCAGAGTGTCCGAATGACGCAGGGTTTTGTAGCGATAACAGTTTATGTCGTAAGTATTCTCACTCCTTAGAGTACGTAAAACAAATATCATAGCTGTCTAATGACTGGAATGTTTTTAAGCGGTGTCAAAAACATGATTAAGATAATATTTGTACACAAGGTTTGAGAGTCTAAAGTGTTCATAGTCAGATGTGTGAAACAATTTAAACAAACATTATTACAAGGTTGCAGTACAAAACTTTTAAAACATATCAACTACGTTATTGTTTCTTATCAGTTCATCTGTAAGGCCCTGTTACTTGATCGATAACGCAGAGTATCCTTAAAAAACAAGTTATTTTAGAATATCTCCTGAAATTCAGTGTTATCTTAGAATATCTACTGATATTTTCCGTTTTTTAGAGAATGTTGTGAATTTTTGTGTTTTTTTACAATATTCTTGTGTTTTCTTAGGTTTTATTAAAATGTTTCGTTACTTTGCGTTATCGATCATGTGACATCTATAATAATAATAATCTTTCTTTATTGAGGGTAATTCCACTTCAGTGTCAAGCACTGCTTTCCAAGCAGGCCCTCATACAATTATAAATAATGTAAAGTACATAAATTGATAAACGGTAAATACACATGATAAATCAAAAGCATAATATTGGTTACATATATGGCAAAGATTATATAAAATACAAACTAAAGTTAAGATGTTCTTATAAAAGTACAATTTATAAGGGAATAGAAATACAAGTTATTTAGCAGAAATATTTGTTTGCACTTTAAACTGATACAAAGACATATTATTTAATTCTTTGCGGATTTGAGGTGCAATTCCATTCCAAGTATTAGCAGCTCTGACATGGAATGTACGCTTGCCTGAATTTGAATTACATTTTGGTACAACCAAAGTGTTTGATGTATGATTCCTGGTAATATGCATATGACTATCATGAACAAATTCAAATTGAGATGATAGATAAGATGGCCCTATATTTCTTAAACACTTAAAAACTAAAATGAGAAGTTGATTTTGCCATCTATCATTTAGTTTTAACCACTTTAGTGCACTCATTAAGTTACTTATTGGTGTTCTAATATCTGCAGATAAAATTGTCCTGGCTAGCTGATTTTGTAACACTTGCAGCCTTGTTTGAAATTCACTAGAAAAATTACTCCATACAGAACTTCCATAATCAAATTGAGGCATAACAAGTGCATTTGATAACATAACAATGGTTTGACGAGGCAGGAAGTATTTAACACGCCTAATGACACCAATTTTTTAGAAACATTTTTACATAAATAATCTACATGAGCTGACCAAGAAAGTTTAGAATCAAGTTTTACTCCAAGATATTTAAACTCATGAACTCGTTCAATAATAAAACTACCCTCATATGTTAGATTTATATCATTAAACTTTTCAAGCATGTGGTTGGTACCAAAGATCATAAACTTGGTCTTATCAACATTTAAAGTAAGTTTGTTTGCGTGAAACCAATTTGCTACACTGTGAAGACTTGACTCTAGTTTAGCTTGCATTTCCAAAACATTCTTTCCTTTACACATTAAACTTGTATCATCTGCATACATAATGGTTTTACAGTTAACAGCATTAGGCATACAATTTACAAAAATAATAAATAACAAAGGACCCAAGATTGATCCTTGCGGAATTCCAATATTTACATTTTCAAAATCAGATAAAGAAGAATTTACACTAACTGTTTGAGATCTTTCATACAAATATGATTTAAACCACAGAAGCTCTCTGCCTTGAACACCATATTTTTCAAGTTTTTTAAGAAGTATTTCATGGTTGACCGTGTCAAAAGCTTTCTTTAAATCAATAAATATAACACCAGTAGCAAATCCACTATCCATGTTCTTAAGAATAAAATCTTCTACATTAAGTAAAGTTGTGGTAGTTGAATGGTTGGCACGGAAACAAGATTGATCTTCAGAGAGAAGACCTGCATTAGTCATAAACATATACAATTGATCATGAATGGCCCTCTCAATAATTTTGGAAACAATTGGAAGAACAGAAATGGGCCTATAATTTCCAACATCAGTTTTGTCACCTGATTTATAGATTGGTGTTACTTTTGCTTTTTTCCATAGATCAGGAAAATAGACTTACTTAAAGATATATTACAAATATATGCAAGACAATTTGAAATGTAAGGTCCAGCTAATTTGAGCAGCTTGACATTAAATTCATCTAGACCAGTTGATTTATCAATCTTCATATTGCGTATCTGATCAAAAACAAACTCAGGACTAATTTCCTGGAATTTAAATGTAGATGATGAATTACATTGTTGAGAGCAAATAGAATTACATGTACAATTTACATTTGCATTTGTATCAAATTTGTTTCCAAGTTCATTACCAATTGATGTAAAATACTTGTTAAATGTGTCTGCTGTATACTTAGCATTTGGAACATCATTATTAGAATTAATGTTAGGCACAGTGGATGATTTACTGTTTGGAATAATTTTCTTAATACTTTTCCACAGTTTTTACTATCATTCATGTTATTAACAACAGCTTCATTACAATAATTCTTTTTAAGATAATATCTCATATTGTTAACTTTATTCCTTAAAGTTTTTGCCATATCCCAATCAGCTGGATTGTTTGTTTTGTGTGCTTTATCAAAATAGAAGTCTCTATCTTTACTTAATCTTAGAAAATCACTATTGATCCATTCAGGAAGGTATCCTTTAATCCTTTTTTCTCTAAAAGGTGCATGCTTATCACATGCTTCAATAAAAGTGATTGCCATGTGCTAAGTGCAGTGTTTACATCATCAATATCTTCAATTTGATTCCAATCAATATTTTGAATAGTATTAATAAAATCAGCATCATTAAATTGTTTAAAACATCTAGTCTTAACATTTCTTGGAGGATGTTTTATTTGTTTATGCTTACGAACTACATATATCAATGAATGGTCACTCAGACCTAAACTGTGAACTCCTGATGAAATTACATTTTCTGGCTTAGATACAAATATCAGGTCAATTTTTGTTTTACTTGTGGGTGTTACCCTTGTATATTCATTAATTAACTGCTTCATATTTGAATCATTTGCCAGAGTAGATACCTTTTTATATTAAAAAGTCTTAGCTATATCTAAGTTAAAATCTCCTAGGATATACACTTCATCATATAAGTTGTTACATTTCTGGAAAGTTTCATTAAGTTCATCTAGATAATCAATAGTAGCAGTTGGTGTTCTATACACAGTACTTATCAGAATAGGTTTAGTACTAGGTAAATTGATTTCTATGAAAAGAGCTTCAATGTCATTGTTATGGAGATCATTATTCTGTTTACATGACAAGCTGTCCTTAACATAACAAAGAATTCCACCATGAGATATTCCATTTTGCCTATCTAACCTAAAAGTAGTATAACCATTAATATTAATTTCTGAATCATCAATTTCATCATTTAACCATGTTTCTGTAAGACACAAAACATCAATCTTATTATTATACATAAGTAGGTTAACATAGTCAATTTTGTTTATAAAACTCTGGATGTTGATATGAGCAATTTTGAGCCCTTTTTGTAATTTGCATTGAAGATCAACAAAATTTTCTTTGAATGGAAGTTCCTCATTACATATTTTGTAGAAACAAGATTTGCAAAACCAATTATTTGATTTCTCAAATTCATGAGAGTCGATGCATGTAATATGATAATCAAGAGTACAATTTTTACAAGTTACATAAATATCATGTCTAACAATTTTGGTTGTACATTGAGCACATCTTAGTTTACTAATATTTTCATTACATGTAGAGACCTTTGAGTTTACGGATTCAGTTCTGCTGTTCTCATATCCCATAAAAAAGATATATCTATGGCCTTCTGTATGTGGGTGTGTGTGTGTGAATGGGGTGTGTGGGTGTGTCTCTCTGTCTGCCTGTCTGCCTGTCTGTCTGTCTGTCTCTCTATGTCTTTCTCTAATTATCATCTTTTTTGTTTTCATTCTTGCAGGTGATTGCACCAAGACATCTGACTTGGCATCTTGCGGAGGTAATTCAGAGATCATATTATATCTTTTCTAATCTGAAGTAAGCTCGTACGTTAAACAATATCACAAAACACTTCCCAAATTAATACAGATTCTACTGGGAGGGTCATTAATCATTTGCTCTTGAACGTTGTTACAAACCTCAGACGTCCTTTCTCCTGCCGCGTAAAGTAGTAAGTACCTTTGTCTAAGGTAGGTATTCTCAGAGGTAACTCTTCTAAGACGTACGACAGTAAGTCACATCAGACTCCCCAAAACAATGCACGTATTCATCAGTTTATTCTTGCAATTTATTTTGTCATTAAAAATCATTACAGAATGCAATCGTAGATGTGAAAATTGTGGCACGCTTGACTCAATCACTTGCACATGTCAATGTGCACCTGGATGGGATGGACCCACATGTTCAGGTAAGAATATTATACTCGAGAATATGTCCAGGTTTGGATTTAACTGGTATTAGGCTAGGGCAGGGTTTTTATTTACATTATATAATGAATATTTAATTTTGAATACCAATTGTAGCTTCAACGATATTTTAAAGTCATCTTGCCATTGATCGCTGGATTGTGCCATTTATTACAGCATTTCAATTTAATTTATTTATCTTTAAAATTAGGGGTATGTTTTTATGAATATCTCTACATACAGATGTATGTGCTGATCATGACGAACTTTGTGGAGCTAATCCTGGATGGCCAAGTTTTTGGTGTTATGAGACCGACAAAGATTATGTCCGACAATCTTGCCTGAAAATGTGCGGGATATGCAGTGAGTTGTATTGTTTAAATTATTATAATAACAGGAAATAACGATCTAAAGTGTAAATGTGGTTAAAAAAGCATAAAGAGTGTATTTAGCAGTCAAGTTAGCTCAATCGATAAGGCGTTCGATTATGGTGCGAGAGGTTGCGAGTTCGAACCCTGGTGGTACCTAGTATGCTCTCGTGGAAAAATTGAATTAGCTTGAAATTCCCTTGGACAAGGAACTCACTGCTAATTTGTCTCGATGTAACCCGTACGAAACTCGGGGAGCTGATCCTGGTTTCGATGGTTATTTGTGGAATGTCTAGGGTGTGCGCTCTTGAAGCAGCGAAGTCCCTGAATTGTTGTTTAATGGTTTATGGAATGATGTGGGCCATAGTGGTCAGCGACAACCTGTAAAGTGTGCTGAGGCTTGTGGATCAACGTCTAGGCGTTGTGCCTGTGCGTAGCGCACTATAAATCACTGCGCTTTAAAAAAAATATATTTTCGGACTAAATGTATAACCGTTATTGAATTATTTTGTTTACAGAATCTGAAGATCCTAATTTCGTTTGTGGAGGTGTGTATAAGACGAAGCTAACTTTTTGTAATGTACTGAGTTTGATAAAGTCACAAAGAGAAGATCTTTCACCGTTCGATTAAATAACCTTTTGAGTAAATTGATTTGAAAGGTGTGTGACCCGAATAGTATTCCTCATACTCGCCAAACATGCCAAAATTGAGATGTTAGAATATTTTACCATTATTCCTGAAAAGGTTTAGTTCTTAAATATGTTATTTTTAAAAAATCGTCTGTTTGTAAAATATTGGGTGTGGTAGCTTGTATATAGTGTTGGTATATTACTTGCCCTAAATGGAAAGTTATGAAGTTTTAACCTGCTTGATTTGATTTGATTTGTTCGGGTTGTGACAACCCTGGATAACCCAAGAAAGCCTCTATTGAAGCTTATTTCCATTGGGGTCCATTTGAACACCGGACGGGTTGGGAACAGTCAGGGGTTAACACCCTACTCTTTTCGAAACTGGCTGCGAGATACATGTACAGGTATGGCTCTCTGCACACGGGACCGACGGCTTAACGTCCCCTCCGAAGGACGGAGTACTTTCATGATTCATTTACCTAATTCTAAATGAACCATGAGGAGAGCGGACGTCTGAATTTAATCTACAGATGTTGCCAATTAATTTCAGACTTTTTTTTTTCCAAGTCAATATCCCAGCAAATCGCCACCGCCGGGAATCGAACCCGGGACCTCATGCACTAAAGGCAAGTACCCTAACCATTGTGCCACGCTCTCCTCCTAACCATTGTGCCACGCTCTCCTCCTGCCGACTGGAAAGGTTTTATTATGTTAAACTCACATGAAATCATGGACTTTAATAAGAAAATTACAGTTCATAATCTCCTGGACACGTTTAAATCGTCCAGGATTAATTATGCGAAGTGCATTTTATTTATAGCTGGGGCAGTATGCATTAGCTTTCTGAGTAAGTATGCTACTGAACAGAAAAATGTATTTGGTTACATATAAGGCATTTATCTTCCGAGTAGAATGTCTTTTAACAACTGATTCGTGAACTTTATATGCAGAACCTCCTATGAAGAGACCCAAATACTGCAAGACGACATACACAGCGGCCTCAGTCATTGATAGCAACCTGTTCGTATTTAAGGTATTAATCAATTTACATTGATTTGTGGGCATGTTCTATATGGAATGACTGATGTCAATTTTGCAACAAAGGGAAAAGTGTTAAGCTTTATTTCATAAGCTGATCATAAAGGTAAATTATGCTATCTAATCTATTCTCAAAATATCAACAATTTAAGATGAATTTGACTGCTCTAACATATTAGTATGTATTCTCTTAATTTAATATTGTGTTTTAAAGGGTGGGATAGATTGGACGACTGATTTGTGTTACAACTTCGGTCAACTTGAAATCTTTGAAAAGTTTTAAAGTAAAAAGTTGAGCATACTTTTATTCTTTTAAGGTTATTAGTTATTTTAAACTGTTGTGATTTGGTAGTTCACAGCATCTTACGAATGGTAGTGAGCTTTGGCAAAAACTGCATTGTTCAATTCATAGCGAGCGTGTAGAAGAATTAACATATCACAGATATACTTTTATAGGTGCTGCGGTTCTTGAGTTACGTTGTAAAGAGGGCTGAAACAACAACACTTTTGTAAAACGTATATAACTAATTAGCAACAATAAATTAAGCACGTTTGCAAAGTATACGATTTGTAGAATGAACTTTTGCAAAACATCAAGGTGTTAATTTTTAATAATATATTGATCTAGATAATGAAAATCGATTTTTAGGTTGTTTCGACCAACAATACCTCGTCTACCCTTAAACTTGTGGTATGGCACTGTTTTTGAAGGGGTACTTCAGTTCACTTCAAGAAGAATGTATTTCATTCTTTTGAATCAACAAAGTATGCCCAAAGGATCTGTAACTGATGATAATAAATTATTTCATGTGCTTAAATAGCGTTGCTGTTTTGTTTTCTTTATCAGAAAGACAAATACTGGCAATTCGATGATATTAAGAATGGCAACCTAGAAACCAGTGCTGGTGGTGATTTGGTTCGTAATATTTTCCCTAAGGTGAACCCTAATGTAAGAGCTGTGTATCAACGACCGGACAACAAAGTTGTAATATTCAGAGGTGAGATCACCAATAATAAGTAGACAAGCTTTCACAGTACAGTGTACCGGTGCAGCCGGTCACCGTGTGAGTGGTCAAGCTTGTCAGACGTGGATCTGATTTGATCATAATCCTGATGAAGTCAGAGTCACGTCTTACGTAAGCTTCACTACTCACAAAGTGACCGGTTGGACGCGGGTACTGCCGTACTGTGATAAACGGCGGCGTACTCTTTAAAACACTGTAACTTTTAATGGAAGTCTAATTTGTAGGCGTTCAACTGCAGAGAATCCTAAGCTTGCATATCAGCGGAATTTCTTGCTTGCATTTTCCTTAATGCAAGAGAGTCTTTTATTGTTTATTACTTTTTATTCATCACCATTTTAAAAATACTATCTGACGAGACGGATGTGTTACAAGAAATTTTAACAGGGTTACAAGCCATCATTTCGCCCATTCACTTAAACAGGAGCCAAGTACTGGTTGTACACTTACAGAGGAAACGGTTGGACACGAGATGCCGGTTTTCCAAAGGACATTTCCGAAACCTTCCCGGGACTTTCACCGCCAACTGCTGCTGTCTATGATACGATAGAGGCAAAAACTTACTTTTTCAGTGGTACGAAATTCTGGAGGTTTGATGAACGTCTGCAACAGTTTGATATAGCGAAAGAACCCGTGACCACCATGTTTGACGGAATACCAAACAAGATTAGTGGTGCATTTATAGACGAGAATTGTGAGTATATGAAATCAAATGCTATTCCCTCATTTCAAGTGATAGGTTTCCGTTTCTCTTTTGTTCAAAAACCAAAAAGCAGGGGATTAATTAAAAAGAGGGACAGAACTTGTCTGCAAATCATAACATCTAAAGCTGAATTTATTCTACATCGCGATTGGTTTTTACCCGTTTCCTGTTTCAGTATTCGGTTTCAGATCTCATTGTTATTTTGAAGTGTTAGCATGATAGTGTGAACAATCCTTTTATTCTAGTCTTTTGTTGCTTACTAAAAAGTTGAATGAAGACAATTGCTGTTTTCGGTTTGGTGAGTTATGTTAATTTCTGATATGAAAACGTGAGATGAGAGGGTTGGTGCTAATCTAGACAAAAGAAGTGTCAAAATTTTACGGTCTTAAATTCACACCTATTAACATTGTCTCACCAAAGTGTACAGTAGTGAGGTAGATGCCCATTTCGCTGCATATCTCAGAGGATAAAACATTTTATTGTCTTGTCCAACACAATATCATGGTAACTTTGTTAAACCTAAATTTACTGGTGGAATATATGGATCGAAGTTGAAATTTCAAGCTGATATTAACGAGAAAATAGGGCCTTTTTATGATACCAAAATCATATCAACTTTCGTTTAAATTTTAAAGGATGGATCACATACTTGGAACTGTATGGAGACAATACGATGTCAACACACTCTTTTAGAGTTAATCAAAGTTCCATCCACAATAGGCTTTATACTAATATAAAGTTTTCAATGCCAATTGCCTAATTAAGTAACATATTCATTTTGTTGGTCACTGATTTTGCGTGTGCTATAAACCTCTACAGGGTTCACACAAATCAAATTTAATTCAATAGGGGGTGGGGCTATGTGACATTTATTAATCGCAATAGGGGGTTGGGTATTTTTTCTCCCCTTAAAGCTCAACATTCTCCCGACCTCCCTAAACACCTTTAAAGTATAATACATAATACACCTTTAATATAAAAACAATGCGTCAAGCACTATCCAGAGGTAAACTCACTGCGTTGTACCTCTTTGTGCAACTTAATTTTTAAAGATACACACATTGGCCATTGTGAAACATCCCCCAAATAGAAATATCGGCAGCCATATCAATATGGCGTTACATTGGAGCATGAAACGGCGGGAGTATAAGTAGTTTGTAATATTGTATGTATTTGAGTGATTCTATGTTCCAGTCTACGAGTGCATGAGCCTCTTCCCCTTTTCAATTCCCGGGTTCAGTTCTCCATACCATTTCAAGTTCTCGTAACTTGGGTATGTTACCGCCATATTGAACATCCTTTCGCCCCGTGACTGGCCAGCCTGAAGACACTCTAAGCAGGGATATATCCCTGCTCTAAGCCAGTCAGCCTACTTTTACTTGCACCTTCCTGATGTACAGCACCAAATCTATGTTTTTCGTGAGGTCACAGTATCCCACTTCCAGTTTAGCTGGCTCACGATCTGCTATAGGAAGTTACCCACTGAAGACTGGAGACATTTCATACACAATGAGGAAAAAAATACACGATAATATTTACTCTCGATCGGGACCTATAGAATCCGTCCCATGATACCAGTTTATGCTGGCACATAATGCGACATAATTTAAACCAATGCTATATTTATTCTTCTTTTTGCAGCTGATTTCATACTCGTGAAAGGAAGAGACTTTTGGCGAGTGCGTAGAGGAGAGCGAAAAGTTGCATCAACTAAACCTAAGAATCTAGCTCTGGAGTTTCTTGACTGCTACGCATGAACGAAGTCATAATACTTACCATGCTTACTGCAGTAAACTAAAGAAATATAAATAAACAATCGCTCGTTGCTGGCGTCTGTAGTATAACTTAGTCAAGTTCAAAGGACACTGTAATTATATTACAGGCTAATTTTCTTCCATAAATTTGTTTGTTTCTTGCTAAAAATGTATTAACAATATTTCAGACTATAGTATTTCTTACAAAAGTTTGACTTTGTTCGTAGATATGATTCAGTAATAAAGAATTCATAGAAAGTGCATCTTAGTAGTAGTAAGAGTATGAGCGGCGTGAGCCGCGAATATTCTTACAAACTAGTAGCACCCACTGAAATGCTCTTATAAGCAGGAGGTGTGCTTTTATGGCCATGTGTCTTGGTTTTAAACTTGTCATCAACTCCAATGTGTTTATCAATAAACCTGTCACCAACTGCAATTCCTTTACCTTTCACAAGAGTTGACCTACATGTGGGGACACAGCAGATAATTGGGTCATTAATTGATTGGGTCTGAGGCTATGGTCTGAGGGAGCAAGGTACATGGTCATTGTATGTGCTTAGATTTATAGGCTGCGTTTGACCGATTGGGGTTGTGTGACAACCTTGACTGCTTTAATATACCGTTGTCTCATATCCCTGAATATACTAGTAATATTCTTGCCTATCCTTTTTTTAAGTTCCATTCTTTCTTTCCTTCTTCCTCTGCATTTCTTTCAGTCGTTCCTTCTATTCTTGCGTTCTGGTTTTTCTGTTTTCTGTGCTTCCTTACTTTTTTACCTTACTTTCTTTCTTTATTTATTTCCTTTTTTGTCTTTCCTTCCTTTTTTTTTCTTGCTTTCTATCTTTAAAAGCTGGTCTCTTAGGGAGAACACTCTGTTTCAAAATTTCAAGTAAGGTGAAGGTTAGAGTAGTTGTCTTTGAAAACCAAACTATTAACGAGTATCTTCACCAGCTAGGTCCTTCACATTGTGACGTTTCAAAGATCAGTCAAATCAAAGATTATGTTATTGATTATCTTAGTAGTAGTCAGAGTATGAGCGGCGTGAGCCGCGAATTTTCTTCTACTTTCATTAAAAGGTGCAAGTGGTCGCTTAACAAGAATACCCTGCTTCAGTTCTGTAAGAAGGTGAAGGTCTTCATATGCAAATCCTAAATAAATTATTTGGTTTTGAACCCACCTCTGTTTACAATGTCAATCTGTCTCAACAATCTCTTATCCGTAAAGTATGTCATATGTCTGTTATCACTTATTACTATAATTGAAATGTTCTCTTTAGCAGAATAACCTGGTCCAGTTCTGTATGTCAGGTGAAGGTCTGAGTAGCTAGTTGTTTGCATGCAAATCCAAAATAAAGGTACTGGTTTTGAACCCACCCACGTTTACAATGTTAATCTGTCTCACTATTCTGTCATCGGTCAAGTATGCTACATATCTGTTGTCACTTACTACTGTAATTAAAATGATCTCTTATTGAAAGTTCTCTTAGAAAGACCCGATGCACAGGTCATATTGCATTGTAAATTTTTAATATGGGAAATTATAGCACTGCTGGAAGAGGGTACGGTGTGCTACTATCTGATTTATCGAGTCTTGAATTAATACTGCCTCTTAAGGGAGTTCTTCCCCTCCAAGTTTACGATAAGACAATTGTATTTCTTTAAAAGTGTATATCCCAACTTAGCAAATAAGGGTTACAATGAAAGCAATTTTGGGGAAGGATAACTATTATATGTTATATCAGGTCAGACACAACTGTAAACATGGTTCATTTTGAACAATTGCAGTGAATAAAAGATTACTCACATTTTGACTACTCACATTTTTAGTGACGTTTCACCACCCATCTGACTGCTTCCTTTTATAGGCAACAGGAACCATTGAGGACGTGATGAGTTGTCAAAAATGTTGTTGAGTGAATCGGCCCCCTCGTCCTTGTTTAGAGTGTCTTTTCCTTTTCGGTGTATCCAAATGGCTTCTTTTAGCCATCTAGTGGTCTTGTCTGCTTCTCTTTCGATAACTTTCGAGCCCATGGAATGATTGAACGAGGCTACGTGGTAGGTGGTAGCTGACTTGTGAATGTCTGTGATAGAAGATTTTTGGCTAGCGGTGTACGGCTTTAGTTTCAAGTTTCTCCACCTCTTCTTGGTGTTCTTTCAAGCGAACGCCGATCGGGTGACCGGTTTCTCCAATATATGTGCCAGCACAGTCCCTGCAGGGGATTTCATAAATTGCCTCCGCTTTCTGTTGAGGGAGAAGTTTGTCCTTGTGATGAACGAGCATGTTGCGTATACTGCGTATAGTGTGATGTGGTTTCATAGCAGAAAACTCGTGAAACTCGCTCGGCAAGGCTCTCTATATAAGGAACTACAACCATGCCTCTTGACTTTTCGCCGTCATCTTTTTGCTTTGAGGTAGGCTTTGTTTTCGGAGTTGCTCAGTCTTGAGGTTCTGATCACTCCTAGCTTCTGATGTAATAGATGGTGGGAGGAGAACTGGAGATATTGATCAGTGTACGGTTTCTTTCTATAGATGCTAAGTTTTACTCAACCGTCGGATTTTCTGGTGATAAGAGTATCAAGGAAGGGAATAGAGCCCTCTTCCTCTTGCACGTATGTGAATTTGGCACTTTTGGTAGGATCAATGGTGTTTAAATAATCAGTTAGATTATCTACTTGTCCTTTGCGTACTATTTGTATTCAGTATAATGGAAGGAAATATGTGTACTGATATCTGAGTGTTTTTAAGCGTTGTATGTATTTTTATTTTTGGTCAACTATGTACTAGTCAAAAAGCGTTTGCTTACCATCACTTACACTTATATACTTGACAAGATCTATATGGAAAATGCATGGGACAACTATGTGTTAGTGGACAAACGTTGGAAATTTAGAGTGTAGAAAAATGCTACTATGTAGGCGTGGACAATTCTTATTTTCTTGTGAGACTGCTGTTGTTTAGTTTGTTGTTATAAGCTGAAACAGTTACACATGGTTACACACACGCACGCACCCCGGAGATGTACATCAGACCTAAAACTTAAAAGGGCATTTCGTGATCCACAGCCTCATCCCCCCACTTTGCTCAAAAAAAGTTGAGATTTTTATACCACTGGAAACCTCTGGCTTCATAATGTTTACGTACCAAAATTACAGATTAATTCGTTTAGCCAGAACGAAATTACAACACATTGTCTATGGAGCAGTGTAATACACATAATCATGCAAAATCGGAATCAACTGACATTTTGGGAATAAGCTTTTTTCGTGGATATCTACTGAAAAATGTCATAAAATGAGGATGCTAGGATCACGAAATCCTCTTACAAATGCGTTTTACAAACTTTTACGAAGGCAAAGCCTCTGATTTCCAAAAAACAGGACTTTTGTACATTCGATTGTATTTTGATGTCGTAATTGTACAACGATTAATAATTAGTCATGTCCTTGGTAAATTGCGTTCGAGAACTGAGGCAGAGTCCCCCAACGATGGCGGCCTCCACTGATAGGTCGTCATTTACTAGTATTGACCTTTTTCCCTCTATCCCACAATGCACTATTCCAGGGGGGTATGACGTAGTTCATCAACCTCATAGATCGTGTGCATCAGATGGTCTTTGCCAGGCCTTTGCAATTATTTTGTCTTAATATGGGCATGCTGATTCCATATACGGATTATCGTAAAGGCCATCGATGTTACTAATTATGCAATTATTGAATACACGAGTGATGCAGTTACGGAGCGATGCAGAACATCTGTGCAAGAGATTCATGTTTACATTTTATTTTCATCTCCGAAAAATACAAAGTTAGGTTTCAATAACAGCAAACTTTTTTGGTGAAGACACCATGTCGATAAGGCATAGAAATGTTGTTTTTCCCCCCGAAAGGTATTAGTGATCGCGGCGCCATTATCATGATTATCAGCTATTATCGTGGATTCCTTTTTTGTGATTAAGGCACCAGCCGAAATGTCCGTATTCCAGAATGTACTGAACATAACTCTGTACTCCCCCGGGGAGATGATGTATTTTGCGACACTCATACCCCCCTGGAATAGTGCATGATGGGAAAGATGGAAAAAGGTTTATAGACAGATACTCTCGCGTGGCTGTTCTTACTTCTTACTCGTTTATTTCCAATACTTTGCGCTTTACAGCTATCGCATGACTCTAATTATATTTTCAATTATTTCATCCATTATTTTGTTTGAAATATGCGGGTAAAATATCTTTTAAACTGGTAGTATTTTCTTTTTCTATGAAATTGCAACAGTCAGGTGTATCACCATGTGACTCTATCATGCACCTAACCTGTAACATTAACCGACTTATAACAATTTATAGGTTAATGATAATGAACGCAAGTGCATTATTTTTTCTTTCTTTCTTTCTTTCTTTCTTTCTTTCTTTCTTTCTTTCTATCTTTCTTTCTTTCTTTCTTTCTTTCTTTCTTTCTTTCTTTCTTTCTTTCTTTCTTTCTTTCTTTCTTTCTTTCTTTCTTTCTTTCTATCTTTCTTTCTTTCTTTCTTTCTTTCTTTCTTTTTTTTTTTTCTTTCTTTCTTTCTTTCTTTCTATCTTTCTTTCTTTCTTTCTTTCTTTCTTTCTATCTTTCTTTCTTTCTTTCTTTCTTTCTTTCTTTCTTTCTTTCTTTCTTTCTTTCTTTCTTTCTTTCTTTCTTTCTTTCTTTTTTTCTTTCTTTCTTTCTTTCTTTCTTTCTTTCTTTCTTTCTTTCTTTCTTTCTTTCTTTCTTTCTTTCTTCTTTCTTTCTTTCTTTCTTTCTTTCTTTCTTTCTTTCTTTCTTTCTTTCTTTCTTTCTTTCTTTCTTTCTTTCTTTCTTTCTTTCTTTCTTTCTTTCTTTCTTTCTTTCTTTCTTTTTTCTTTCTTTCTTTCTTTCTTTCTTTCTTTCTTTCTTTCTTTCTTTCTTTCTTTCTTTCTTTCTTTTTCTTTCTTTCTTCTGACGCGAGTCAGTTAGTGAAATGATGGATGATGCTCCAAAGTCGAAATTGTAGGCATAAAAGTAGGTCAACCAATTGACACCAGCTTGCCACATGGCTCGAAATTCGTTAACTTTTTAATTAATTTTAGAACTTAAAGCTTTAAGCCTGAAAGTACCAGCCAGTCTACATCTGCCTACCACGTGTTTTCAAAATTCATTAACTTTGCAATTACATTTTTTGGAATAAGAATATTAAAACTGAACATTCTTTTCATTTGTTAAATATTGTACTGTTTGGATGTTTGTTGGCAAAGAAATAAATGATGACAAGACGCGTGTCGACGCCCATCTTAACAAGTTTGAAATTAATAAGGCCAAGTTCTTTCTTATAGATTCTCTCAATTTTTCCTGCTATTTCTAAATGCTTTTTTACCATTTCATATAGTTTTATTATCATGTGTACTTGTACCACATTTTTTGGACATTAATTTTATTAATTTACTTATCACTGCTTAGTATTTGACATTATGCATTTTGTTTTTCTTTAAATGTTCAAATATGTTATTGATGGACTTGACAGTTGGTTGGTTGGACTCGTCATCTTTTTTGTGCTACCAACCTGCCCTGCTGCCATATCAGGGAAACGCCGTATACCTGTATCAAGACCGTACAGAACTAACAGGCCTCTGGGCCTCAACTGTAATTCCTTCACTTCTCATTGTATTATGCATTTTATCGTTTATTATGTATTATTCGGGGGGTTGCTAAATGCGAAATGAAGTTTGAAAATTTACTTCAACTTTAACGGTAACTGCACATATATCGATTGGATTTATTGCTTAGTTTTACTTCAACGCGAATGTCTGTTAGGTTACTGCACCAATAGCGTCTTGTCGCTTAAACTCGGGACATATGTATTAATGAGCGATCAACAGAAAGGAATGAATAAGCGACTGCTCCCTTTTGTTTGGTCAAGTGGGGTATTGGTGACACCTCAAGACAAACGACTCTATCGTAGGCGCTTCGTTAGAATAAACATGAATGGATTCATATGCCGATGACCTCCTGAACAGGGATTATGTCGTTTGACCTAAAAAATTTATTTTATCAAATATCATCATTAGGTGGAGGTGCCGTATTTAGCGTTAGCTTTGCATAATTAATTATTTTCTTTATTTTTCAACCGGGTGAGTAGGGTGGAAAATAAAGAAAATAATTAAATGTCCAAAGCTAACGTTAAATGCGGCGCCTCCGCCTAATGGTCTTAAAAAACACCCAATGTAAGTAAATTGACCACACAGTAATCGATCACGTGGTGGAAAGCACAGGGCATACATACATACAAGATAAGATACAAGATAATTTTATTTTCCACAATTCACACAAATCATACAATTTCCACAATTCATACAAATCACACATACTCACACCCCCGTACCGTACGCCCCTGCACCACATGTATGCATACATACATTTATAATGTGTATACATTTATCTCTAGGCGCATGAGCAGGATAGTGAGATCTACTCTCATTTCCATGACATGATCAAACTAAAAGCACACACACATTCATGCAGTAAATGTATAAAAAACTCATCATTTATCAAATATCTCATTATTTTCCACAAAACAAGTTGAAATGTTTGCTTTGATCATGGATATTAAAGCGTTGATATTTCTATTTGAAATTATATTCGTATATTGTCAACCTGGCCAGGATGACGACCTTGATATGCCTTCATCCATAGTATCGCGAGGGATAGGCTACACTGATTTTAGCGATGACGAAGCGGAAGCTATTGTTGAGCGTCATAACTTCCATAGGTCTAATACCAGAGAGTCAGCCTCCAATATGAAATACATGGTAAGATGGTTTAAGTGTTGGGTGTGGCGTACATGTATAGTATTTTGCGCAATAAAAGCTATCACATAAATATACTTCGTTTGATCACATAGCCACTTTGTTGTGTGTGAAAATTATTACCGTTTTTGGACGATACTCTCTTGTTAAAGAAAGTCTCCGGCAATCACAACATTTTGCATTATATGTTAAAAAAATAATTATCAAACACAAATCACATGGTGTTATTTAAAGCAAACTCATATTGACCTTATAAACGAATAAAAACAGCCGGCTCTCAACACGCGATAGATTCAAAACTCTCGCGCAGAAATTGTCTAGTGCAATGACGTCATGACTCATGGTTACTTGTGCTCAGTCGTTGCCAGCTTCCATTGTATTACTGGGACGTCAATGCACTGGCATTGCGTCCTCTTTTTCTCCTATTTCTGTCAAGTTAATCAAACATATTTTGGTATGTAAAGAAACCTTTATTCGTTAGCTTTCATGACCGAAAGAGATATTTCAATCGGCTCACAACTTTTGAAGATGTGTTCTTTTCAAGAAATGTACCCGTTTTTCACTCTGTCCACGGAGGAGGTTTGGCTACTTCAAAGATTGAAAAGGAGTACACGTACCATGCATGAATACCAAGCATTGCTCAATGATAACTTAATACTAATAACACACTTATTTAGGGATTGGGCTTTACCTATGGGCTATGGATTGTGTTAAGTGTCAGCAAAATGGATGGTGGATGGACTTCTCTTGCTATACTTGCAATTAAACTGATTTTTTCTTGGTTATTTATGCCTTTTAGTTTCATTATGTTTTTTACTTTGTTGTTTCTTGCATTCTTTTTACAACATGTCATTTCACTTTTTGGGATAAAAGGTAGCCTGAAAAGGGCTGTTTGGTATGTCCTTGGTTATTCCGAAATGAGTTTACTGTGTTGCTTTGCCCTCTACCTGGTTGCCTCCTTGACAAATACAGGTTTCAGCTCTGGTCCTCATTGCATCAATTGCATTGCGTATTTATATCATTCCATTTTGACTCAATAGGTGTACACGTATTTTGGTCATCTTGCATTAGTTGAATGGTGATAACGGCAAGTTTACAATAACATTCACATGACTATTGACATGAACAAACATTTCTCAAAAGCTTCCATGAATTGTAAAAAAACGTAGAGATTTACTTCACTTTTTAAGAAAGAAAAATCATTCTTTATATTGTGTGCAGGACACTCATTTTGTAAACGATGTAGAAAATATGGTTCGTTCTGAATGAGGTTTTGATAGAAGCGGCTACGGGACGCCAGGTAACCTATTGGTAAAACATAGTAAGCAGTAATCCGTTGACCGCTATCCTGTCAATCGACATCTAATAGGGGGTGTAGGGTAAGGGTTAGGGTTAGGTTGACAAGAAAATACCGAGGTTACCTGGCGTCCCGTAGCCGCTTGTGTTTTGATTGCTATTTTAGTTCATATAAAAGCAACACAAGGGGCATGGCAATATTATTCAATAATAATTTGAATATAAAGTTAATCAGTTTAAGCGCTATGCAAAAGGAAATGTGCTTGTAATTGACATGTAATAAATGGTTGCAATATAACATTGATCATGTTGATTAATATATATGGTCCCATTACTGATGAACCAGAGTTCTCCGATAATTTACGGTATACACTGTAACTAATGAGTTTGATAACAAACATAATATTATAGGCCTAATTATTTGCGGTGACTGGAATGAGGCACTTGATACTTAATAATTCAAATGCTAATAAGAGAGTTGCAGAACTTTGCAATTCATTGAACTTGACGGACGTATGGCGCATAAATAATCCAGATCTACCCACATGGCGGCATCATGATACCTTGTAACAAGCCCGTCTTGACTTCTTTTTTAACATCGTCAGAATTAAATTCCAAACTATAAAATTAATGTGATATCAAACTAGGTTATCGTACAGACCATTCATTAGTCGATATACATCTAGATTTCAATGACATTGAGCGTGGCAAAGGCTACCGGAAGTTTAATAACTCTCTTTTAAATGATACAGAATATGTTGATGAAGAAAACTATAAAACAAGTGGTTGAGAAGTATGTGGCACCTTTAGATCTTTTGTCAAATTTAAACACAATCCATCCTAAAGATATCCAGCTTATATCAATGATCAACTGTTTTTTTTAAATGATTTTATTAGAAATTCATGCTAAAACTATTTCTTACTCAGCTTTCAAAAATAGTTTAGTCTGAGCAAACAAAATTATTTACAAAGGTCGCCTCGGGCGATCTCATTTTAAGTGTACAATTGAATATGAAGCAGACTGATCTCGAGAATCTGCGTAAAGATTAGAGTAATTGTTAGGATACGGGTAATGGCAAAGTGTCATTTGTATGGTTGGTGTAGACACAGATATTGGAACACAATATCTGTGGTGTAGAGCATTTGGATTTTTTCAGTGGGAAATCAGGTATTTATCATGGTTGTTTGATGTGATCATTTATTAATTTTTCTAACAAAAAATTATATAATGTTAAATTCTAGACCTGAATATTACCAACAGCTATCACATCAACAACCAATAATGATGCATATATTTTGTAGCAAATTTTAACATAGATTTTCATTTCTATATCAAATTATTCATGTTTTTCTACGATTTTGTTGTAATTTTATTCTATAAACTGTCAACTTGTAGCCAAATTGAGGGCGCTATTTACATATATCTTAAATTTAAATTAGCCAAATAATATGAGCTACACCTTACATTTCATGATAAAAAATATTTTGAAAATTCCCTTGTCATTTGTTAGTCGTTTTGCTGATGATATAATACCATTATACAAGTCTCTACCCCTGGCAAATATGCAAACAAGATTTAAGATAAATAGTGCCCTCTTTGTTCAACTTTTCTTTAAAATGACCCAGTTTTACATGCCATCAAACAACCGTGAATTATTAGAGGAAATCTCTGTGTCCATATTGATTATATTACTATTATTGTTACTTATTTCTATATAGACATGGGACAATGACCTAGCCACTATGGCACAGAAATGGGCCGATACCTGCGTATACGAACACGGTGGTAAGAAAGGCAGTTATAACACGTCACCTTACTCATATGTTGGACAAAACCTTGCGATAGGCACTACTTCATCGTCTAATTCTGGTGTTTATGTAACTGATGCATGGCATGCAGAAGAAGAGGATTTTACTTACGATACAAACACATGTAGACCCCCTCCAAAGAAGTGCGGACATTACACTCAGGTAGGTTAATGGTTTTCACATCATCGATTAAAAGAGCAAAATTTGTAAAT
Source organism: Amphiura filiformis (assembly GCF_039555335.1). NCBI lineage: Eukaryota > Metazoa > Echinodermata > Ophiuroidea > Amphilepidida > Amphiuridae > Amphiura > Amphiura filiformis. Next base: position 89,596,780 of record NC_092628.1, on the reverse strand, counting down.
TGCACATTCAACTTTGTTCAAATTGTGACCACTATAATAAGCTTGATATTATTTTGTACGATTGATTTTGGGTAATTGTTGGTTAGGCAAAGTGCACTATATCCGACTAAACATTATTAATGGGAATCGTCTGGAAATCGATACACATTATTAACTTGTTGTATTATGCATGTCGTCCTAATTTATCATGTGCGATGCTTCATGTAATAAAGACACATTTTGTCAATTTCTTAATAAACAACAATACAGATAGTTTGGGCTGGGTCCCAAGCAGTAGGTTGTGGACGGAAATTCTGTTCAACAATATACGAGGAAGGTATACCGAAAATGACAAACGGCTATTACATCGTCTGTAATTACGGCGAAGGGTGAGTATATCTTCGTATATAAGCGCATTTCACATTCGCTAGCAATACTACATGCCGGAACTACATGAGCTATATTTCTCCAATAATAATAATAATGATAATACTTTATTTTTATATAGCGCATTACATCAAAAAGTTCACAAAGCGCTGAACAATATTAAAACAAAATATAAAAGTACAGATAAAATATAAAAACAAAATAAAAAAGTACAGATAACATAATTATATAAAACAAATTATAATGCAAAACGAGATAATATAAGATACTGAAAAATACAACAACACCAAGATCGGTAATGTAATGAAGGAAGGAAAACAAGCGGAAGATACATAAACACATTGCAATAACCAACTGGCTAACAGCAAAAAGCAAATGATTTAGGCCCGCCATAACAAATTCACGAGAGTAAAAAACAATCAAACTGAGCGGGCGTACATGTACACCAAGAGCAACAAATAATGTGAATGAATAAAAAATATATAGCTGCACAAAAACGAAACTTAAACTAACACCTTAAATGCAGTCTGCACAGAAAGCGGAAACACGAGAGCAAAGGCCACAAAATAAATTGTGCAAAATGCAAAAGGAAAAATTTGAAGCAAAATTTACCAACAAAATATACAGACAAAAACCGTGATGGGAGAGCGAAGACCAAATACCGAACTGTTCAAAAAATGCAAAAATTAAATACTTTGCTAGGATACACAACAGCAACCCAGCCAATGACTTGCCTGGGTTGGTTTATTTTTACGGAGTAATTAAAACGATTGAAATTAGCTGATTATTGGAAAACCATTATCCACTATAATCGTTTCTCTATTAATTGTTTGACCTTAACAACAACATTTACATTAGATTATGTCTTAAATGAAATTAAAATAGAAAATTACAACTATAGCATAAATTGCAAAGTTTTGAATAAAATCCTCATATTAAACAACACACATTGGAAAAGATGACAAATTGAATTAAATTCATATTAATTCTTCCATCTATTTAAGTGATTACGGTATTCTGTTTCCATTTTACAGTGGTAATATGGCTATAAACGGAATAAAGCAGAAACCTTTCAAGACCGGAGAACGTTGTTCAGATTGTCCAAGTGACGCAGCATTTTGTAGTGACAAAAGTTTATGTCGTAAGTATTCTCCGTCTTCCTGAGAGTCAGTGGCGACGCGTCGCGACGCCACGGGTGAAACTCCCCTAGTTAGAACTCTTTTAGAAATTTGTTGACCTTCCCACTCTGAATTTTTTAAATCAAATTTAAGTTTTGACTAATTAAAAACTGTCTGTTTGTCAATCTGTCTCTTTACATGTTTATCCTCTTCTTTTCTTGCAGGTGATTGCACCAAGGCATCTGACTTGGCATCTTGCGGAGGTAATACACATTGGGATGTAACGAGCTTCATATTAGATACTGGGTGTCTATAAAAGACACAGATTTTGGCTTAACAAACCCTTTCTAACCTGAACTCGTACGTTAGAATAGTTAGCCTGGTCCAGGATAGTAAGCCTAAGCCATTAATCATTAGATCATGAACATTGCTGCAAAACTCAGACGTCCTTTCACCTACCTTAAGTGAATCTTTTCTAACATAGTCCTTCTTAGAGGTACGACCAGTTAAAATTCCACTTAGCCCTATTCTATTACCCCTATCAATTTCGTGCCATATGGCACGAAATGGCTTAATATGCATGTAAAAAAATTATTTACACAAATAAGGCCTTATCTTTGGAACAGTTTTGATAATTTATCACTTCTCTATCAACAAAACACCTTTTTTTTTATTATAACTACCATTAACACATCATTAAATGGTTTAAAATGTTGGAAACCTGCATAGTTTTACCATTTTTAGGCCAAATTTTTAGGCCAAATTTTAAGATATAGTCCAAAGTAACTCGGATTTCTTTTTATTATATGTAGAAACACGGCAGTGTATTTAAAACTGCATAAAAATGCCACATTGATGTACTCATACACTTCAAATATGTAAATCAAAAAAAAAAATTCATCATATTTGGCTATGAGCTCATTAATTATTCATGAGCTAATTTGCAGAAAATTTACATAATTAAATATTAATCTTGTTTTTCTCAAAGCTTAAAGTCCAAGCTTGTCAATGGTATTCCACTTATTGGGTTTTACCCAAGCAATAACACTGCAACGCAGTAGTTAACATGATACCTCCACACCACTCAAATATACCACTTTTATGAGGGTAATATGCACACGAATTCGTCAGTTAATTCCATCTCGCAATTTTGTTTTATTATTGAAATTCTCATCATTACAGAATGCAATCGTAGATGTGAAAATTGTGGCACGCTTGACTCAGCCACTTGCACATGTCAATGTGCACCTGGATGGGATGGACCCACATGTTCAGGTAAGAATATGCTCGAGAATATGTCCAGGTTTGGGTTTAACTGGTACTGGGTTAGGGCAGGGTTTTCATTTACATTATTATAACAATTAATATTATAGGTATCTCATAACTGAGTTGGAGTGTGTTATTTATTGCAGCATATCAATTCAATATTCCTATTAATGATATGATTTTATGTATCTCTACATACAGATGCATGTGCTGATCATCACGAATGGTGCGGAGCTAATCCTGGATGGTATGGGCCTGCATTATGTAATGGCACGCCCTACTCAGAATCTGTCCAAAAATATTGCCTGAAAATGTGCGGAATATGCAGTGAGTTGTACTGTTTAAATTATTATAATAACAGCTTATAACGATCTAAAGACAGAAAACGCGTTATTCCGAAGAATCCTGAAGCACCCAGATTGCTCATATCGATCACCGGTGATGAGACTTTCACCACTTTCACCACCATTCAGTCCTCCAAACTAAAATATCATATTAGGGACGCACCATTAGATTCTCAGGGGGGTTAGGAAGTTGGGGTCAGGGAATTTTTGTTTTTGCTCATGTAGTGGGTGAAGTGGTTTTTTCTTTCAAAACGTTCTACCCCCACCCTGAGAATCTAATGGTGCATCCCTTAAGTCTGCTATAAAGTAAACTGCAGTCACCTTGGGGGTATGAAGTGGTCTACCAACCTGGTCATTGGGGAATAATTGTTGGCTCAAACTCTATCTTTATATAGGATAGCCAGGGACCTAAGTGACTTGACTTTACTGGTTTTATTAAGGTCATCAGATGAGTCTGAAGTTGATATTCTGTGATAGAAATATTGGGGAAAAGGGGATTTTCATACAAAATGGGCAACATTGTTTTATTTTTAACTTTTCCAGTATAAATGTATGTTTTTTTGTGATAGAAAGCATGCATAAGAATTAAATTATCAATAACAATTACTATTATGCCTTTTTTTCAACCTTTTCGGGGTCTAGAAAGGTAATTATTGAATGTAAACAGTTGTGACCTTGGTTGACCGTAGCCCGGAAGTAGTTGATATAGGAAGTTCTCCAGTGCATAAATGTTTGTTTTTCTTAATATTGGTCTAAATGTGTATTTAATGCATCAGAGTATTTTGTGTGCTACATTATTTTAAACAAATAAGGTCATCAAATTAATAAAAATCAACAAATTAATAAAAATAACAAAAACTAATAAAATGGGCACCTAGTTTTGCTCGTGTTTGGACTAATTAATTAATTTTACCTAATCAAATGGCACAATCTTATATTTGTTTGCATGATATAATCAGTACATAACAAAAGACCATAGATGATGAAAAAGAACACCACCTTTGGAAGTTTTTGCATTGTTTTGGCATATTTTGAGATTTTTATGTGCGTCCCCCTAGAAAATTAAGATTTAAAACATTAATTAAATTATTCCTAACTGTTTTGAAATTATTTTCACGGCATCAAATTGCTAATAATTTAGGATGATAAATTCTAATAAAATAACCTAAATTATAACTTATATTTAGATTTTAATACCTTTATTATTATAGATTCTTATTTTCTTTTATATTTTAATGTAAACTCATTAAATATTCATGAGCCTAATTTGCATATCGAGAACGAAATACCAATTTTCATTTTTTTTTACATTTTACTTTATGTTCTATATACTTGGTATCCTTATACAAACACATAATCCTCTAATAAATGAATGGAATCAACAGGGTATTTATCATTAAAATACCATCCAAAATGGCCTGGAGCTTTAGGGTCAATACAATATCATTCAGCCCACCCTATCAATGCTCTTTGTCCTGATTTCGCTATATATAATGTACCGTATTTTGGAAGTGAATGCAGATGGTATTTATGGACTATTGTGAATATATACGTGATGGAATCATTTTATTCACAGAATCTGAAGATCCTAATTTCGTTTGTGGAAGAGATGGTGGTGGTGGTGGTGGAGGACGGATGAAGAGGCGGCGGTGGCAGTGGTAGCGCCGATGGTGAGGGTTTGTATAAAATAAAGCTAACTTGAGTTGTAAAGAGACAGGGTGAAGAACTATCATCATTCATTTATCTTTGTAGTATTAGTAATTGTAATAGTGATTTAGACGTTGGGTGACCTGTTGACAACCGTATTTATTGCTTTATCCATCAAAATTGAGATATTGGCATCAGAAGAAAGCTCAAGATTTGTTTCATTACCCCAGTAAAATTTAATCACATAGGGGGCCTAATTGTGTAATTATTGGTATTTTACTTGCTCTAAACGTAACCATTATTTTATACTCCATTTCGTACTGATGATTATCTAAGGGTCTGGTTAAACTTATACCAACCATAGACTGGAAAGGGCTCAAACAAACCAGTCCAAGATTAAGTTTCAGTTTACTTCACCAAGATAATAAAAAAATACAAATTACAAGATTATGTGGTGTGGAGGTCAAAGTGAGCAAAGCTCGAATGTATCTGACACCCATTACAAAGTTACTAATACAAAAAGACAAAAACTAAAGAGACAAAAGAACATGCTACAGACGAGTAAGACGAGAGTTTCAAAAGTGCAGACAGACAAACAGTAACGTAATTCAGTGATGGCAATAGACCTTTTCAAACCGATACATTCCGGTAAAATCCGAAGCATGAAATGATTTTCCCGATCGCGCGTGCATTAAAAAGTAACACTTCAGCACCATGTACAGGGCGAAGTTCCAATGTGAAATAGGCATCATAACCACGATGCACTCTCGCCTGGTCAATTACAGTAGATGAGAGAGGTACTTTTGCCAAGTGGTACTCAATCTGTAAAAACTTACGAACACTTGATCATTTTTTTAGCATATTGTGAAAAACCAAGTACCCCATGTTCAGTCACATTGGCTAAATAAGTTGTAAATGGTACCGTGATTCAGGACCTTTTTCGTCTGCCAATTTGACCCCTAGCTTACTGAATAAATAGCGTGTTTTTTCGAACTTTTCTGTTCTTGATTTGTAATGGTTTATGTATTATAAACATGCATGCGTAAGTAATAGTCCAAGATTCTCGCGGACACGTCCAGGATTTATTGTACTGGTGTTATTCTACGTAATTTAATTTCATTATTTGTCCTTCTTGTTTCAGCTGATTTTATATTCGTGATAGGAAGAAACTTTTGGCGAGTGCGTAGAGGAGAGAGAAAGGTTGCATCGACTAAACCTAGAAATCTCTAACGTTTCTTGACTGCACGAATGAATTTAATCATATTACGCTATATTACTACAGTAAAAGTAAAGAATATAAGGGATCCAATCAAAACTCGACCGGTTCCGTCCGGTTTCTATTGTTTTAAACAATGGAAACCGGACGGTCAACCACCGGTCGAGTTTCGATTTCATCTCTAAACAGTCACTCTAGTTTAAATTCTTCCAAAGTCACTCTAATTGTATACTGATTCTCGTCTGTACATTAATGGCAGTGTCGCAGTGATGGCACTATGTATTGCTGAAAATGTCTTGACAATATATCAGGGTTGACTTTGTTATTGGTACGGTATATTATAATGATACAATAAAGAATTCGAGACATTATCTTTGCCGACTCATCGTTTTTTTTAATAAAAAGAGTATTTTGTAACCGGGTCATCTTATGATTCCGAAGGCTTATATACTTTTCAAATATGCGTAATGGTCATATCCGAAAATTTGTAATTCCGGAACTTTTGGAATTGCAAAATCTATGTATTATATTTACGAACCTTGGGATTGTAAGAGAACCTATAATATTACGGGTGAAATTGATACATGGTGAAAATAAAATAATATATAATAAAATAATGACCCAGATACGTAGTTAAGTGACGCAAAATCTGCTTCCAATATAACAAATAATAACAGTACATTGAACATTTATTATGAGCAAATTTATGCAATATATAATTACACATGATGCAGTTTTGTCTACAGTAGAATTCACCACGACCTTTGCAGGACTTAAACCCCATTAAAAGCTATTAAACCAAGATAACACTCATTGAAAACAGCTCAACTATGTTAAATCAGATCTTCTCTGGTTAAATCCACACTACACATGTTTCTGTTTTACCTGTGCGATATTGCAATGAGTTGGTATTATAGTTTCAGTTGGGTGAACGATTATAAATCAAACGCAAGGTAACAATACTTTGTGGGCCTTTGTTTCCGAAATGAGACAATAGTCTGCATATTGTTAACCAGCATTCTTGAAAATGAGAAACATAATGGTTGTAGACTTAACACGGTTTGGAAATAATTTCTTCATTTGTTTTGGTGTTATCTGTCGTTTACATATCCTTCCTAAAACACCAAAGTGCGAATATTTCCAAACACCTAAATTAGCTACAAATTTAGGACATTATAACTATATTTTCTAGAATTTCAGAGAGTACTTTAAATATTGGCCGGTTATTTTTCACACAGTGACGTTAATTAGGCAATGCCCATATACCTATAACATACACTGTTTGTAGAGGTCACGCGTCAATGGTGAGAGTACTGTGTATTATGTATAGGAAAATGAACAGTAACTGCAGTATGACTGTAAAAACAGCTTTGCACAATGTTGTGTGATGGTCAAAATTGACAGCACTGAAAGCCAAACTGGAGTCAGGGTGACTCTAAAAGCAGAGACCAACCATTCTGAGACGCTATGCAGGGTCAGCTTTCTTGGTCAGGTGGGGCAAGGATCAAAATTTCCCGGTTGCACCATTTTGACCAGGTATTATTAGTGGGATATATAAATATACATTTCCGTTTTTTAGAGAAAATGCAGGCCTACATGTAAAGTCTTCGTGCTTTTAAATGGGCTTTAAAGGGAGTCTCCGGCAATCACAACATTATGCCTTATATGTAAAAGAAATAATTATCAAGCACGAATCACGTGGTTTTATTTAAAACAAACTCATAGTGACCATATTAAAAATCGAATAAACACATCCGTCTCTCAACACGCAATATTCAAAATTCCCCGGCACCAAAATTGTCGAGTGCAATGACGTTCCAGTAATACAATGAAGGCTGACGACAATTGAGCCTTTACGTTTTCCAATTTTTTCTTTCATTTTTTTTGTCAGGGGACACTTTTCTCTTTCATTTTTTATCGGGTGGGGCACTCTACCCATCCTGTCCCACCGCTACTGACTCTATGTCTAAAACGACTCCATTAAGAGTCATAATTTGCTGACTCCGCTGAAGAGTAGATGGTGGCGAAAAACACTTTTTATCGGATCGACTAGGAACTCTAAGATCGAAGCATGTTTCACCCAGTCAGTAGATTGTCACAAAATCGCACAAAATTTCTTACTGAATAACTCTAATTAATAGACAATTCAGCCTGGGAAAAGTAGGCATCCAGACGACATCATATCCTTTAGGTTACATACCACTAATAGGCCTGGGCGATACATGGAAATACGACGAGTAACTATTTGTTTGCATGGCATCTGAAAATATTGCATTAAAATCGCTGAAATTGATCAAGTCATATAGCCATAAAAGTACTTTTTAGGGTTTGATGCTTCAAAATGGTATATTTTCTCTCATTATAGGACATTTTTGTTGTAATAGTACCAAAATTCATACGCACGGCTTCGGTTTTTAGTAAATATTTGCCCTACCATCATGACCATATTGTAACTTTCAGCTTCGAGGGCGCACTGCCATTTTAAGGTGTTTACGGTTCAGTGCGTTAAGACAAGAAAAGTCTCAGGTCAACCTATGTTGAGGTTTTGATCATTTGGCATCTAAATCATATAGTTTCACCTGATATTAGTGGCATTTACTGTCCTGAATATGAGAAAATTCCAACCGAAATTAGCCATTTTCCAATTGAAACCCGTGTAATACATACTTAGTGGTATTTAACCTATAGGTATAGTTTGTTTGGACTCTCTAGAACATTACAAAATAGCAAGCAGTCTCCAATTACATACCATTATTTTTTGCTAAAGAACGATATTGACGATAATTGAGTTGCTAAATTAAGGGATAGGGGTAGCATTATGAAGCATTTCCCCAGTTCTACTCAGGTAAATTTCACAATTTTAGTCTTGTATAATAATGAAATGCAGGATTACCAAAAATAAATGATATATGATTTTCGGGTAGCCACGTTTTGAACAGAGATCAAAAGGTCACATGGCTTTGAAAATTACTGCAAATCAGATGTCACATGACCCTGTAACCCCTGGTCAGGCCTGAGTTGAACTAAAATAGTATCTCATTTATTTTTTGTACATTTTTTGCAGTTCATCTCTATGCAGAAATACCAAAACTATGGCATTTAACTGAGTAAAACTGGGGAAATACTCCATTATCAATAATATATACTACCCTTTAATTTAGTAACTCTTAATACCATACATATCTACCTACATATCTGTCTACATAATTGTCGCCAAGTTTAGATTAATTAATACCTCGTGATGTTTTGGAGGATCCAAACAAACTACCTAATATTCGACTGTTTAATATTGGCTATGATGTCATCTGAATGCCTATTTTCCCAGGTTGTTTCTACGGATTTCTCTATATAAAGTTATACAAGTGTGATGTGCCCTGAGTAAAAGTACAAGTTTGAACAAGAGAAGTTGGCAAAGCTAGGTGACAAATACTCATCAAGTTTCTCCTCAAAGTCAGGGTTTGATGTTACAAAGTATGTAAAGCTGGTGCCTAAATTCAAAGAAAAAGATGTTGACGAGTATTTCCAACATTTTGAAAAGGTAGCTACAAATTTGAAATGGCCTCCAGAGCATTGGACCCTACTGTTACAAAGTAGTTTTGTGGGGAAGGCCAGGGAAACTTACTCAGCTCTACCAATAGAGAAGTGTAACAATTATGAAGAAGTCAAACAGGCAGTCCTTAAGGCCTATGAACTGGTGCCTGAAGCATACAGACAAAAGAAAGATTCAAAAGAGACAGATTCAAGAAAGCAAGCAGATCAGACCCATGTAGAATTTGCTAGAGTAAAAGAACACATGTTTGACAGGTGGCTTGGTTCAAAAGAAGTCAAAGATGATTTCGGCCAACTTAAGCAATTGGTTCTTATAGAAGAGTTCAAAAATGTGTCCACGCTGACATTAAAACCCACTTGGATGAAAGCGCTAGCAAAATTAAAACGCTAAGTGACGCGGCGACAATGGCGGACGACTATGGCTTAACTCACAAATTGAATGCGAGTAGTCATAACAGAAGTTATTCAAACAGGTTCAGCCATAACCAACCTAGAGCAAATCAGGGTGGTACACAAGAAGGAGATCTCAGTCTAATCACAGATCCTGGTCTAATTCACAGCATAGTGCTGGTGGTAGAGGGACCCCATGGAGTTCAGGTACCAGACCAACAGGTGGGACTGAATTTAAACCCCAATTATTTTGCAATTTCTGTAAGAAACCAGGACATACAGTGACCATGTGTCGGAGCTTAAAAGCCAAACAAGATGCACAAAAACAGCAGCAAACTGCTAGTAATACTGTAGGATGTGCAGTGTCACTTGAGTCAAAGAAACAAGTCAGTCAAATCAAAAAACAAGAATTCCCACAAAAGGGAGGTGAGACAGACAAGGTGTTTGAAGAATTTGAACCATTTGTGTTAGAGGGAGTAGTATCACTTGGTGATAATGGTAGTCCAAAGCCCATTAAGATTGTGCGAGATACGTGTTGTGCACGGTCTATGATTCTGGAAGGAACTTTGCCCTTTAATGAGGATAGTTCAGCTGGTAATGCTTTGATCCAGGGTATTGGGATGGAAATAATTAGTGTACCTCTCCACACAATTAACTTGACATCTGACTTGGTTTCTGGTCCTGTAACCATAGGAGTTAGACATGAATTGCCAGTCAAGGGAGTGTCCATGTTGCTAGGAAATGATCTGGCAGGGGGAAGGTTTTCCTGACCCAATAGTTACAGATAAGCCCTGTTTACAGGATGACAATAGTGAGGAAAAGGAGATATTTCCTGCATGTGCAGTGACACGGGCAATGAGTAAGAAGGCCTCATTAGAAACAATTGAGGACAACCAAATTGATGGACACACAGTGCGCGGGCCCTTAAAGTTGTTGAAAGAAAAGTGGCTCAATGAGAAATCAGATATCAATTTATTGGATTATGTCTCCAATTTTAAGCATAGGCTTAACAGAGCAACTGATATCGCCAAAGAAAACTTGAAACAGGGTCAGGCCAAAATGAAACAATGGTATGATCAACATGCCAAAGAGAAAGTGTTCAAACCAGGTGACAAAGTTCTAGTACTGTTTCCAATTCCAGGACACCCATTACAAGCCAGATACCATGGCCCATGTGAGGTAGAGTCAAAAGTGGGTGAAGTAGATTATATTATCAAGACTCCTGGTAGACGCAAGAGCAGGCAGTTATGCCACATAAATATGCTCAAAGAGTATGTTGAAAGAAGTGACAGTGGCATTCCAAAACCTGTGTGTACAGTAAAACATACTGATAATGTAGACAAACATGCCGATGTATACAAAATCGCCAATGTAGACAAGAGTAAAGATGACAATTCTGATGTCACATTTGACCAGGATAAAGAGCTGGAGCACAAAGAGTATAATGTAAAATTGAACAATTCTGATGTGCTCACTAATTTGGACTCAAAGTTAGGTCATCTTTCTCAAGATCAACAAAGTCAAATTGCAAATTTGATTCACAAATGTGACAATATATTTCCTGATACGCCAAGCAGAACAAATGCTGCATTTCATGATGTAGATGTTGGGGATACAAAACCAATCAAGCAGCATCCTTACAGAGTCAATCCATTGAAAATGGAACATCTCAAAAATGAGATTAATTATATGCTAGACAATGATATCATAGAACCAAGTAGTAGTGAATGGAGTTCACCATGTATTCTTGTTCCCAAGCCTGATGGTTCATACAGATTGGTCGCAGACATGAGAGCTGCAAATGTTCATTCAAAGACAGACTCGTACCCAATTCCAAGAATTGATGATTGCATAGACAAAATTGGGAATGCAAAATTTGTTAGCAAATTTGATCTATTGAAAGGGTACTGGCAGGTTCCACTCACAGACCGTGCCAAAGAGATTTCTGCTTTTGTACACCATTTGGTCTTTACCAATACAAAGTTATGCCATTCGGGTTGAAAAACGCGCCAGCGACATTTCAGAGAATGGTGAACCAAATTGTGGCAGGCATAGAGGGATGTGAAGCGTATGTAGATGATTTGATTGTTTACAGTCAAACTTGGGAACAACACATGGAACAACTCCAACAATTGTTTAAGAAGCTGTCTGAAGTACAATTGACAGTCAATCTGGTAAAAAGTGAGTTTTGCCATGCCACAGTCACATACTTAGGATATGTTGTAGGTCAAGGTCAGGTGAAACCTATCAAAGCTAAAGTTGAAGCAATTGAGCAATACCCCACACCTGTAAACAAGAAGGCACTCATGAGATTTCTAGGAATGGTTGGCTATTATAGAAAGTTCTGTCCAAACTTTTCAGAGATAGCAAGTCCTTTGACTGACTTGTTGAAGAAGGATGCAAAATTCATTTGGTCAGAACAGTGTGAAAATGCTTTTTACAAAGTCAAATCAATACTCATGAGTTCACCAGTACTTACTGCACCTGATTTTCAGAAGCAGTTCAAGTTGACTGTTGATGCCAGTGACATAGGCTGTGGAGGTGTTGTGATGCAAGAGGGTGAAGATCAAATAGATCACCCTATATGTTACTTTTCAAGGAAATTCAACAAGCACCAGAGAAATTACTCCACAATTGAGAAGGAGTGTCTAGCTTTGCTATTAGCACTGCTACATTTTGATGTGTATTTGGGTACCACAGTATACCCTGTGCTTGTTTTCACAGATCACAATCCCTCACCTTCATCAACAGGATGAAGAACAAAAATCAAAGACTGGTGAGGTGGAGTTTGACCTTGCAAGAGTACAATCTGGACATCAAACATATTAAGGGAAAAGACAATGTAATGGCTGATGCCTTGTCCAGAATTGCATAAAAACTGACAAACAAAAATTCCTTTAAAAAGGAACTTCTGTGACAAGTAGTCACTGTGTATGTTGAGTTAAGCACTCAAAGTTAATAGTATGTTGAAGTTGATGTAAAAGAAGAAAACAATTAAGAAAGTTTTCATTACATTCAAACTTTCTTCTTTAAGGGGGAGGGTGTGATGTGCCCTGAGTAATTTAATTTGATGATTTATCTTTGTTTACAAAGTTACATGAGTGATGACATTTTGGGAATTCCCTCTCAAATTGAGCAAAACAAGCTGAATCATATCTAATTTGGAATATTTGGAAACCCCTGAAAATGATGTAATGGGATTTCCCTCAGGAAGTGATGTAATGGGATTTCCCTCAGGAAGTGATGTCATGTGAAAGGTTAATGTTATAATTAAGACTTTGGAATTCCCCAGATTGAGCATAATGTGAAGGCAGTAAATGGCCCAGAATAGAATGGGGGTTTTCCCAAGCTTGGTATATAATAAGAAAATGTAAACAATGATTCACAGTTGATAGTGTTGATCTGGGCTATGCTTACAGTCCAATTCCTTGAAAGAAAGGAAATTACAAACCAGAAATATTTTATGTAGTCAAAGTACTACTATTTACCAGTGTTGTCGGAGAAGATCTAGAATACGTCAAAGAACGTTATTCTTCCAAGAAAGGAAATATATTCTTCTGTCGACTTGCTGAAGTCTGGTATTTTGATTCAACGCAACTGTCAAAATAAGTGGGGACAGCTGCATCGCAGTCCTGCTTCCTGAAGATATTGTGTGAAAGGTGGAAATAGCACTAAGTTTGGAGAAAGCAGCGCAAGGAGTAAAGAGATTTGGAGAACTGCGCAAGGAGTTTAGCATAGGAGAACGGCGCAAGGAGTTTAGCATAGGAGGACGGCGCAAGGAGTTTAGTATAGGAGAATTGCGCAAGGAGTTGTAAACGTGTTTGGAGAACACCATTTTCGTGTAAGGATTTTATACGCAAGGAGTTATCAATGCAAGTGTACAAAGGACTTCGCTGATTGTCGCAGGACAAGTGAATAGGGATATATTACATCAGTCGTCCAGAACATTACAAGAACTTTATGATCACCAAGAAGAAGAATGCTGGCTAAGTACAAAATAGATAAAGAGTGATTATATTTGATTAATGTATATGTGCATTTGTAGTCATTATATTGTACCAAACGAAACTTGCTTTCAATTAAAGACTTAGATTTTGTTAGCTTAAACGAACAGTGTATTTGTGTTGTGCATTCGTGTGAGTTCGGGTAAAAGGTGATTTTGGCCTTGAGTCAAGTACGACTCGTAACACAAGTAAGAAATAGCAAATAAGTAGGGATTTTGTGAAAAACTACTGCGTAGGTGAAACATGTTTCGATCTAGCCGAAAATCATCTATCACAGACATTCACAAGTCATCAATATTGAGAGGACTCAAAAGTTATCGACAGAGAAGCTGACAAGACCACTAGATGGCTAAAAGAAGCCAGCCGAAAAGAAAAAGACACTCTGAATAAGGACGTGGGGCCTATTCACTCAAAAAACATCTTTGACCAACTCATCACGCCCTCAACGGCAAAGGAAACAATCAAAAGTGATGAGTTGCTAGTCTGATGGAACTACTAGTGTTGTGGTGAAACGCCGCTAATAATGCGAGTAGTCAACATCATGGAATTGTTCAAAAAGAACCATGTTAACAAAGGTAAATTATCTACATGCTCATTTCTTGGAGTTGTATCGTCAATTTAACTTTATTTATATGATTATATACAGAGAAGATGGGACTAGACGGAGGTCGCTCGATTCTCTGATACAAAGTAAAGTGCTTATGCCTACGCTGGTTTTAATCTGGCAAATAAGGGAATAAACCCTCACCACTGCCAGCATATTCGAACATACTCGAACAATTTCGTTTGGACTGAAATCCGTATAGCCATCGTCCCACCTTTTCACAAGTCCTAATGTCCGCTAGTCTTCTATACCCCAAACTATCCCCACCGCTAGAGACACAAAGAGAAATCCTACAAACACACCCATTTCAGCTTCTCAATGTTATCACAAGAATCCCTTTACGATGAAAACGTACTTACTGCGAATGCTCAATACAATACATGGATTCTGTTATTTTTCTGTTTAAATACCATCCATCAGTAATGTATATGTCAATAATTAGAATGAGTGATTGAACATATTGCCAGCATTATATGGATCATAGTTTCAACAGGTATCTAATATCCCAATTTCCGCAGATTTTAATTATTAAACGCTTTTCCGTGTTCTGTTATTACTGATTATGAGTACTTGCCTCTGTTTTGAAATTCGTATTGCTTTATATAATTATATACACAAAATTAATTCTTAAATATTAATATAAAAATGTAAAATTTCTTTTCACTTGATGACATTACTTAGTACAAATCAAAATGGCCATTTGTTTTGTGAAAATGTAGCTTTTTTTCTCAATTTGGTCTTCAGTCTGACACATTTGAGCAAAATGTCCATGGAAACTTATCATGTTTGAAAAACTTCCTTTATAACATTGAAATGGTGTATCATTTGAAAATTAAGCCTGTTAAGTAAGGTGTCAAAGGACGCAGTAAAAGAATTTTTTTTAAATGGTATTTATTACACAATACCGATGTTCCAACCGTAACACATTATGTTCATGCGTCGTGTATCCTTAACAACTCGCCTTAATTCTCAACACCTATAATATGTATAATGACAAAATATTATATGAAATGTAAGTAGACAGTAACAATAAAGAAAATCTTCGGCTTTTACTTTTGTAAAATTTTACAAAAATGTTAACCACTTCAGCCGTTTGTGACACTGGTCTTGACAGAGTACTGAAAGGTATATTGCCAAAACGAAAGGTTTCCATTATATTGCTCCATTTGCCAAGAAATACAAGACCCACTGAGAGTGAGGTATATTCATAATGTTTTTATTGATACGACCACACCTACGATACATCATACATTACACCGACATTACAGTTTGAATCATTCCCATGGGTAAATTATTGGAATCAAGGAGCTTGTATAATGGAGATCAATAGATTACGTAACGAATTGTTCCTTTGTGCCGAATTGATTTACCGACAAGGTATTCATCGAGTGGTACCTTTTGTTAAGGACAAAAGGGTTCCGCCATTATATCGGTAACTGACCTTACAGCGTATTACCGCTTAGCCAGGCAGGCTACTGAGTGATCAAAAGAAAGTCACGTGAAAGGCCTTCCTTGAGTGAGAGGTACCTTTTGGTCTCATATAGCCCACGGGTGTGATGAGTAGCCGCTAGCATAAAAGGCAGAGTTTTACCTTCGATGTACAGTTATTTACCGCCCACCTTATTCAAGGAGAATCATTTAAATTAAATAAAATAAAGTTTAATTGACTTTAAGCAAATAAGCACTTGCATTATACATTAAAGGGGTACTACACCCCTGGCGAATGTTGTGCCTATTTTTGCATTTTTCTCAAACATTATAGCGCATTGGTGACAATTAAGATATGTATATTATAGGGCAAGGACTACAACTACTGCACTGAAAATTCAGCAACTCAAGGCAAGTAGTTATTGATTTATTGATCAAATATTGGTTTTCCTCATTTTTGACTGTAACTCCACAACTGTTGTCTGTGCTGAAATAAAATTTTCAGTGCAGTAGTTGTAGTCCTTGCCCCTATAATATACATATCTTACTTGTCATCAATGCTCTATAATTTTTGAGAAAAATGCAAAAATAGGCACAAAATTGGGCAGGGGTGTATTACCCCCTTAATTACATAAACTTATTATAACATACAAGTTGGTAGTAGTTTAACAATTGTTACAGCTACGTTTGCAGTTTTCTAACATCCAATTTGGGTTATTCTCGCATTCACCGCGCGATGCCCAGCCGGTACAATCATTAGTGCTGTCCTCGCAACCTAATATGATAATAAAAAGATTAATGCAAAATTGGCTAAGATGAATAATTCTTAAACAATTGAGAAAGTTCCTGCAATGGTATTGGTTCTTAGCTGTGTGATATTACACGATACAATATTGTTCAGCGCGTGCGCTTCGACGTAATACTCAATACTTGGACCAATCAGATTCTTATAGCAATAACGGACTGATCGATTCTAACCTATAGGTAATTTGGTAAAAGAAAGAAAGAAAGAAAGAAAGAAAGAAAGAAAGAAAGAAAGAAAGAAAGAAAGAAAGAAAGAAAGAAAGAAAGAAAGAAAGAAAGAAAGAAAGAAAGAAAGAAAGAAAGAAAGAAAGAAAGAAAGAAAGAAAGAAAGAAAGAAAGAAAGAAAGAAAGAAAGAAAGAAAGAAAGAAAGAAAGAAAGAAAGAAAGAAAGAAAGAAAGAAAGAAAGAAAGAAAGAAAGAAAGAAAGAAAGAAAGAAAGAAAGAAAAAAAAAAAAAGAAAGAAAGAAAGAAAAAATCACAAGCGTTTCAGATTTCTTACCCTTATTGCCCTTGCACTGATTGCAACTAAGTTTACAATTCTCCAGCATCCAGTCTGGATTAGCTTCACATTCACCTCGCATTGCCCAATCTACACAACCATTATCACTGTCCGCACAACCTAAAATCAAACCCAAATACACAACAAATTGAAGACTTCAGTACTAAACGGGAGTATGCACGTTTGGGCAGTATTTTTTGTGGGACATGAGAGCACATCAGACATATCGAATCGCATTCTGAATACGAAGAATGTCCTTCTGATATCAAATAATTTGTATATATTTAATATAATACACATTTTATGGCAAATGATTAAAATGTACATTTTTGATATTTAACAGTCCTCGAAGTAAACTTTATAAATCTAATGATATGCACTTAAAGTGTATTTAGGTGGGATGAAAATCCAATGATCAATTGAAAATTTTGACCTTTCGTATTGAATATATGGATTTCCCCCAAAAAACAAATTCCGATTCCGGGACACTCACTCGTTAGATCGATACTCAGACGACGCAATTTATTTAGCCGAACGAATAGCTTTTTTTTTTTTTTTTTTTTTTTACCCATCCCATTGATTCATGTTACATGCTCATTTCACTGCTCATTTCAATGCTCATTTGCTCATCTCGCTGCTCATTCACTCATTTCACTGCTTATTCGCTCATTTCACTGCTCATTCGCACGTTTCCCTTAATAATGGTTAAAAAAGAAGAAACTTCAGCTTCAGGATTCAAAATGGTGGTATTTTATCCACATTCACTCATTCATATTAATATATGCCAATTAGTCGAGTAGAGCGCGACTATTTTCAAATCGATTAAGAGTTGGTGAAACAAATATTGCTCGTTTTTGGTTTTATGTCGCATGAATGTATAATGTATTGTAAAAATATGGAAACGTCTATAAAAAAAAAAAATATTGTACATACCCTACGTTTGTAGCGCTCTCTTTATTCTCCCGTTACGGTAACGTTCCTCAGAACTGAGATAGGTAGGTCCGTCGTGAAAAAAATAAGCTATTCGTTCGGCTAAATAAATTGCGTCGTCTGAGTATCGATCTAACGAGTGAGCGTCCCGGAATCGGAATGGTTCAAAACATTAATTTCGGACATGGAATTTGAACGTCCTGTTAATTTCGAAGGTGCTCGTTCGAAATGAGTTGAAAACCTTAACATCTGACGTCACGAGTTGAACGTCGTATAACATTGTATAATATGAAATTCGAACGTGCTCGTTCGATATTAATCGATACTATAATGTCCCAAAAACGGAATTTCTCTGATTTGAACGTCCCCAAATGGGGACAAATGGTCCAAATGGTTCATTGGATACCCAAGCATGGGAGGCGGAAACCTGGAAGACCTGCTCTGACCTACATTGACATTCTGGAAGATGACACTGGACTGGAGGCAACAGACTTCAAGACAGCAATGGAGGACAGGAAGTTGTGGAAAGCCATCACAGTTCGAGGACATCACTCGAATTAAGCAAGTAAGCAAGCAACGTCCCCAATAACCGAATATAACCGAGTAAACTACTGCCCACTCATCTGGATCTAATCCATCCCCAACCATATACTCACACCACACTCCTACACCCACTCATTACATCCCTATCCTTAACAACAAATCACTTACTACCGCTACCGCCACCTCCGCCGCCACCACCACCTCCGCCGCCACCACTACCAGCTCCTCCTCCTGCACCTACATTGGATATTGCCAAAACAAGAAAGGATATGTTTTCGCATAAATGGATAAGCCTTAAAACAAATTGAGGATTAAGCTGCGGCTGCTATTATAAGCATGGATTCAAAAACGGGTAATCCATAAAAAATTTGTAAAAGTATTGGAAGTAGAATTAATTTCAGTGCATATGCTGCATTATGACACATCATGTGTTGCAATGGTACCAATACAGGGTGTCCCAGAATGATTTATACCGGGAAAGATAGAATTTTTTAGGTATGAACGGCATTTTTATTGGTCATGTTGTTTTGCATTTTAAGTTCTATATATATTTAGCTTTCTCAGATTTTTTTAGATTTTAAAAAATTGGACGTTTCTAGTAGAAGTTAGAGAGGATTGCGTAAAAATGGTGAATTCCAAGTTTTGACAAAGCAACCTATTTTGAAAATATGTAAAATTGAATACCTGAGTGGAAGAAGGGCCCAACTCCATTTACCAAAATGAGTTAGACCCAGCATTTTATTGCCAGCAGACTGTTCTTCCTTATGTGTGAAAGTTGAGCCAAAATCCACTCTCTAAATAGTCTTCCATGTACACTTAATCATAGTTTTTATGGAAGAAAGGCCCAACTCCGTGGAGTTGGGCCCTTCTTCCACAAATATAGGAATTTGTTCAACAGGAATTTTGTTCATCCATGAAATCTGCTGTTCACTACTATAAACTTTCTTGCTAACATATTACACGAGTTCTACTTGTGCAATTAATGGTGATTACCTAATTTCTGTAGCTATTTATAACACGGAACTGGCACTTTCAGTATATTAGTGGAAGAAGGGCCCAACTCCAGCTCGTATTAAGACCTGTACCGTTAACATGGAAACATCATATATAATTTTGAATGTATGTAATATTGTATGTTCTTGTCTTTAAAACTTTTCCAAATATTAAGTTTTTTCTTAATATCTCAAAAACAATTTTGATGGAGTCTTCCACTCAGGTATTCAATTATTACTAACCGTTCAGCACAAAGTTTTTTGGAAAATGTTATGCAGTATCAGTACGACAGCAACTTAGCTCACTTCCGGTAATTTTTACCGGCGTGACCTCTGCTGTTACGTAACGCAATGTTGAAAATCAGGTGGCAAATACGGTTTTTCAGAAAACATCAAAAAATGGAATACACGAGTCGTTTCTCCTTCATTTCTATATTGAGCCCATAGATAAGATAATGAAACATGCGTATAAGGCAAAGAATAACGTGTAAAAGTTGAATTATTGTGGAAAAAATGAATGCTTTTTGTGCGCGAAGTAGCCTAAAAAATGAGAGAAAATGCATGTCACGATCACTAAAATGCTTATATCTACAGCTTTGAGGAAACGCCGGTCTAATGCTTTTCTGTTATGATAAACATTAATTAACCACAGCTTGTATTAAAATTTCAGCGAAAATGAGCGGTGGAACAACCTAGTCGTAGGTTGAAAAGTTGCGTTCTTTGAGTCTTCGTGTCCAAGCGCACGTTGCAAGTGTCACGATGCTTCACGAAATGGATCCCAGCCGGCGCTGTCTACATGTTATATTGATTAATAGCAATTAAAAACGGCTATTGTTATATATTTTATAAATGCAAAATACTCTATTGTGTAACAAAAAATAGGTGTACATCCATATCAAAAGGATGCACTTGTCGGCTGCTACATGTGTCCCTTTTCACATAATAGCTAGGAATAAATACCAGACTCATCTCAAAAGGGGTCTCTTCAAATGATCCCCAAGTCACATGGTTAAGGAATGTTCTCTGTATTCCTAAACTATGTGACATGGGGATGATTACAAGTGACCTCCACTTGAGTCTAGTATCTATTCCTAACTATTATGTGAAATGAGACACATGTAGCACCCGACAAGTGCATCGCTTTGATATGGATGTACACATATTGTAGTCGTCAAAGAAGGTAGTATCATCTCATTTAACTGAAGTACAAGCAGTTTTGAAAGGATTGTTGTTGAGTGAGATCCTTGAACATGTTGAACGAGAAATAAGATAGCAAAAGAATACCATTTGCACGAACAAGTTGTGATGGCTTAGTGGACAGAGCGAAGGTACGCAGTGCGGAAGGTTGAGAGTTCGATTCCCATGTTATCTTATCGATGATGTGGAATTTTCAGTTCGTTTTTCTTTTCTTTTCTCCTCTCCCTTTTGTCTTTAATAATATAGGCCTAAATGAATGTCAGCTTGAACATTGTTGAAGGCCCACTTTTTTCATGATTTATTTCTTGTTCATGTTTAAGGCTTATCCTACATTCGAGTTCATATCTTTTTAAAAAAATGCATTTAAGTTCAGTGGCTTTCAATATGAAATAATCAAATAACTTAAGTAATTTTTAAAAGTTCAAGAATATATATAGGCCTATCAAATAAAGGAACGTCAACACAGATTTTCACGATTTTTAATTGGACTAGACCCTGCCCTATCGGCAACATATTTTTTGAGCTTTTATGCATACATATCAAATCATGAGATGCACGAATTTCAAACCTAATATGTTGGCATATTTGTCATTTTTACACAATGTCCAACTTACACCTCGGATTACACCTAATTGGAATCAGCCAAGTTCGTTGTCTAGATAGAGCAACTAACTTTGATGTCTTGAGACAAATCCCCCATAGAACACCACAGTTAAGCGGTCAAGATATTAAGTGTTTTCTTTCATTTTTATCTCGCTACTTCTGCTTCAAATGTAACGTGAAACCTTCCTGACATGACAGTTATTTACTAATATTATAAAATATTGTTATAATTTTTGGAATAACAAAACTTCAAATTTGCCCGAAATCGTATATTATGGCTTTAATAAAAATATGAAAACTATGATTTAAAAATATGAGTTAAAATCAAATCAAAAATCAAAGAGAAGTGCTTGCGGGGTTCGAACCAAGATCGAACTTCCAAACACATGTATTTACCACTAAGCCATACCAAAGACATAATTAATTCGGTGACAATAATAGCAATGTTATACCCACTCAGTGGCTCACTCGTGATTCTATTTCTGGAATGAATTAACACCGTCCAAATAATGTAACACAAACCTTTATGCTGACTTTTAAAATTGTTTGAACGTTGGGAGTATTATTTTCAAGTTCAATAACCAACAATGGACAATTGACAATGAAAATTTCTTTGCAGGAAAAACATCGGCCGTACAATATATGGCGTGACAGTAGTCACGCACAAAGATAAACATTTCAACATGTTCAATATACGACTAGAAATATACCCCAACCAAAAATCACGAAATTTTCAGGCAAGCTAACTTTAGTTATTCTATAACATGACACCCATTTTTGATTCCGGCAAAAGAAAAACAAATATGAAAAGTTCAGAACAATATTTGGTTTATAGAATTAATGTGACCGTGATGAGGCTCGAACTCACCACCTTGCGATTTAAAGTAGAGATGAAACGGGGAATTATTTTCGTCCTAAAAATACACCTAAAAACTTCCGTGTGTGGTAATAATGCAACACCAAAGAATTGCATTGAAGCATAGACCGTGAAGACATGGACGGTCATCTGCAGCACTCCTTTGAAGCTATGATCGTCTCGCCTGAACACAAAGAGAAGATAGTCTTCAAACCTGCCATCGAATCGATTTATCGTACAAAAGGTCAATAACTCAACTCTCGTCCACTCTATTGCATTATCAGTCGCAAACCAATGGAATGTTGTGCTATGAGCCCCGTGCAAGCATGACGTTGAGACCGCGGCTTACATAACGCAAAGTGAAACTAATTCAATGTCAGAGTTACCTATATTGTTAGATAAATCACAACGGTGAATATATGTATTTGTTTAATTAAATTCAAACTGAATCAAATAAGCAGTTTTTACCGTGGCATTTCTTGTAACTATAATTGTTTTGTGACAACAGAGTTTACATTGCAGTCGTAACTGTGTCAGAGACAAAGTATGTACTTCCATTGAATGCCGCTTCTTTCAAACACACTAATCCAACAGGTGCGAGCGAGACGTACATGGTTTCAGCATAATGTGAAATTTCTATAGAATTACGATCCAGATGACCGTCCATCCACCCACCACTGTTGAAATAAGCTGATTGGTACAGATCAACTCACTTAATCCTTTGCGTTTTCGTTTCTGAACAAAAGACTTACGAAAACTGAAATTATAAAAAGTACCTTAGGGTCTACATTTAAATGAAATTAGCCCAAGACTTGACAGTTACAGCAAATCCTAATCCAGTATCCATGCAAGGAAATGTGTTCGGGTCTCGTTGGATTATTCTTTTTGTTTCGTGAATTTGGAGGCGATCAATTTTTTTTTCTTTTTTTTTTTTTATTTTTTTTTTCTGATTTTTGATTTTTTTTTGGCATCGATGGGACATCGTATAAAACAGTGGTTAGTATAAATTTAAAGAAAGAAAATGTAAAGAAAATGAACAGTATAACATGCAGAACCATCTCAAGAGTTAAACCAGTAAAGTGCTGTGTGTTTTGACTTATTTACCAGTCTTCAAATTGTCAGTTTCAAGTGCAATATCTGTAAAAAAACTATTTAAAAAATCCGACCTACCGACCCAACTGTTTCATAAGCCTCTATGGACAAACAAACTTTTTTTTTGGCCTTATGTTCACCTCTGTATATCCTTAACAATGACAGAATGCCATAATTGAAACCAGCAGCCAATAGCTGTATCTCTTAGCTCGCATGCTTACTACGACGGCAGCACTGTGATGGTATACAAATATTAACTGTCTATGAGTGTAATGGTTGAAATATAATCACGAGGTGAAAGATGTATTGTTCCATTCCACGAGCCGGAACGGCGAGTGGAATGGAACAATACATCTGTCACCGAGTGATCATATTTCGACCATTACACGAATGTAAGACAGTTAATATTTATTTTATATCATTCGTACATAAATTATATTACTAAAATACTATTTAAGGTCGGAAATACATTTTTTCATCAACATAACACCATGTTTAGCCGTGATATACTTCACATTTTGGGGTCCACCCCATAACTAAATCGGCGAGTCTAAGAGTCAGCGCACTGCTTGGCGCAGGCGCACTACGGCGCAGCACGATGATGATAAAACTATCACACGGATATGCTGATGGTAAAAATGATAAATGGCAATCAACCAATGAACTGTCTAGAATTTATGTGTGAGTGATATAGTATAAACTATCACACGGAGAGACTGATGGTAAAAATGATCAACCATATATATAATATAAAAATGGGTAATACATTACAGCTTGACAAATGAATTGGCACTTACTGCAAAGTCCGTCAGATGTACATGTGGAAGCATCAGCAGGGCATTTTGAACATGGTTGACCCTGAATAAACGGCTTCTTGCCCTGATAATTGCCTCTAAAACAAATGAAATAAGAACAAACAAACAATTATTACAATTTATGGCACGGGTGCATAATGGAAAACAAATAGAAAAGAAAAGAGAGCGAGTGAAGGAGTGAAAGGAGACGAGAGCGGCGAAAGAATAGAATAAAATGAAATGTCGACATGAAAAACAAACAAAGTAAGCAGGGAAGAAATGTGGGGAGAAAGAATGAAATAAATAAATAATAAATATTAAAAGCCGCACAATAGCTCTCCTTACCCTGGACCATAATTGCAGATGATAAAATAACTTCCATAGCACAACTTTCGTCCGCATCCTAAGGTAGCAGTGTCTGCCCATACAACCTAAAATACCAAATATGAAAAGAATGAAAAGTCAATGAAAATTTTGTGGCTAGGTTTGATTATATGGGTAAAAAGCCAATAAGAGAATAAAAATTGCACGCATCATAATTATCATGTGTTCATGCTTTTGGATGGCTTGAACAGTACAGGTAAACATGTTTTCATGTCATTTTCTCCGTATTTAAATCCTACACTCATAGAAATGACTTGTTCGCCTTGTGGTTAAAGACCACTAATAGGCCAGGGCGATACATTGAAATACGATGAGGAACTATTTGTTTTCATGGCATTCGAAAAGACTGCATTAAAATCGCTGAAATTGATCAAGTTATATAGCCAAAAAGTACTTTTTAGAGTTTGATGCTTCAAAATGGTACATTTTCTCTCATTATATGACATTTTTGATGTAATAGTACCAAAAAATTCATACGCACAGCTTCGGTTTTAGTAAATAGTCGCCTTATCATATTGTAACTTTCAGCTTCGAGGGCGCACTGTCATTTTAAGGTGTTTACGGTTCAGTGCGTTAAAACAAGAAAAGTCTCAGGTCAACCTATGTTGAATTTTTGATCATTTGGCATCTCAATCATATAGTTTCACCTGATATTGGTGGCATTGAACTGTGAGAGTTCTGAATATGAGAAAATTCCACCCGAAATTAGGCATTTTCCCATTGAAACCCGTGTAATGCATAATTAGTGGTATTTAACCTTGTTGGCGCAATTCAAAAGGAGTGAGTTTGGAAAACTCCAAAATAGTGTAAAAGTTGCCAAAACAAAATTCATTTTAGTTATCCGAACTTAAAAATGCTGAAAAAGCTCAAAAGTTCCGTCAACTAATCAACTTTGTTGGCATTACTTAAAAGTTGATGTAAGTCGTTGCGTCAACTTTTTAAGTAATGCCAACTTCTGAATTCAAGTTCAGGGAACTTAGAAAAATAAACAAGGTTCAAAGAACCAATTAGTTGAGTTATTGTAACTCACCATGTAAGTTGATGTAATTCGTTCATATTAAGTTACTGGTACTTATTGTTTTGAGTTATTCCAATTTGGTACTTTGTTACTTAATTCACGTAATTGGATCATTTTCTGCA